>NC_061781.1:2087500-2397500 GCF_022458985.1 Mugil cephalus
GGTACTATGTCTTCTGCAATGTGGTATGTTATAGCATCTGTAATGTCTTTATGTCAGGTGGACGTTGACTTGTACGATGTATCGCTACTGAACGCCTCAGCAATCAAACTTTGCTTTGGCTTATTTCGGGATGACTGATAAGACCCTGGTGTTTCTCTCATTGTCAAACACTCTTCGTGCAGCACGCGATGGTGTTGTTTCAACATGTTTGTTGTGCTACTTTGCTTCGTCTCTGGTTAACGTCCTTTTTAAATCCAAAATACCTCCAAATAACGGAGGATGATTTATGTTTTGGCACCAAGTGCCAACGGCTGCATTATCTTCCGCACTCATTTTCTTTCTTTCTTTTTAATTTCCCCGCTGTGTCTGTAGTGTGTCTCCGTCTTCCTCACACCCGCCCTCATGTGTTTGCCATTGGTTGGCTTCAGCTGTCGATCCACAGTAAGTATGGAATAAGGTTTGTGGTTGGCTGGCCTTAATGGTGAATTCAAGGGCAGTAGTAAAAATGATGTTTGTTGTGACTGCCAGAGCTGTACATAGCGGTGCATTTTCAATATAAATATCTTGGATGTTCATATCTAGATATAGAGACGATAACGATATATCGTTCAGCCCTAGTCTATATCATTAAATTCACTAATGACACCTCTGTGGTGGGCCTCATACAGGGAGGGGCGAGTCAGTGTACAGGATAGAGATCCAGAAACTGTCCCTATGGTGCACTGTGAATAACCTCTGCGAATAAGTCTCTGAACACTGACAAAACAAAAGAACTGATTATGGACTTCAGGAGACATGGAAAGGAGCCAGCCACCCCCCACATCAACGGGTCAGGGTGGAGAGGGTCTCCACCTATAAATTCCTGGGTCAGCCAACACCACAGGCTTACTGAATAGGGCCCAGCAGCGGTTCCACTTCCTGAGGCTGCTACGCAGGAAAGGCCTCAACCAAAAGCTGCTGGTTGCTTTCTACCGCTCCACCATCATGAGCGTAATGATGCAATGCATCTCCTCTAGTAATGGAGCTGTTCGGCAGCAGACAAAAAAGTTCTGCAGACGGTCATAAAGATGGCAGGGAAAACCATCGGCCGCACTCTGCCCATCTTAAAGAACATCTCTACCTCCCGCTGTCTCCGCAGGCCAAGGAGATTTTGAAGGACAGTTTACACCCTGGCCACAGACTCTTTTCTCTCCTACTGTCCGGTGGGAGATACAGTAGTCTCAAAACTCGGACTAATACACTCAAAAACTGTTTGTACCCCTGGACCGCTGCCTATTGTACTACACAGAAGAAATAAAACATTTAATTATTTCAAATATCAAAACTACAGAGGGCCATTTCTTCTTCTTCTCCAAGCAGAACAATCTTTGACCCATTTACCAGCAAATGGAGAACACATTAACCCAACAAGAGCCATTACAGGAATTAGTATTGATTGGCTGAATGAATGTGGGGGTTACAGTTAATCACCTCTCATAGCTTGTTCAGAAATATAGTTCATCCGGGGAAGGAAAGTGTTCTGCTTTAGCAATAATCAATCTGTCATCCATATATTGTGTCTGTAGGTTACATTTGCTTTTTGACCATAAGTGTACTGTACGGCTAAAAGGCTGCAATCATATTAAACTTCTTTCTAGGGGTGGTAAGTGGGGAAATTCATTAAACAGAGACCCAGACGCTTGAGAGACATTTATCATGGTGAATACTTTAATCCTGCAATAGAGCAGCAACACAATCAGGAATTCGAACCTGCCAAAACCCAGAAAGATGAAGAGATGAAGTGGTTGCACACTTACTAAAACCGAAACTGAACCCAACTATAGATGAGCCTCTAAATATTTGGACTTGCTGTAGGAAATTTAGTGTGATGATTGACTGGTGGTCAGTTAAAATAAATCCCGAATTTCCAATTGAATAAACTCACTGTGTAGCTATGACAACAATAGCAACTGCATGTCAGCATGACCCTTCTTCTGTATGAAACAGCCGAGCACTGAGCTCCCTGCTGACAGTGTGTGACACACAAACACACACTGAACTCGTTGCCCCCACTACCTCCTCATTTATCCAGACCCTCCCTCTCTCCCTCCCTGCCGCAATCAAATGTGAGGCTCTTCAGCAAAATAGGCTTTGACACAGAGCGTAAGGCGGAAGATCACCAGGGGACAAGTCTCTTCTTTATAAAAGGGCATTCAACACCAGAGTGGTGCACACTTTCTGAACAGAAGGCAAATAACATAGTTTGACTTATTATATGGATGCCCTTGTTTGTATTTTTGGCATAATATTCCACACGTAACGCTACTGAATTAGATTCCATAACAATCGTGGAACAAATTTGTTTTTCAAACCATCACAAGCTTATTTGGGGCTGTTAGATCATTTGGAGCGGTGTCTCTGGATGACCAACACTGTCAGGTAACATTTGATAGCTCAGCATTCCTTTGCACTCTGAGCTTAAGTTGAAGTAATATGTCCTCAAATACCCAACGAGACATCCTCCTCATCTCCCACTAACATGAGTCTCACGGACAGAATTGCTAATAACTGTAGTAGGAAGTAATTTTTTTTGTGTGTCTGCAGCGCAGTAAACAGGAACAATTAGAGTTTTTAGAAATCCATTTTGGAGAGAGCAACGTCTGACCTGAAAACTAACTGAATTTGAAAACATATGACATCTGGAGCTACTGATTTCCTCAATTGATTCGATTCTGTCCAGATTTGATTGAATTTTTTAGAGACTTTTCTTTTCTTTTTAACTTAGTGTTTCGTAGTGTTTCAGAGCAGCATTTGCCTGAGTGGACTCAAGTTGGTAGTACTGAATGATACTGATACTACCACTTCACCAAACATCCACACTGAACACTTTGTAAATTTCTGTCAGACTGACTTCATCCTTCAGAGTAAAGTTCTGCTACACAGAACAGACATGTTTAGTTTTGGGATTTTGTTGTCTTTCTTCTTTGATTTTTGGCAGCTTTGATGCTAGGCAATGGAAGAATGGAAGACGTTTTGACGCTACAAGCAAACTACAGCAAACCCCTGAACAAAGAACGACGTCTAGAAACCGGTTGCCGGCTAAAATGCTGTCACAGATGTGGCTTTGGTTCAAAGGGGACCTAAAAAAAACTACAACTACAAAAGACCAGGCTTGGCTGAAGCCCTATGCTGATCCTATCCTTCTAAAAATGCCTGGATCTGATACTGATTGGAACATCCCTATTTTTAATAGGTAAGGACGCATCAAAACGATCAAAGATCTACCAGCAATGTTGGTCCAATGTGACGTTGCATAGGTTCACACCACAAAGAACACAACCAGCAGTGAGCTGGTACATACTTTCTGCAAATAAATGAAAAGATTAGGAAAACGGAAGAGCATCAATTAGCTCTGAAGCTAGAAAGGACCCTGATTAACAGCCATAGGCTGGAAAACAACGGACCGGTGGCACGGTGTTTCAACAGTCCTCAGAAGGCAAGGCTAACTGTAGCTCCCTTATGTTCATGTTAAGCTAGGTCTCAACATTGTCCAGACAACACAGCCACATAAAGAAGAAACGATCATATTCACATTCACATCCCACTAAAGTGAAAAGGTTTTGTATTAAAGAAGCACTTACCACTGAAATGCGTTGTAATGGAAGTAAACCATCCCAAGGCCGTATAAAAAGGCGGCATTCTGGAGAACAAAAGGGTTGGAGAATTGTTATGGACTGCAACACAATTCTATTCAACTCATTTAAATGATGATGGTAAACAACTTGATAAGAAACTAAGATCTGGATGTTTTAAAATGTTTTAACCTTGAGGGTGTCAAAGCATTCCATAAGAAATTATTTTCTAGTTACAGACATTTAGATGACACCCCTGCTTTAACCATTGGTAACTATCCAATTCGGAAATGTAAGCGTTATTTTATTTATATATAGAAAACAAATCGAGGGCAAGTTTCAAACGTGTGCAAAAAAGCACATGTATAATCAGTCACATTGTAACACTGAGATGTATGATCAACACGTGCATCATCATACATCATAACTTAACATGGTAAAAAAAAACAATGAGGCAGATCAAACAAGACATGTGTGTGAACACACTCCAAAATAAAACAGGGGTCATCTTGGTACAGAAAGGCATTGGTTAGGTTTTATTATCAAGTGATGTCACACACTATAATGTGCAGACAGACTTTATTTTTAGTATCTGTGTTCCCTTGTCATTAACTCCAATATCCAGTGGAGTTACACTGTCTATGGCAGTATTGTCAAAACAATCCAGAATTCATTTGAAAGATTCGATATTGATTCATAAAGTCTTTTGAAAAATACTTAAAATTGATGTCTTTTTCTGCACCCTATCATTAGGGAGATAGGTCAAAATCGAGACCGAAGTTCCAACTCTGACAGCTCCGTCAGGCCAGAAGACTTACGATTCCTCCTTCCCTAAATTCATACGATTCTGTTTTCACAAGGTAAATTCATTTAGAAATAGTTCAGTTTTAAAACTATTTTACTTAGTTATGAAAGACATTTTCACACTGATGATGGCAACAGATACGATATCAACTTTTCATCAATGTCAATTTTTTTATTTTTAAATACATGCCATTTCCCTGGATACTCTCATTATAAATTCCACTGTGGTCTGGTTTTGCGCTACCAGTCTCACAAGACTTTGGAAGGTGATTAGTCCACATGTGAAAGAGATCCAAAAAATTACAGATGCTCCAACTCTGAGAGCACTGTTACACTTGAAACCTGATTGGATTTAAAAAGCATGACCACAGAAAAGAGCTGGACTAAAACAAAGATATGTGGAACATGGTTTCCATACAATATATTGCAATACTATGGAGGTCAGCCAGGGTCTAATTTATTCCACCATGGTCTCATAATGAATTGGAAATATTTCTGCCCATTTTAAACAGCATTGTTTTTCCTGCTGGCCCTGAAGGCATCTCACTCCCTCTCCTCTTCCAACAGCCTCCCCCACACCCTCCACACACACCGGCCGCTCACCTGCTCGGTTCTGGATTTAATCAAACGGGAGAAAACAGCACAGAAAACTCACACAGCATGAAAAACTATCTGTGCTGTTCACTACACACTATACACTGACATTAGTGCGGCGGTTTAAAATTTGATGTTTGAACTCCAGACATAATGTGAACTAACTTAACTTTATAAAAGCTAGCTCATAAATTCGATTGAAGGTCAATGGTTTACTCTAAATGAAATTTATACCTCATTTAATCTTACAGACATTTGTCCACAGAATATAACCCCTCCCCCATGAAATCTTGTTTGAAAACCCTGTGGAAGTTGTGAAACTAGAGGTGAAATACTGTGGACGACATATCTTTGAAAAAAATGGCATTCGTTTTGTGAAACTATCTGTAAATGAATGAAAACCTTGTGAGTCAGAACTGAATCGATTCAGGAAATCTCATTCTGTAGCTGGTCGTCCACAAATCCATTCGATCCCCAGCAGATGCACCACATGCCACCACATATTCCCCGCCGCCACAGTCTCCTTGTACAAGATGCTGAAGCCCAAGGTGCTTGCGGTGCATGGAAATGATGTTTTAAAGTGGGGCTACCAATAGGTAAAGCTGCAGCATTGCGCAGTCATACCCTGAATAATGCTTATTTTTCTGCTTCCCTCTTCCACTAGTTTATCCTTGGCCCAAACAACTCAGGGCACCAAATCCACAACGTTTACATCACAGCTGTTACCAGGTCTACCCCGAGGCCATTATCTAGCTCACACCATCACTTCACTGAGCAGATCTGTAATCCTGAGGAGCCCAGAGCTGTCAGGTCTGATCCCAATCGGACACTCAGCACCTCTGTTTAATGGTCCCACCTAACAGTGAAACATCAACCCCAATGGGCCCGCTGATGCACACAAAGAAGACAGGCTGGGAGCCATCATATCACTATTTAACTCAACTCAGACAGTCTAAACTGAAGATGAAGATTTATGCATCAAATACCAAAAAAAGAATATAATGTAAACTAACATGTAGTTATAGAATCTATTAGTAACAGTGAATATAATCATGTACTGGATTACAATATATTGATATACTGATACAGACTTTCAACCCTTATCCAACAATATAAGAGGAAAGGACAACAAATAGAAACCAGCACAATTGTTGTGTTGAGTTGAATTAAACACAATGCAGATTTTTTGTTATTTAGTCTACCCTGTTGACTAAAATGGGGTTGTCGAAACAACAGAAATGTGTGTCAGTACAACACAAAACAATTAAATACAGCCAACATATTTGAAGGAACAAATACTAACAACCATCCATGAAGCTAAGATTTAGTGCAGTCCTGTTTCATTAGAATGTATTTGTTTACTTGTTTACTTGTGTACCCAGTGAAGTGGCCAGTGAGTGTGAGCTTGTTTACTTACTTTTGTTAATATGTAATATAATACAAATATGATATTCTTCTCTTTGCATTTCTTTTAGCAGTATTTTGCAGATGCATTCCACTTCTGTATGTTTATCAAGACATAATTTGGAATTCAAACTCCAGGTGTGAAGGGGATGTCACAAAAACCTTCATGACACACCATTTCCAAATTTAAACTTGCCTCTCTCCACAGATGGAAAAACCCAATCTAACACTGCAGGAACCAGGAAATCATGTGAAAAGATGTCTGTATGGAAATCAATTCCATTTGTACATGGCATCACCCCACATTACATGAAATGATGTTTTGCTGCACATTTAGTCATGATACTACTTTTTACATAATGCAAAACATCAGTGACCACTGTAACATGGAAAAGGAGAAACATTCATCGTTTACATTTATTTACAACAAAAGTGGGTGCCATCTGTGTTTTCGGTGCAGTTTGATCAAGTGCAACTTCTGCAAAATGTGAGGACTTGTGTGGCAAAGACATTTCATAAGTGAGTCCCCCCCCCCCCATTACACGTGTTAGCGTCATGTAAACTCACCTTCCAGTAGTCCGACTGTAAACTAAAGTACCTCTGGTATGCAGATAATGCTGAGAAAATGATGGGACGAACAAAAGAAAGTGACAAAAAAAGAGATGAAAAACAGTTAGTGTCAACGTGAAGAACTCAACAAATTCAATTTAGGTACAACTGAACACTTCCATTCAAGACTCGGATAAATGTCCAATCAGAATAATCAGCTTCATTTAACAAGAGGGCACATCCAATGTCTCATTACGAAAATGTAGCTGCTGCATCAGTTCATTCCAGCTCTCACCTTTTGGATAGTCCTCCAGGAGGAGGTTGAAATGGCCGAGCTGGCAGAAAACGTCGGGTTCCACTTTCCCCTCTGCTTTCAGGATGAGGGCATCATAGCAGCTGACAGCCTAAATGAAACAACACATGCTATGAAGAATATGTAGTGGACCTTATGAATACTACATGAAAAATTAGCAAAATGGCAACAACGTTTGCCTATATCTTGTCCTCAATGCTTAGCCTAGTAGTACAGTTTAATGAAGGTGATGACAAAACACAGCTGACTACTATACTACTATGGGGGTGTGCTCTCCAACTGTCCCAGAGCCATTTTGCATAGTACCTGCTGTATGCCCAAACATGGTCTCTGTAAGTTGGTATTTAAATGGCTAAACAAATTGCTCTTTAGCCAATAAAAGGAGAAATGATTCCCAAGTACTGACTGTGTGCACACATCTGAGTGAAACAGAACCTGCCAATGTTAGAAGCAGTATGTTACTATTAAAAAAAATAAACAAAGAATTGTTTTGAATTTTGTTGTTGAATTTATGCCAATCTGTTGATCTCTGCAATAGAATACAACAAATATCAAGAACTTTCTAAAAAGAGTAATGCTTATGCAAGAATTGGCTGGCTCATTGCAGCAGGAGATGCAGAATATTCTGATTCTCATTTTTTTTTTTTTAATTATTTTTTAATACACACATTCCCTGCATCCTCTCGTTTTGCTCTATATTTCACTGCAGTTTCGCAACACAAGTTTCATGAGACTGCACAACGAGATAAGTCCACGTGTGAAGGATATCCACATCCCAGAAGCTACAACTCTGAGAGGACCATCAGACTTGAAAGCTAAACCTGTAAATCTGCATTTAGCTCCTGTAGGTGCTATTTAAAATGATACAAGGACAGCATACTGTTACTAGACTTTATGCACAGCACATAGCTGCAATTTCACAAGTCAGCTCAGCATTTAACTCTATGGCTCAGTCAGTGCATTTACATGCACGTAAAAAAAAACTAATTATTGCCTTAATCGGACTATAACAGGAGAACTTAAATGCATGTAAACACGTTACTCCGATTAAAATCGGGGTTCTCATTATCCAATTAAGACACCCAGATAATGCGTTTGGAATTCAATTTTCTCCGGCATGTATACGCTGAACCGGACTTTTTAATCAGATGATGCGTGTGCACATGCTCCACAACCACTGCGCTGGTGTGTGACCCCAAAACAACAAGTTCCAAGAAAGCCGGTCGCAGAAGAACAAGGTAAACAGAGCAGGTAAAAGAACCGTCATATCTTACCTGCACCAGAAGTAGTGCGCACATTACGTACAAGATTAAAAAATGTACTATTATCCCTGTGGTTGTTGTTTGAAATGCCGGTCTGCTGCATGAACGACTCTTGTTTATTATATGACATCATAGGTCAACCGGAAAACAGGCCGTATTAACGTGGTATTAACCCGCTGAAAAGACACGTATCGCCACCTAGTGTGGAAGAGGAGGACATGTTCGTGTGAAGATTTTCTTGCGGTGCATGTAAACTGGGACAAGGACTGTAGTCAGAAAGTCGAATTTTGAGCATAGCTCGATTAAGCTCTGCATGTAAACACACTGAGTGAAACACACATACACACACAGCCCCCCCTCCCTCCTTTAGAGCCACTCTGACGTTGAGTTGTTGTAGAAATCATCAGAAGGGTGATAATTCAACTGAATGATCATTTTGGAGGATGGAGTTTGGTGTGCTGTTAACTTGGACAGAATTTCAAGTGTGTCTGTCGTTTAACTCATCTTCTAGGCTAAAATGTTAAAATTATATGTGTGGTACAATTTAACAGCACTACACACCACAGCCTTCAAAATGAAAACACAGATGGAAGCCCTCTCAGTTGTTTTATACAAATGCTGGTTACTGTAACATTCATGCAGTTAGGATATGGTGCAACACTGTTATGTTAAGGTGCATTTGTTTTCAATAGAATTTAATAGAGAAAATGAACTGTCTAGTGAGTATGCATTTACGGAATTGGCTAATAATGTTGGTTCCTTCATGGACAAAGACACATTTTCATAGATTTCATAGATTCTTGCCATGTATTGTTCAGAAAATTGAACTTGACTCTTCTCACAATTAATAATACGTGGACATTATTTATAAGAATAACTAAACATGCATGCATAATTCATCGCTGCAAATCCAACTGTACAGACGTAAAGATTCAGGATCTGTTTAAATTAATGCATTACATTCTAGGTCTTTGTAATAACTAGTGCTCAGTGAAACATTTAAATGAGTGTTAAAGTGTCTGTTAAAGCACATAAATATGTGCCACAGAATTAAGCGGAGACCCGGCAGTATATGCAAGGTGACAGTGTGACGCAGCAAACAAGTATTACACACACATCCTGCAATTGTGCAAACTATATGAGGACAGTCCAAGAATGAGCTGCTTTTTCTCCCCTAATGTTTACCTGTGTTCACTCTGTTTAAACACTACCCCCCCTCTCCCTGCTAATTTCAAAATGGTAGAGTCCACATAGGATGTCAAATGGACTTGGTTAACAGTAAGGGCTGGGATTCAGCCCTACAATATACATGTCATCAAGAAGAAAAATCACGCAATCAGTTCCTTTTGCTAAATGTTATGTTGTGGACCAGGGTGCCTGACAGAATAGAAAGTTCAGCGACACAAAAACATATATATATTAATACAGATTGTATGAATGGGCCTAAATTGAAAGTGCAACCCAACACAACAATGTTTCCAGCTACCTTTTAACATGAAACCCACATGTTGAAGGCACACACCGAGCACAGGTAGTAACCTGGACCGCATGAACACGGGGACCATGTGTGCCGCAAGCACTGCACGATTACTTTAGCGGGAGTCTGGGTTGACTTCCGCTTTCTTTGATATCTTGATTTTAAATACTGAACGTCGTCGTGATATAATTTTATGCGAACGCTTGTTAGCCTAGCATCCAATGCTAGTTAGCTGGCAAAGCTTTGCTAGGTGTTTGATTCCCATCCCCGCCATCTTGGCTCAATTCAAACAACCACTATGTTTTTGCAACATTGAATTAAAATTATACACGTTTGTGTTTCGATATTGTAAACTTAATGATGGCGAGGTATTTGTATGTGTGAGCGAAGTAGGAAGAAAACGAATGGACAGTTAGCCGCTACATGCTAATAGAGTGAGCTGACGCACAACCCAAACTCCAGCAGCCGTTTAATGATGATGTAGTGTGCCACCAATATTTATTTTAACTTGAACATTATGTCTCATTCACGTTAAATAAGCGGGCATTTGCCAGGTTATGTGACTCAAAACCATACTTTTGTAAGCTAAATGTAAGTTAGCAAAGGTGTAACCGTTTGTTAACCCTCACTTTAAGAGAACCCATTTACTATAGCTAATATAAAGAGGAAAATAGCAATAGTTATAACATTTGCGCGTTTTATTTGCACATGCCTCCACATTCTTGTGTTTCGTTGTGTTAAAATCGATATATAAGCTGTGGTCAGTGTGTTTTAAACAGTCGATAATGCTATCACGGTAGCATGGCACCTATTCTCTTAACAACCGATGACACCACCGAATTTTTTTCTTTAGCAGGGTGGAGATTCACATCGTCCTGCAATTTTAATGTAGCACGACGCCAGTTTCTGCATGTTTTAATGGCAATAAAAGCGGCATAAATGCAGCAGAGTCGTTTCATTCCGTGCTCGGCAGTGTACGTGTTGTGTTGCTGTGTGCTGTATTTCACAAATCAACGCTCGCTTTTACAGTCAGACGCCGCTTCAAAGTTGGGGGAATATGAGGCTTGTGAGTGTGTCGCGGCTAGCCGTGTAGCTGGTCTGGCGTTGGGAGGTCTGTACCACTTATTTCGGTGGGATATAGCGCTAATAGCAGGAGATAACGGAGAGAAGCCGCTGTGATACAGTTCTGTGGAATACCTTTAACAGCAAGGCCTTCGTTCTGGCGCCATCTTCTTGAAGCCTATGAAATCCAAACAGTGAACTGCAAGTAGAGGACAGACAACACACAGGCGGTTCCGTATTACTTGGGGGCATTGGTGTTTGTTGTTTTAAAGTGCGTGGAGAAAAACTGTAAAATGCGGGGGGAAATGGGGGAGCGGATGAGACCGCTCACACAATACAATATTCTGACCTGTCAATTCCGGCCAAGCTCTCTTTCTCTTGCGCTGTTAGCTTCGGAAAGTCCTCTTCGATTTCAGTCGCTTTTCCCGACGCCATTTTCTCCTCGTCATTACCAGCAACGCCGAGACTCCGGGCAGCAGCAGAGGCAGCGGCGGTGAGCGACACTCCGCACGATTTCATGGAAAAGCGATGGGAAGATCCACGGCACCGAGCAACTCCGGCAAAATTCAGTCACAACGAAACTGTTGCACACCGATCCAGGATTAGCGGGGCGTAGCGTAATTCTTGCCAAATCCTCAAGGAAATGATCCCTTCAAGTTACCTTCCACACTCCTCATTGTACATCAAAACACAGCGTGTATTCCAGTTCCAATTTGTGCATGAAGTTCTTGTAATGTTGGGTTTCGGGAGTGAGTGTTGTATGATAATATCGCAAACTTCCCCAACCATCGGCTCAAAGTTGTTGTAATTGTGTCACATAGGCAAACGCACGCCGCCACCAGCGACACGCCCTCCGCTCACATTGGCCAATCAGCGGCCGGCATCTCCGGCCACGTGACAGGCTCCAGTCGATGTGTTGCGAGCACGTGAACGAACGCGCGCACGCACACATCAGATTGAAACCCGCCTCCTGTCCTGTGATTGGTCCTTCGAGTATATTATGATTACGTAACTGTACTTTAAGGCTTCCTATTGGTCGAAATGCCTGTCAACTATGTCGAGGATATTTGCAACGTTGCAGATAGATAGATAGATAGATAGATAGATAGATAGATAGATAGATAGATAGATAGATAGATAGATAGATAGATAGATATGGAAGGAGGACAACATAAGGAAATATATATGTAGATAAGGAAAGAGGATAACATAAAGAAATATATACGTAATATATCATTAGTAAATATAAAACAATGAAATTCATGAATACAATTTACAGCCATTACAGTCAAATAAGAATAGAAACTGCTATCTTACATCTGCTACTCTACGTTTTATTGACTTGCCTGCTTTGTTTAGCTATAGTTCTGTATTATCACTGGGTCATTTTCTTAATGCCCACTTGTATTAACAGAAACTGTTTGCTGCCCATTTTAATGAATTTGCTGTTACTTACACATGTATACATTTCTGTTTTATGTTATTATTCTCCACCGCTTTGTTTATCAATCTTTACTGTAGCTACCACTGTATGCCTACATGTTGATCAGTTATCTGCAGGAAAAAAAATACATCTACAGGACATAATCACAAAAGGTTATGTTGTATACTGACTAATAAATGTGGTCAATAAAGGTGGTTCATTCAGCAGCTACCTCTAAATTTCTTCTGCGAAACTGACATACAGTTGTAGAATTATTGACTAAATTAAATAAAAAATAAAAATAAATAAAAACAGGTCTCATTGTCCAGTAGGATTCAGATATTATAATTTGCCTGGTATTAGTTGCACTTTTGTGATGATATATGAACAAAGTCCTGAATGTTTATTATATTTCGATGCTCAAATAAAATAAATAAACACTTATTCATTAATTAAAAATCTTTAGTTAAAAGCTGAACTTTTGTCTGTCCAAATCATTTGATAATTACCTTCAACCCATTTTTATTTATTAATTTGAATTCTATTTTATTGCATTATTTGGATAGATGGATAACATATTTCTGTGCTGACATGATCACTTTCTCTTTTACTTTGACCGTCCGAATTGTGCAGATGACGACAGACGTGGAGGCAGCTGAGGACAGATAGACCTGCGTGCTCCAAAATGGCGAACCGCGACAAGGGTAAGAAGGCTTTTTAGCGAACGGCATGTTTATCTGAAGCGCGACACGGGACGTATTCTTTAACCACTCGCTAAACACCACTGTGAACTTTCATCTTACAGTCGCGAATCCTTTAAACTTAGCTTCCGCTCCTGCTGACACACCGACGTCTCTATTAGCTCAGAGCTAGCTTAACTTTAACAACTAACTGCTAGCTTTGGTTGTGTCATCATGCTAACTTTGTCAGGCCCAAAAACTTTAAAGTTCTGCATGTATCCACCAATTAAGCTACTGTTAGCACGCGGGACCCCCTGTAAATGAACACGTTTTAACATTTAAGTATCGACCTAACATGCTACCATGGTGACGTTTCGATGTTATCCCTTTATTTGCATGAAAATTATTTTCCTGTTATCCCCCTGGTTTGTGAAGACATAGAAGAGGAGATTTACGACAAGGTCGTAGATCTCACCGAGTATGCCAAACGTCAGAGATGGTGGAACCGCCTATTCGGGAACAACTCCGGCCCAGTAGCAGAGAAATACTCCGTGGCCACACAGATCGCCATAGGAGGCGTGAGTGGATGGTAAATAAGCTCTTTGGACATGCATTATGGTGCATTTAGTTGCCCTTGATTCCTACATGAGCTACGATCATGTATATAACAAGTACATTTCTGTTTAAATGGTGCCATAATCCACTTTTAAATTTGGAAGTGTCTGAGAGTATGTTCTCATATCAAACAGCGTCTTGTACTTTAACTGATGATGTAAAACTTTTATTGTCAATTATAACACCAGCAGCTGAAGCCACAGTTTGATTAACCAACGTGCTCTGTTTCCTTTCAGGTGTGTAGGTTATCTCTTCCAGAAGGTTGGTAAAGTTGCAGCTACATCTGTCGGCGGAGGTCTTCTACTGTTGCAGGTATATTTGCACCTCTGTTTATGAACATGCTATGATCAGCCACAGCATTAAAATCACTGACTCGTCTCGTTATATACCACATGCCCACACGATCACAGAGGAGCAAAAAACCCTGGCTATCTCAAGCAGGACAATCCCTGTCATGCCAAACTGATGAGGAACGGTTAAATAACATGAAAGTAGCCTGTGGTGATGACTCGGACCTCTAAACTCCCCGGATCCCAAACAGAATCTGATGCCCCAGTTAGTCAGAATAGCTTTTTAGGCATGAGGGAAACAATATTAGGCAGGTGCTTTTACTGTTGCGGCTCATCTGTGTATACAGCTCAATTGTTTTGGCAGATTCAAAATACTGAGGTGAGTTTCTCTCTCCAGATAGCTAACAACACCGGCTATATCCAAGTGGACTGGAAGAGAGTAGAAAAGGATGTCAACAAAGCTAAGAAGCAGTTAAAGAAGGGGACAAACCAAGCAGCCCCAGAGCTCAACACATTTTTTGAGAAGGTAAGAGTTTTGTGGGTTGGTTTCAAAGCACCTACGCGTTAATGTTTTCTGTCTTTCTCTAAATTGTCACTATAGGAAAATACCAACAAAACACTTTAATAATTTCATCTCTGAAGCTACTTAGCCTTGCTTTATAATCCAGCAAGTGATCTACCCAGAGTCATTGTGGGACACACCACTGTACACAATAATGCTACTGCACTGGCACTTCAGACTGTGGTGAGTGGAAGGGATGTTGGAGTTACATTTACTGAGATCACTCCATCAGTAAGGAGAGAAGACATCTGAGTAGATGTTTGGTGGAAGGTAGAAGGAGGGAGAGTCTTCTGTGCTTGTCTGGTCACTGAGCGATGTAGACAAGGAAGTGCATTTTGGATTAATTACAGCTGTTATCATCACCGTGACCCATGGTTACCTATATTTTGACATGCACTTTAGGCTATAATGGCACACCATAGATAGGATGTACATTCCTAAACCAGGTTTTAATCTAGGGCTGGGTATTGACTTATTTTCTAAAACGTTCCTTTTCTGATGCAGAAGTCAGCCATTTGATTTATTTAGGGATATTTCAATTTCAAACAAATGGTTTCAGTGATTTGAAGTGTTTTCCCAACATTTCCTAATAGTTTCTCATCTTGCATTCGGCTTTGTTTTTGTCCATCTCTTGTGTGTTGTCATACTTTAAAATCTGAAATGCAGTTTCCAGACTTGCCGTTGCTCTCTGAGTTGTAGCTTCCATCATGTTGCGAATCTCCATCACACTTGGACTAATGTCTGTGGGTTGTGTTGCAAAGCTAGTCCAAGACTAGCAAGACCACAGAAACCACAGGAAATGTCATGTATTTAAAAACAAACAAAACATTTCAGGATAGATAGATATTGGGTCTTTCAGATGATGATTAATTTGAATTTGAAATGTGGATAAGTGTTAGCCTAGAATGACCTGCAGCTAGTGTATTTAGTGACACAAATGTTCTATTTCAGTCCACAGCATTTGTGAAGAAGAACATTGTCGTCACTAGTGGCTTCATCGGAGGATTTCTGCTTGGACTTGCCTCTTAGGATCTGCCAAAGGAGAGGAGTCTACGCTTCTCTGGACGTCTATGGAAAAGTATAGATATATAAACAATAACAAGCATTGCTGGAGGGTCTTTAATGTATTTAAGTTTAGCTTGTGACTTCAGTATATGTTTATAAATATGCTGCACATAATTTTGTTTTTAATACTGTACTTCCTCATGACTGTCAGTATGACTAGGGTACTTAACCATCAGACCAGAGTTGCCCTCTTAATACACTCCACTCTCTACGCCAAATAATGAAACAGTACATATCATGCAAAATCAGTTTAAACCATGAAGGTGATTAGAATGATATAATTTATTTTTTACCAAATGGATATTGTTACTGATTTAAAATGATGCACTGCTATGGTGGAAAATTTCAAAAATGCACTAACAGAAAGAAAATTTAAATTGACATTCACATGGCATTCACATCTCTAAGCGGGATTGCCTCCGTGCCAGTGTTTTTACTTACTTAATCATAGTCATCTTGAAAGTGAAAACTTGAACTTTAAGTGCTGATGGACTAGGGATTGTTATGCCTTGTATGAGAGGTGCTACATGTTTCATGGGTTATATAAGCCTCCCCTGCATCTCTTTTTTATGTATTTTGTTTAGCAATGAATTGATGATTTAGGCTCAGATAGTTGTGGTTTGTCTACAGTGTAAGTAAATAAATAAAGTGAAAAAAAAAAAAAAAAAAAACATTTTAGCCTTTTCTCTCTGTCTTTGCGTATGTTTATGCTGCATTTTCACTCAAGTCTTGGATGCCATTGAGTTTTTACATGTTGTGCATTTATTTGGATTGGAGGCACCTTTCTACCAGTAAAGAATAGTTACGGTGGTGTGAATAAGTGTTGGCTCCCTTCCTGATTTCTTATTTTTTTCACGTTTGTCACACTTGAATGTTTCAGATCATGAAACAAATTTAAATATTAGAAGAGAACACAAGTAAACCCAAAATTCAGTTTTAAATTAAGGTTTTGATTATGAAAGGAAAACAAAATCCAAACCTAAATGGTCCTGTGTGAAAAAATCGATTGCCCCCTAAACCTAATAACTGGTTGGGGCTCCCTTAGCAGCAACAACTGCAATCTAGCGTTTGCGATAACTTGTAATGAGTCTTTTACAGCACTATGGAGGAGTTTTGGTTCACTCATCTTTGCTGTAATGCTGTATTGTTGTAATTCAGTCACATTGGAGGGTTTTCGAGCATGAATCGAATTGTTTTTCTTCAGTCATTCAGAGATGGATTTGCTGGTGTGTTTTGGATCATTGTCCTGCTGCAGATCCCAAGTTCTCTTCAGCTTGAGGTCACCAACAGATGGCTGGACAATTTCCTTCAGGATTTTTTGGTAGGCAGCAGAATTCATGGTTCCATTTATCACAGTCTCCCAGTTCCTGAAGCAGCAAAACAGCCCCAGACCATCACACTATGACCACCAGAGTTTACTGTTGGTATGAGGTTCCTTTTTCTGAAATGTGTTACTTTTACACCAGATGTAATGGGACACACACACCTTCCAAAAAGTTCCAAGTTTTGTCTCGTCAGTCCACAGAGTCAGTCCACAGAGTATTTTCCCAAACGTCTTGGGGATCATCAAGGTGTTTTCTGGCTAAACTGAGGTGAGCCTTTCTGTTCTTTTTTGCTAAGCAGTGGTTTTGGTCTTGGGACTCTGCCATGCAGGCCATTTTAGCCCAATCTCTTTCTTATGGTGGAGTCATGAACACTGAGCTTAACTGAGGTAAGTGAGGCCTGCAGTTCTTTGAATGTTGTTGTGGGGTCTTTTGTGATCTTTTGGATGAGTCATCGCTGCTCTCTTGCGGTAATTTTGGTTAGTTGGCCGAAGAACAAAGAACAATTTTGCGCTAATTTTACTTTTACTTATACAAAGATAACAGCACTATAGATCCCTCACACCCTGGACATCACCTCCAACTCTTCCCCAAGGAGTAGGTGCTACAGATTACAACACCGTACGGCAAAACAACCACACACAAGAACAGCATCTTCCTACAGACCATAAATGTCGCCCTCAGGCTTGCTCTGGAGGTCACTGGCTGGTTTTTGTGAAGCGTCTTGTTATTGGCGCTATATAAATAAAACTGAATTGAATTGAACTGTAAATGTGATGAATGCTTTATCATTCATAAGACACAATTTCCCTACAACAGCAAATTCCCTACCTCTACAATATACGCTTATATTTATATTACAGCTCAATTTGAATGCATCTCCTGCAAGCGCATGCATGCTCTTGCAAATGTCCAATATTCCGTGTGTACTTTCTTCAAATGCAAGTAAATAAATAAATAAATAAATATAACCCTAACCCTATAAATAAATAAAATACTTATCTCTGCAAATACTGGCAAATGTGAATGTTGTAGATACCGATTTATCTTGCTCACTTATGCATGTTGACTTTATCACATATTATTTTTAATGTTATTATACCTGTACACCGAGAGATATGCAAACAAATTGAAATTTCCTATTATTGTCTGCATGCACCATTGATTCTAACGTGACTGATGCTAATCCTCATATACTTTTTATTTAAATAAGAGTTTACTTGTAGGACTTCTATAGAATATTTTCAAATTGTTAAATCGTAAATTAACACTTAATACTTATTCTTAACGTTGTCTTCTTCCATTACTTGAGGCGTATTTTCTTAAATGCGTCCCAGAATCCTTTGCGCACACACGCTATGGATGGTTCTTTAAGGAGCGTTGCTAGGAGAAACGCCTCCATGGTAACCAATAACAAACCTCAGGGGAGTCCACGGGCGCTGAGCTTTAGGGAGAAGCATAATAAAGCCGTTTTTAAATATTTATCATGGCTTTACCATTTCTGCCAGGAAATTCTCCAAATGTGCAAGTAAGTTTAATACGTTAGGTATACATCTCAAAAAATGTTCAGTTAGCTACTCAGCTAAATGTTAATGTACTATTTTAGCTTAGTTGTCAGAAAGCCGTTAGATTTATTTAGAGTTAGAATTAAAGCATAAAATCCGTTATGCGTGGAGATAAGGTCATTTTTATTAGGTTAGTAATTTATTATATATAGCATGTGTGGTTTTCTTGGATAATTTTAAATTAATGAACTTTAATGATAACTTGTGGCAGTATTTGTTTTTAAATTACACGTATTTGCTTAATTTACGTGTACAAAAAGATGCGTGTGGTTAATTGAAAAATAAATGATAAGTTAATGTAATTATTGCATTGTACACCATATCAATTGCAGTGTGTTTTCAATAGAACGATAATATGGTTTATTTCTGATTTCTGTACCACAGCTTGGGAAGGAGAGGTTTCACAAATCCCAACATTTTGACTATTCCAACGGAGTCGCGATGCTCATCAGTTCAGAGAAGCCAGGTATTGGAGGAGAGCGTTTAGCTGGCCAGAAGATTAAACCAAAATATTCTATCTATCCCAAAGGAGAGGGCAGCGATTTACCATCATGGGTTGCCTTTGACAAACAGGTAAAATATTATACACACACACACATTATTGAGATATAGTCCAGATTATATTTTATATTCGTGGTTGTGTCAGTGTAGTACAGCATAACACAACAGATTTTGTGGCTCATCTGTAAAGTTTAAAGCAACTAGTTTTACCCTAGTCAGAATTTGTTCAAATCTAATTATCAGATGTCCCTGCAGGCTCTGTGTTTTGAAGCATACTTTCAGGAGGATGTGCCCGAAGCCCAGACTGAGACATACAGAATCAGAAAGTGCAAGATCTGCTTCTACCTGGAAGATGATACCATTCAGGTGGTGGAGCCTGAGTACAAGAACAGTGGAATCCCTCAAGGTGATCTGTGGTATCACAAGAAATGCAGCTCTATTACCATAACATAATACTGAGATGAGATTATTTTAGTTATTGTGTTTGCGATCTCTGTACACAGGAACGCTTATTCGTCGCCACCGCATCCCACTGCCTCCCCCAAACGATGACCAGTTCTACAACATTTTCCATTTCAACATCAACCAACAGATGGTGCTGTACTCTCGCACATTCACCTTGACCAACTGTGACACGTTCACAAGGAACTTTCTCACAAAACTCGGAGTGGTTTTAAATGACCCTGCCACTATACCCAAGGACCCTTACAGCAACCTCAGAGAAGAGGTAAGTGTCAGGGTCCAACCATTTTTAATTTCTGTTGGCATTCTGATAAAATAAAAATAAATAAACAGAATCAAGAAGTGGAGTAAAAATAGAAAAAACTAAAATAGCACCAAAAGATAGAAAACTACGCAATTACATGACATGTACCCTTTAATGTTGTGTTTTAAAGCAACCTGTTATATATTTAAGTGTTTTAACTTCTCTGACATAAAACACTAATATCTACTCTGCTTGCTCTTCATACTTACGCTATGACATGATTCATCTTATTACTTCAGATTGAGAAAAGTATGAAGCCATTTAGGCCCTACGAGAGATGTGACACACTCAAGCAGTTCCTGGATAATGATCGCCAAGTCTTGCGCTTCAACTGCTTCTGGGATGACACCGAGAGCCTTTTTGGGGACCCACGGGAGCTAATAATGCACTACTTCCTGGCTGATGACACCATCGAGATCCACGAGTTGATACCCCCAAATTCGGGGAGAGATATTGTGCACAAATTCCTACGCCGCAGCAAACTACCTAAGGTAAGTAATACTGAAAAATGTCTCTTGAGTAGGGAGGGGTTTGAATATGTTAAAGAAAAGGGTGATAAGGAATATTTAGTATGTTTGCTTTTGTTATGGTTCGCATTTATATGATTGTTATTGCAAACCTAAAGGCATGCACTTTCTCTCTTTCTGGTTGGATAAGTTATTTTCCTCTTTCCCACCATTCCTCCCTTCCCCAAGACTCATTCACTGTGACAGGACTGCTAGTATTCAGTCTCCCTCAAGCATTTTGGCATTCTCGTCCAGTTCCTGACTGATGCCTCATTCATCTTGAAAGACAGCCAGTCCTCAATCACGTGTGTGTGTGTGTGTTTGTGTGTGTGTGTGTGTGTGTGTGTGTGTGTGCGCGTGTGGTTGTTTTCAGTCCAGTAATTTTATTTGCTCTGATGCCTTTTAGTAAATGTCAGCCTTAAAGGTTGACCAGACTCCACCATCCAATGGGAAATCACCATGCCCTTAATGACAGATCGCTTCTTTATTTTGTATGTCTTATTCTGTTAGACACTCCCTTGTTCTCTTTATCTTTTGGCCTTTTTATCTCTCTCTCACCAGATGTGCACGTCCATGTTTGCATGCAGTATGTTGGTCAGTTATATATAAAATATTTTCACGAACAAAGACCACGCCTTATTCGATGCAAGTTGCTGGTAGACAGGACCTGAGGGAAATAGAGGGAGGGGGGAGAGGGGTTGAGGGGATGGATGAAAGGGGTCCAATGGAGGGGATGAGTGGAATTGAGGGGAAATGATAAGAAGGGTGGAATGTGAGAGATGGTCTTAAAAAGCTTCAACTGGTTCCTGTAATAAAATAGGAAAGAAGAAGCAAAGAAAAGAGGGGAATGAGGAGGGTTGGGTGTTGAGAAATGAGACAAACGGAGAGACAGAGCGGTCAGACACACCTGAGTATGACAACTATAATCAATGTTCCCAATGTTCCCTCTCCCTTCATGTGTCTGGGCATACACACAAGCTCCCTGAGCACACCGAGGACCGCTGTGAGCAACATTTCCAGAGTAGACCTTTCTCACTCGAAAAAGAAAAAATCTCACCCAGTTTCACTGCTTGTTCTTCTATTTGCACATTCTCCGACAGCCATTCCATCTTAAAAGAACCGCATTTCTTTTTTACTTTAGCTTGGTGAGTGGATGTGTCGCTGCCCGTTCGTTTCGCCATGGTAAGGGTTGTTGTTAGCTAGCTAGCCTGCACGGCGCGTATGGGCAGGGCAGAGGGCACATAGGCAAGCACTGTCAAGGCTATGATTGGCTGCGTAGCGTAAGTGAACTGTATCGTACCATTGAATGGACACCTGTCACTCACTGAGTTACGCTGCAAAATGGTACAGAACACAATATTATTGGTCTAATTAATTAGATCAGATTAGGTCTAATATTAGATATTAATTAATATGTTTATGTTGAAACTTTATTTTATGCGCTGCATAGATTTTCTTGTGCGCTGAGAATGTGCAAGCAGTGCGCGATTGCGCAAGCGCACAGCTTAGAGGGAACATTGACTATAATATAAGTATAATAACTTCATTCATGTAACGCTGCCCTGTCTGTGTTTGGTTGTTGTTTCTCTGCAGCATACTACACCCCAGGCCAAGCAGCCTGGACAGATCACTGACCGCACAGTGCTCAATGTGTTTTTCTCCAAGAGTCAAGGAGAACGCTACATCCTGGACAACCTCAAAGTATGTCCACTCTCAGCCACACTCACACTACAATCACGCTGACATGACAAAATGATGACGTTTAAAGGGTCACTAAGCAGGTTGGCAGTGGGGGTGACCAGAGGTTGCACTTGGTATAAACTGCAGTTATTTGGAGTTAATCTTATTGCTGCAATATGCATTGATATTTTAACTTTAACTGTGCTGCAGGTTCCTACCAACGGTTGTGTTGTTGAAAGTGAATAAACAGCTGCAATCAAAATACTGCAATCTGGAGAAAAGTCTTCTCAGAAAGCTGATATGCTCTCACTTTACATACAGTTTAAATAGTCACAAACATGCAATTCATTGAACATTTAGTGAAACTCATAAAGGTGTAGAAAAAATGTTTTTTACTCATCTCGCTGTGTCTGTGAAGGTTCTCAATCATCCAAGTCATGGTAATCCAAAAAAGGCGACTGTCCAGTTGCCTTTATCTCATCTCAATACTTCTCACTGTTTCCCTCTGTTTCTTTTCTGACTTATTTGCAGACTGGAGTTGTAAATGACGAATTCTATAAAGACTCTGATCTAACTGTGGGTGGAGAAGTGAATGTGTGGGGCAGGAGAGTGATCATCACTGACTGTGATGACTTCACCAAAAACTACTACCGTTCCAAATATGGCATAGGTAAACCACTTCTTTTCAACAATGTTATATATGTTTCTACATACAGGCACAATTGTACACTAGATTGAGATTCAAAAATTGCTGTCAGTGCCTCTTTAATTCATCCATGGGATAAATAATTTCATGCAGCCAAAGGGATTTCTCTTTTTCAATGAGTTTAATGTTTATCTAATGCTTATTGCTGCACTGCATCAATCTGGCCATTTGGGGGCAGCAAGATGAAACTGATTATTGAGACCTATAGTAAAGGAAACCTTTGTCTTGTTAATTCAAATACAATATTTCATGTTCTCTCATTTACATCTTCCTTGATAGATATCACTGTCCTCCTGACATAAGTACTGTGGCCACCAGCACTGGTTTGTCTCCATGACTTCACAGTTAACAGCATTCCCCAGCCACAGAGACCGTAGCTTGCCCAGGGTGGCAGGTCTTGGGGCTCGCTACATTAGTCACAGTAGTAAAACAGGCATAGGCCTTACTGACAGGCCATAGTGATGGAGGGTCCCGTCTGACTCTGATCAGTCATAGGTCAGCTCAGGGATGGATTACCTGCTTGCCTGTGATCACCCTCCTGGGTTCCTTTCTTCTCTTAAGTGTTTTGTCTTTTCTTTCTCCTCCTGCCGCTCAGAGGATTTTAACCCAGTGCAATACAAAGCTCCCCCGGCTCCCAAGCCCCCAAGGCCTGTGCCCCCCTACAATGGCTTTGGCTCAGAGGAGGACTCGTTAAGCTCCTGCCAGAGCCTTTTGCCCAAGCCTCCGCAGAAAGATTTCCGCAAATTTATGGAGAAAGACAGGTCAGATGACTTGCAGTCACAATCAAGTTACATGCTGAAATACTTCTGTCTTCTGCCTGTGTGTGTGTTAGTCGTAGCCCCCAGCTTTGGTGTGCATATATCCCTTTAGATGTGGCCTAGAGAGTAATGTGCTGAATTTTCGAGCCAAGATGATGACCAGTGACGCAGCCGACAGAGAGCGGGTGTTCATCATCTCCTTCTACCTCTGTGATGACTCCATCAGTGTGTTTGAACGACCGCAGAGGAACTCAGGTAAAACAAAGACATTTGAACCGTAGCCACACCAGAACAACTCCTACAACTCTCTTGGTAAACATTTTGTCAGATTCAATTTCCAGTTGCAGAATCTTTTGAGAGCAGTTCAAACAGATGCCATTCATTTCTTAGACCTGTGTTTCCATTGAGGCATATCCATATTTGATTGGTATTTTTTTTGGCAGTACAAATGAATACTGTAACATGTTTCTGCATTTGTATCCAAAATACAAATGAGAAATGAAACCCTAAAATGATGCATTACAAAACAATATAAGTTTTATTTTTTAACTGAATTAAAATTCCACATGGTGTTCTGTTCTTCTGTCCTCTCACATTCTGTGCTAGGTATGCTTGGTGGTAAGTTTCTGGAGCGTGGCCGTGTGAAGAAACCAGGCCAGGAGCTGTATAAGAGCAAACCGTCTGAGTACTTTACAGCTCAGGATCTGTATGTTGGAGCTACTGTCTTCCTCAACAGTGCAAACTTCCAGCTTGTAGATGCTGATGAATACACCTTCAATTACATGGAGCAACATGCCGAGGAGGTATGGAGGAAGAATATTTGTTTTCCGTCACTCGCTTGTTGTGGTTTGTGGATCAGGAGCATGAAGCACTCATTGTTTCCTTTTCCTTTCATGTTTGTATGATATTGTGGTAAGTTTCCCAAAGCCAACATGGGCAACATCCTCAGCAAACTGCGTTCCTTTCCGGAGGAGAAGCAGAGTGAGATCAGAAAATTTCTGACTTTGAGTGATCCCAGGAACACTGGCTTCATCCCATATGAGTCCTTCAGGTGAAAAATTGGTTAAATTTAAGCTCAAATACGTAATATGTGTCAGAATACAACTGATGCAGAGTAGCTTTTCTTCAGTCTGGAGGATGTAAATGTTAGAATTCTAGAACTAGAATTAATGACAAAAGGAAACAACGAGAAATACATATAAGGAAAAAGACAACCCAAAACCTTAAAATAATCTTATAATCCTAACTCTATATGTGTGTCATTATGCGCCACAGGGGCCTCCTGATGGGTCTGGACTGCGACCTGTCTGAGCACGAGGTGCTGGTGCTTGGACGACATTTCTCAGAGCGCGTGGTGCCCAAGGTAGATGTGGGCCTGATGCTGGCCGTTGCCCAGGATTTCCTCAGGAAGAAAAACTTTGAGGAGCTCCCCAACATGGCCAGAGCCTTCGCACACCACGACCGACACAAGTAGACAACGCACTTACACCACGCCCCACACACAGACACAGACACTAGCTTAAACGACAAAATACTGTTGCAACAGAAACACACAAACACACAGGCAGATAGCGTCACAACAAGACATCAATCGTTCAGCCAGTGGCCCCATATCTCAGAGCAACGATTAGTTCCAGTGGTGTAGAGTGGAGTATTGGAACCAGATGGACCCTAAAGACTTGTATGGCATGTAGCCGTACAGAACAGAGAACATGCTCACACACCCAATCTCCCCCTCCTATATACAGTATGTCTGTCACCTTCACTTTCCATTCGTGAATAAACATATGATGGGACCTTTAACTCATCCCTAGCTGTTGGTTGAGTTGGCTGAGCGCTAGCAGTGCTACGACATTAAGTCCCTTGTCTGTTTAAATCAGTCTGTTGACACCCTCAGTTAGCGTCAGATTGCTCATCAGCGTCCCCGAAATGAAGAAGGCATGACAAGAATGGGCTTCTGGGCCGCGTGGCATCACTGTGGAAAACAACTGTGGCCCCAGAGGACAAGCGTCGTCTGTTTTACACACACATTGTCTTTAAACAGTTTCAGACATTTTTTCCATAAATTCAGACATTAGGAATGTTTTTTAAATGTCAGGTTAACTTATGTTGTTGCTGATGGCACATTTGTTTTTCAAAAAAACAAGCTGAAAAAAGGGAAACCGGACTGACTGCAGTTCCAAAGGACAGATTGTTGTACTTATTCTTAGATAAGTGGCGAAACATTCTCAAGAAACCCTTCAAGTCCAGGTGCTCTTGTTCCAGCTTGTTTTTTGGGATATACAGTTACCTACATGACCAAGTACATTCACAGCCTTATTGCTCTAAAGTGTCCTCTGTTGATCTTAGCCTCTACTTTTTCTCATCTCTAGAACTGGCCGTCTCTCTACCAAAGAGACAAACACCATTTGTAAAGCCTTTCACCTTCCCCTGCCGAAGAACCTGCTTGAAGGTCTGCTCAGCAAGTAAGAGCCATACTACTCATCTCACAGTTAAGGACAGAGTAATTCAAGCTCCTACTACATATACGAGGCCTACTTTTGAGCCCTGATTTTATTTTATTTTTTGGCATTGATGAAAAATCTGTGAACCCATCATTTAGAAAGGATACCACTAAAACTAATGCATAGTATTGGATAGTAGAAGATTAGTGGACAGTCTGTAACCGTTTGTTTTCTGGATGTCTGATGTAGGTTTGCAGATGGAGACGAGATCAACTACCACGCCTTCCTTGCTGGTATTAACTGGCTGGAACATCCTGCTCCACCAGTGATGCCTGAAGACATCTTAAAGGTAAGAGAAAGGAAAGACAGTAATATGTATGATACAAAACAAACACAAAGAGAAGAAAGAGAAACCTTCACTCAGAGAGAGACAGGAAGAGATTAAACAGTGTACGCACAGGTAAGTTTAATTGAAGATCAATCAGTGCATGAGAGAGACAAAAGCAGAATCAGGTGAGAGGAAGGAAAAAGTCAAACGTACTTGTGTGCAGAAAATGACTTAAAAATAAGTGACACAAGCCTAGAACAGAGGTGGTCAAATGGACCATGTTCTTTCTTGTATGTGTATCTTTCCTATGTAACGCTTGTCATGCTTTGCTGCAGCCAAATCTAAGCAGAAACAGGTGAGCAGGAGAGATATATGCCACGGAATGACAACAATGGCAGAGGAGTGGACCTGAATGTGTGTGTGTTTTTATTTGTCTTGTGGACTTGCCAAATTTCTCCGTTTTCTAGCTGCTCCTTTCTTCACTTCATTCTAAACCCAAACTAGTTGCTCAGTCTCCGCTCAGTTACTCTACCCTCCTAGAAAAGCTCTGTGGTAAACCCCAAAAAAGTCTTACAATTGTTCCAGACTGACTAAGTTCCTCTTAGGGGCCTTTGTTGGTGTTTGCTGCAGTCCATACGCTGCTCTCAGTCTTTCTTTCTGATCATTTTATTATGTTCAGTTCTACAAGGTCTGCTTTAACGGAACAACAAAATTACATTCTTGCGAGACACTCATTATTTTAAAAAAGAAGGGTAATTTAAATAGAAGAATAAAAGGTAGAAAGTGAGTATTTTATTTGTCAGAGTTGTGCAGTAACTTATGCGTTTCTGTTTTTTCCAGTTTGATGTGAATGCAAGGTTTGACACCTGTGGAGCTGCAGTGAAAAATGTCAACTACTCTGCCGTCCTGCAGGAAGTCTTCAGCTTCCCCTCCAACAACGCTGACCCAACAACCACCACCTCCACATAGACACAGAGCCGGAGCTGAAAACTACTCTGAATCACAAACAATGGTTTCATCGATTAAAGAGCATGATTCATCAGCCGATCCGCGCCTGTGTTTTCCTTGCGTGTCGTGTTGAGGATGTGTAAAGCCGCAGGCGACACATGAGAGCAATTTGCAGGTTTGTTTTCTTGTACAAGAATAATTTGGCGGCAGCGGCCTGTATTCCTCAACCGTAACCCAGTTAAGAGGAAAATCTGCGCTTTAGGGGAGAAAAGTTCAGAGACCACAGATGCTTTTTGATGTGCTTGTGTGTGTTTACATGAGTTAGTGTGAATCCGGCCAAGACGTGGTGCAGGACACGGGGCGTTAAAGCAGAACCACATTTCAGCTCTGGCCAGCGTGCGCTCACACACGTTATGATTACAGGGTGTTACAGTGTCTCCTCCAGAGTGTGTGATATGTTGATAAGCGCGAAAACGGCCTCCTGGGTTGAATTATAAATGTAGACTGCAATCTGTCCCCCACATATAAATGAGCAGGGATGAGTCCAAAAGTCCATGAAGACCTGGTGTGTGTATCATCAGGGCAAACTCTCACACTAAGAAGGAAAATTAATTTCATATGTCTTTTATTTGTCTTCGGCTTTATCACTGGCGTATTATTTGTTCTCTTTTAGTAAAAGCATAAAAATACAGAGAGGAGGAGGGAGCTCTGCAGAGTTTTAATTTACCAGGAGTTCCACTCTCATTATGTGTTTGTCCCTCTGTTTTCAAATAGATGAAAAGGCACAGGTTGTTCAGGTTGAGGTGCCACTGTAATCAGAGCCTGCACTGCAAATTATAGTAAGGGGATAAGTCAAACATTAGGTAATCAACCACCCTACCCTCTCCCCACACTATGCAGCCCCCACCCCCACGTCTCCCCACTGAGCACAGAAACAGTGCCTTACATCACTCGGGGCATTATCATCTGCTTTCACACATACTAAAATATTAGCCTCCCCAGTCACCCACCGCCAGAACACAAAGGGTGACGTCGATGCGGTGGAGGGTGGCAAGGAACTTCCGGAGCATATACCTTATTTTGCCTTCTGAAGCATGCCAGGAGAGGGGCAGCACTGTGAGGGTAGGAGGGGGTTTCCATACCTCCCTCCTCCTCCTCCTCTTCCATTTCCTTCTGTCACTTGCTGTCTCCTTGCACCGACGCATCTCATTTTCTGCCCTGTCATTCTCTGCGGCACAGCAACAACGGACTGAACGAGCTGCGTCACCGCTCTCTCAAATCTGGTTGTGAATTATGACGCATGCAGAACGTCCTTCAGAATCAGACTTGTAGTTCGATGAATTTCAAATGTAGTTGTAGTAGAAAATATGAAACAAAAAGCTAAAACAAAGAAATTAGACTTTGGGCTTTTCTTGAAGATGTTTCATCCAAGTATCTTTTTAAGATCTAAATAACTGGTTTAGGTTTTTATTAGGTACATTGGCTGGCGCCCGCCTGAATCTCACATAATGAAGCGATCTTAACTCCAGATACTCACTGGAATTAAGAGATCTTATTCAGATTAAACTGGATGGCCTCTTGTTTTCCATAATTAACGGTTCCCTAATGCATTAAAGGCCATAACTTTTTCAGACTCAAGGTGTAGATAGGAGTGGGAACCACCCACAGATGAAAACAAAACTCCTTTTGTTTTAACTTTTTTCTTAAGATAAACCTGAACGATGCACATAAAGACCAAAGCCAACAGTTTCTCATGCCATATCTCAGTACTTCCTTTCTTTCCCACCGTGTCTGCATATCCAGTTTAGTCCATATCCAGTTTAATCTAGTTTGTTTAGAACATACTCATTTGTTTTAAACAAACTAGACCAGGGGTTGGCAACCTTCGACACTCAAACAGCCATTTGGACCCGTTTCCTACAGAGAACAAAACACTGGGACCCACAAAACCCATTTGACATCTAAAATGAAGATAACACTGCATATATCGTTTCTTTTTTACCTCTATGCTATGTATAAAAAACTATAGTGTGTTGCATTTATGAAATGAAAGAACTACTACAGAGAAAACAAAACTGTATTTATCTATAAATAACAGGGATTTATCCATGGTTGGCTTAACTGCAGTCGTCAAGTTCAAGAAATAGCGGACTGGACCTGACGACGGGTGTCGCACATCGGCAGTTGTGATGTATATTTTGAGCGACAAAAAAATAAACACATTTTATTTTAATATTACAAGATCATCATAAATTCAAATTTAGAATTTTATTTAAAAAAACACAACGAAGTGAAATAAAATACATTTGAATTAAATACTCGATAACAATAGACTATATGTGCTGCAATGCACTGTGGGAGTTGAATGCTTTTGTTGGATGTTACGTGTTAAACCGTGGGTGTGAGTGGTGTGGCATTCAATCTCATTCAGTCGTTGGGTAACTGTTGTTTCTTTCTACTATTGACTGGACAGTTATTGCTTTTCTAAGGCAGTTAGCGAAAAACGACTTTAATCAGCGTCCTTGCTCCGCACCGCTCGCCACGGAGAGCCGCAGCAGAGGACCGAAAGAGCTGCATGCGGCTCCGGAACCGCGGGTTGCCGACTCCTGAACTACACTGAACTGGATGTACAGACATGGTGGGAAAGACACGTTCAGAGATTAATATGTGAAAAGAAGGAACAACCAAAAGATGGGGACAAAAAACAGATTAATGGATTAAAAGACCAAATAAATAATGAACGATGAAAATAAAGTGAGATTCACCAAGCAAGGCTTTTACGAGTCAGGCTAAAAAACAACAAAAATTCTAGCCAATCGCTCTAGGGCACAACAAATGAAAAGTACAGTACATAAAATCAGAGACCCTGTAACTAATAGAATAATGTACGAGCCAGATAAAATCCATACAGTCTTCCAAAGTTACTAGGAAACTCTATACCTGCAGCCCAAGTCTGTAGATGAAGACAATATTATACAGTATTTGTCATCATTAGACCTCCCTTCCATAGGACAATTTCACAAAAGAAGAAATGGGCCTGGCTATCAGTAAAATGAATGCAAATACATGTCCTGGAAGTGATGGTTCCTGAATGAATGGTATAAAATCTTTAAAGAAGACCCTGTTCCCATTATGTTAGAATCATTTAACTGGACTTTAATAAAAGCTGGAATCATGGAAGAGGCAGTGATATCAATCATTCTAAAAGAAGGGAAGAATAAGAAAATTGTGAACCATAGTCTCCAGTCGCTATATAGAATGCAGATCACAAGTTGTTTACATCTATTTTCTCTAAAAGAACTGAGCATCTCTTGCGCAACTAATGATAATCAGAGAGGGTTTATAAAAGGGTGCCACAAGACAACATCAGACGAACTTTACATATTATAGAACAGATTAATAAAAATAAACAGTAAAAATAAAATAAAAATAGGCTAATAAAAAACATCTAAGTGCCGTTCTGCCCAGTTTAGGGTCTGTTGGCCCTTTCTGTACCAAGTGCTGGAGAGGTTGGTCTTCAATAGTTAATTTATCAGGTGTAGACAGGCTCTTTACAGAGACCCAACTGCTAGATTTAAAATAAACAACCATCTGACAGGCAGTTTTAAGCTGTTCAAGGCACCTGCCAGCGATGCTGTCTAAGCCCCACACTTTTAGTGACATTCATAGAACACCTAGAACAGAGTACAAGACAAAATAAAGAGTTGAAGGAATCAGCATAGCAAATGAGGACCATTTAATAGGACTCTTTGTGGACAACATCACTAATTTAACACTCCCTAAACTCATGCCACTTTAAAAAGTCAGGTTATAAATTGAACATAGCTAAGACACAAACACTCTCTTTTAATTACACACCAAGTAAAGATATCAGGCTGAAATATAAAGTGAAGTGGGAAGTGTTGATTAGTCAGAAATTTAATCAAATAATAAACTACAAAAAAATTAATGATAAGATTCAGGAAGATATTAAAAAATGGTCACACTGGAGGATGAGGCGGTGAAAAACACTTAAACTGACTAGGACCATAGAGGCCTTGCATCACCAAATCTAAGGGAACACTATTGTGAAGCTGATGCATTTAAAAATTGGTAAGAGATAGTTAAAAAAGCATTTGGATATTGTCGAGGAGATTTACTCGATGGATAGACTGACTTACTATCTCTAGAATGGAAGCAGGGACCCTGGACCAACAGTGGCATAAATGGGCCTTGTATATGAAAAAAAGACGTTTGAACACTCAGCAGACTGAATGGACAGTTATAAAAGCTGCAACAAGTGTGGTGTGCCCCACTCTCTTTTTTCCTTTATTATTATAATTTTATTTTATTCTTCTAGTGGACTTTATTATTATATTTATATTTCCATTTTGGAAACTTGCAATGTTGTGCAGTTGATTTTATTTAAAAAAAAATAAAATAAAAAAAGAAAGAAAGAAAAGCAAAATAAATAACTAAAAAAATTCAGTATCTTCTATAGATGACCAAATAAAAGGAGAAAGTATCAGGAAAAGAAAAATAGCTTTCCAAATTAGAATAGTACTTGCCTAAATGCACTTCTCTGTAGTCAGTCTGTATACTGTATATTCATTTGTGAAATAGAAGATATAAAGGCCTACATTTGTTCCACTTTTATTACTGTCAATGAATATCTTTATGGAAAATGTTCTTAAACAAAACATCCCAAATCCTTGAACTGGCTTAATTTCCAATTTTTTATAGTATAATAGATGTACAATAAGCGATTAGTTTCTTTGCTTCAATTAGCAATAATTTAATTCTATATAAGAGGTGCCACTAATTTAAAAAAATATATATATATGTTTTTAATCAAGTTTAAACTGCCACATTACTGAATCTGTGGCTCAAATTTTGAACCAAACACCAGAATGTGTGGGGTTTCTGGCGAAGTCAGACCCAAATACAAGACACCAAGGGGAGGCGAGAGCAGGCAACAAAAGGACCTGAATAAAAACTCAAAATCCAGAACTTAAGGTGCTGTAGGGAAAGCATGGTATCAGAAAACACGACTCCAAAATAGGTTACGACCAAGACAAGAACACAAGGAAGCACGAGGGCCTGACTGGCGAGACAGGCAGGGCAAAGTCACAGACGACTTGACGGAGAACAAAGGCAAAGGCAGGGCTATATATAACGCACATGGGCAGCGGGGTTAACAAGACACAGGTGAAACTAATGAGGGAGGAACCCACAAGGAAAAAACAATCCAACAATCAAAGCCAGAAAACACAGGAAATAAAGAAGGACAAGAAACACCAAGGATGAACTTTCCAAAATTAAAACAGGAAACAGAAGAAAAACCAGGGGTGACAGAATAAACACTCAAGAGTCCATACCAAGAGAGAATGAAACTGTCATGGTAGAGTGGGATGTTTAACTGATGTAGTTTGATTATCTGCTCTCCATTGTTTCTGTTTCTACTCCACAGAAACAGCAGACAGAGGCTCTGGTCATCTTGTTTTGTCCTCGTTCTGCTTTACTGCTGTTCTGCTAGGGACCGCCATACTGTAAAAACTGATACGCAGGAAATTCATAAACGCCTCAGGGGTGAGGAGGATCCGAGCTTACTGTTGCTGTGTGCGCCCATGGATGTTAATGTGCGTGATGGGTTTAATACAAATCTGATGGAGTCATGGCTAATCTATGAAGTCTAAACAGATATCCGAGGAACAAGAGGGAAAAGGTTTTTTTTGTTTACTGGCTGCGTGCCTTTCTTTTCTCATGACAACAAATCTTAAACCTGGAAGCGCACAGACACAGAGCACCTGCTTTCAGATGTTGTTTTTCTCAGAACTGTTCTTCCCCCAAAGCAGTCCTCTAGTTCACTCTGTTGGTATCATGTTTTAATTTGGCTGTTTCAGTTTTTTTTTTTTTTTTTTCATTTTTACACAAAACTCTAATTCAGGAACATCAACATGTCTAATAAGGTGCGTGACACACCAGGTCGACAGCCAGCCCTTTTCTGTTGGCAGCTTTGAGCATGTTGATCGGCAGCATATTGAGTCGGTGACAGAAATCACTCAGCTTTTCTCTGGGAACTGATCAGGCTCATGCAAAGATCTGCTGATCCAGTCAAATTGTTCAGGCAGGGTTCATGCAGCCATGGACAGATGTGTAACAACAAAATGTCTGTTGTCTGAGAAGCAAGCTGTTTAGAGTCTGCTATAACTTTCAGCAGGCCTTAATGATCACTAGTGTCCCATAATTTGTCGCTCTGATCGGTTGAAGGACTATCCACTTGAGAGCGTCTTATTTTCTCTGTTTTACCTGAAAGAAATCCAAATGCCATGTTACCAGAGTCATACTGTGATAGGAATTTAGTCCAGACTACAACAGGCTAATCTCAACATCCATATCCAAAAATATTCCCACAACATCATGAATAAACTGTCGACAAACTGATCAGCATGAATCAAGGCAATTCTGTACAATGGTTTCTAGCTTCCTAGCCTCCCAGCTAATAGTGGCTCTACCACTTTTCATAGGACCAGAACATAATGTTCCTGCTAGTTAACAGGTGTAGCCTTTGATTTGTTTTCAAGTGCAACTTGAAAGTGTTTTATTCTTAGTAGCATTAAAAAGTTATTAGAAAGCCCCCAAAAATGTTCACCCCCAACGAAAGAAATAAAGATTAAAATCTGGCAAACTGGGCAGAAATCCATCCGATCACTGAACAATGTTGTTGTCTAGAGTTTTCTCCAATGTGATGAAAACCTTTCAGTCTGTTTTTGTAGGATGGGAGACATTTTGGTTTACAGGTGGGTTTTTGGATCATTTACTTTATTATGGCATGAAAACCAGCTTCAGAATGGTGTATTCAGTGTAGTGAATAAAGTAATGACGTCAGACCACCTGTCGGCTCATCCTCAGGACGAAGTCATGAGACTTTCAACAGGTCACTGTCCCAGTTAAGTGGTCTCTGTCTGGACCCGACAGGAGCCCCTCTGTAATGGCACTTCTGTAAAGATGAAGGGAGTTTAGTAGACTGTTTCTGGCTGCTCTCACTCATTCCAGTGATTGCTCGGTGCCTTTGGGCATTGGCACAGTGAGTGGGGTGGAGGGACAGAAAGGCTAAGGCTTAGACCTCGTTTTCCAGGGTCAGCCACTGCCCCAGGTGCACATGGGGAAACACTTAGTCGCTCTCCCTTTGTTCCCCATGTCCTAGTCTCTTTCACTTTCTCTTTTTTATTCCTGTGAACCATGGGCGTTGTTCTCATGCAATATCGTGCACATGACTGTTTTTAGTTTAAAATGAGTGTTAAGATCGTTAGCCACACTGTGGTCCACACCCACTGCATCCCCATCGCCATCTGAGAAGTGCACTTTCTCTTTGCTACCAATGTTTTATCCCTGTGCTAGACATTATCCATTGATTCTGAGCACTTGTCCTGGCTAACTGCGTTTCCCCCTGAACTCCATAACCAGACCTGCTACGCTCATCAAACGTCGGTTGTCTTTGGCAGCCGCTGTGACATTACTTTACCTGGTCGAGAACAGAGAAAGTTATTCTACACCGGCTGTAAATTACAACTATGGGACTATTTTTGTCAGACGTTTGGCTCCCGGTGGAGGCCATTCTTTAAGCAAACCTGCCTGTTTTTCTATTGCTCACCGGTCCACATAAATCTCCAAAGATTATAGCCCTTTTTTGTTTTTTCCCTCATGTAGCTTAAAATAAGGCTAAAAATCATTCATTCTCAAATCAGTCAGTCCGGGGCTTTTCGTCTCTCACAGATGATACACTGAAATGAGCACTGAATGAAAGAACAAAGAGCTGAAATCTGACAGAGATAGATAATTACCCATTCTTTTATCTGTTGGGGACTCACAGGCCAGCGAATGTGTGACTCAGGTGCGACCGAGCTGCGATGTGACCTGCCCCGCTAATCCTGCTCTGATGAGTCATGTCACGTCAGTTCCAGTTGTACCTCACTGCTCACGGGGACAGCGTGACCAGACCGCCTGCAGCCAGGGTGGGACTTTATTAAGACTGAGGACAACTGTCACATCACACTCTTAGTAGTCATTGGCTTTTACACTGATGCAAGAAGTGTGCAACCTGACCTGCAGCCTAATCACCGGAGTGAGCGGCCACGGGGTCCAAAATGCTAACAATGCAATGACAAGTTAATAATAATCTTAAACAGCTGTCACATACTTTATTACCGTCCATTTCCCAGCTATAGCTACAGAAAGTGAAAGTGTTTTTACAAGTTGTCAGAAAGGTGCTTGTAGCCCCTCGCTTTTCCTCCATATATGTCTCCTGGCTCCTTGCTCCGCTTGCTCTCTGCCTCTCACCCCACCCTCGTCTCCACGCATATGGGATTCACATTTGGCTTCACCGAACGGTCTCTTAATGTGATATTATGATACATTATCTGAAGCCATTTACTCCCTGTCACCACCTCTCATGCGGTCCGCAAGCTGAGCGAGCCAAGGAGGGGCGCTCGGACTCTGTCCAGGTGAGTTATGGCCATTTAATTTGACACTGTTCACAGCGGTGATCATTTACAATGCCTGAAAGTGTAATCAAAATGCAAACCGTGCTTACGTGGATCTGTTAGCTCTCTTTCTCTCTTTTGGAGCCTGTTGGTGCTGTATAGCACCCCCACGCACACACACCACCAACCCCCCCACCCATGCTGCCGGCTGTAAATCGCCTCTGTCGAAGGTGTGTGTGTGCATGTGTGAAGGAACAGAAGGTGAGAAATTTGGGGGTCAGATGAGGTCTTTCAGGTAATTGCACTTCTTAAACTTTTGACCCTCTAAGTCCTACTTAGAGCGGTGCAGCTCGCTCCCCTTATTTCCCTGGAGACTTGATTCTGCATACCAGGACTTGTGTGTTTCTGATACAATGAGCATCTGAGCCCTACACAGCCCGTGTTATTCTTTTTTCTTGGCATTTATTTGACCTCCCCTTCTCTATTTAATCCAAAAATACACGAGTTTGCTCTCCGTTCTGCTCTGCGTCTGCGGTAGATGATACGATTTATCTTTCTTTTCCTCTCAATTTCTTTCTTTCACACCTCAGTTAGAGGATTATATCTTTGCTATAAATCTTTCTTTCAACAGTCTTCCGGCAAAGTTCAACAGAGAGCACACATGCAAATAGATGAATGTGAAGCAAAAGTAGAAGCATATTTACTCCAAAAGCTATAGCATGCAGAAAGAAATGCAAACATCAGGCCACCGTCCATCTGCGAATCAACTGTGTGTCATCAGGTTATTTGAATCGATAGGCTTGTAAAAAGCAAAGGATCAGGATGTTAATGTAAAAACCTATTTCTAATGCCTCTGACATGTGGTGAATGTCAACGAAATGTTTCTTTAGGAAACAGGGAAAACATTTCAAAACATTTTTGTGGTGTCTGTCTTCTTTCAAGATGAAATCAAGACGCTTTTGCTTGTGCTAATGACTGGTTATAAGTTATGTTCTTTATTCTCATGGTGACACATCCAACATACACTCACTTGCCAGTTCATTACATACACCAGTGAAATCAATTTAATTTAACAGTCCTGCTCTGGATCCTCCTTCATGGTCATCAGAAACAGCGCCAGAACAGTAGTAATGTACTGGATGACCACTGTGGAAGATGTAGTTTGGCTACTTGAATTAAACACCCAAGTATTGCTGCTATTTGGCCTGACCCACTGACTAAAGTCATAGGAACATGCATTGGTACAACTCAATATAAAAGCCTCCATAATGAAAAATTAAATCAACATCTCTCTCAATTAGTTTAAATAAATGCTGAATAACAGATCCCTCATGAAGAAGATTGAACATTAAACGCAAGACTGTTAGATCAGAATGCGTTCACTTGTGTATCAACATGGCAGCAAAGTTTCGAGCAGATCGTTGAGTTAATTAACTTCCCATTTAACTCCTCTTCTTCTCCCCCCTTTATGGCACGGAAGGAGAAAGCACGTGAAGTAGAAGAGGAAGAAGGCCACAAAGGCCAGTTGTTTTTAAATAAACTAAATCTGCTAACAGTTTTATAACCCTGACCTCGTAAAAAAAAAAAAAAAAAAAAAAACGCTGCAGCTTTTGGTCAGCTCTCTCAAGTTGGGGTGAGGAGAGCGGCCAGGTCTGGAATTCCCATTTGCCGCTGTGGAGCGTGTCAGTGCGTCAGCTGGTGTGTTTGCGAAGGAGAGAGTGAGAGGAAGACGAATGATATATGATTGCTGTGTCACGATCCACATGTGACGACGAGCGTCCTTCCTCCCAGGCTGAGCATCCGGGCTGCTGCTGCTGCTGCTGCTCCCTATTTCTGGTGACCCCCCCACCCCCCCACACCACCACCTCCCTCGTCAGAGAGAAAAGTGAGGGAGTGGGGATGAAGAGAGAGAGAGGAGGAGGTGAGAGAGACAGACAGAGGGAGGAGAGAGTAGTGCTCAGACAATCAGTGTGAGGGAGGGAGAGATAGAGGTAGAAACAAGAGGAGAGAGGAGAAGCCGGCTGGGAAACAATAGCTGAACAGATCCAGTGTTGCTTATAGGATCTCATGCTCTCTGGATACCTCCGCTGTGTGTCTGCAGCCGGGCGCTGAAGGTAAGACCTCCAACCTGAGTGTCACACCTCTGGGTCACCTACACCAGCACCATGTCCAGCATTTTCTGTCAAGGAGATCCTGTAATGTCAGGAGCCCGGCAATGCATTTTTGTGTTGCTGTCCGAGTCCAGGTGAAACTTCTGCTCTCACTTTTTTTTTTCCTTCTCTGAACATCCCTGAGCTCAGGTGCACATTCCTCACTTATTGCAGGTCCTTGCTGCTCTGTGTGAGTCCAGAAAACTGCAAGTGGTTGTGATTAGGACACGGTGCGGCCTGACGTGTAATCGAAGGAAACATTGTTTGTGCTGGCGCTGGTGGTTTTGCTAATCAAGCGCTGCCGGTGAGGCTGGGAAGGATAGTGGAAGCGGTGGAGCTCGTGGGGAGTGCACGGGGTTAAATAGCAGTACGAACAACTTTGGATATGTAGGAATATGTGTTTTACAGGTGCATGCGTTCATGTCCGTGAGTATATGATTGACTTGGCCAGTTCTTTTAGAGCCTGAGGGCTTCTGGGTTATGGTGTAGGGGGATGATGACAGATGTATCAGGCTCTGTGGTAGGTAGGTAGGCGGAGGAGGAGATGAGCTACCACTTCCATTTCACTAAGGGCGAGAGGCGTGCTTATGATAGAGAGAGAGAGAGGGAGAAGGTGTTTAAATGAAAAATGAAGTGACGAGAAAAGAGTTGGGGCTAATGAGAGGGGTGAGAGGAACGGCCCGGGTAGGTGGAGGAAAAACATCTGAAAAAGAGAAGACTCTTCTCTGGATGGGAAGGACACAATAAATAGGAGAAACAGAATGAAACTGAGATGTGTGAGAGAGGTGGAGGTGAGAGTGTCTGACTGACTCAGGAGAAAAAAAAAAAAAAGAGAGAGACGGTGTGATGCAAACATCCCTCCAGACATCTCCGCTCTCCACTTCCGGTGACGCCAGATGAGAAACAGTTTGGACAGTAAGACGTTTCAACTCTGCGTCAGACCTAGTCTCAAACTAAAAGTCACCTTTAAAGTGTTTGGAGAAGAGAGAGTCGAAGACGAGGTGTAGGAGGTGTGTTTGAAACGTCGCACATTCAGCCAGGTGCAGAAAGACAGCAATGCTCTGGCAGAGCGCTCGGTTTTTGTCTCTGCATTCTCATGTTTCATATTCTCACACATGGATGCAAACACACACACACTGGGGCCCATTGTGAGTGTATTTATTTGGACAGTGTTGAAGCTCCGATAGGCAGTTCACAATGTGTCACCGCCTCAGGAATGTGCTTCTGACAAATGGATGCTCTGCACGAACTGCAGGGCCATCGAGAGGATCCTTAACGCCAACCTGCCAGACAAGTGTGTGACAGATATCGGCTGCCCCGAAAGAAACCCGGTCCAATGGGATAAAACAAACACGCCTACGACTCCTTTCGCCCACTCTTCCCGAGAACGCCCCGGGCTTGGAGCTGAATGGAGAATCGATCTAGTTTCATGCGTAGCTTCTACCCCGCAGCTCGCCACATTCCCCGTGTTTTCTTTCTTTCTTTCTGATGAGGATGGAGAGAGCTATCTGAGGAGCTAGGGTTTACGATTTGAGATCCGTGTGTGTCGACCCAGGAAGATTAGGGGTTCTGTTTTTCACCAGAAGCACACTAAACCAGACAATATTTGCAAAGATGTGTCCTCCCTGATGTCTCTTTCTGGTCTCCCTGGCTTCTGAGAAGCTAACACAAGCTTATCTCCGGCTTTCACGGCTGCACACTCATTGGCTGCACACTGTTCTCAAATCCACACTGTTTGTCTTATCTTTACTTTGGGGGGTGGGGGGGAGGGATATATTTAGTGAGGAGCTTAGCTTTTAGGAGGGTGGCGCGTGGGGAGGGTAACGAGAGGGAGAGAGAAAGTTTGTGTGTGCTCGTCAGTGGCGTCAGTAGATGGTGTAGGAGCTTGGCACTGCATGCCACACTGTGTGTACGTATGTGTACGCTTGGAGTGTATGTGTGGCTAGAGGACAGGTCTGTGGTTCCATACACCACCCTTCCCCTCCTCTCTCTCCCTCCCTCCCTCGCTGCAGTCAGGAATCTGCCCTTTAGTTTATTAAAAGCTGGTGAAACAATGGAGGGGGTGAGGGTGGGGATGGGGGCAGGTGGGGAGATGAATAGAGAAAATCATGACGTAAACTCTGGGCACGGTGCAGCAAATCAGAGAGGAGTGTGGTGATGTAGTTGGAAAGCAGAAGAGAGGGAGAGACAGTCAAAAAAAAAAGACACTTCCCCTTCTTTACCTGTCAATTCGCCCTAAGTTCCCACTTGGGATGTCCTGATCCGTACTGGGGCCGATCCAGGCATTTTTAAAATGATTGCATTGGTATTTTGCTTCAGCCAAGCCTGATCTTGTGTTGTTATTTATATTAGCTCTGCCATAAACCAAAATCACGTCCCTGTAGAGTCAAATCATTTATTCCTCTTTGTTGGCTGGCATCAAAGCTGCCAAAAATCAAAAGAGAGGAAGAGGAAATAAAATCATGAGACTAAACATGTCTACTGTGTTGAATAACTTTATTCTGGAAGATGAAGCCTGTCAGAAAATCAGGAAATGTAAATTATGCAATGTGGATGTTTGGTGAGGTGGCAGTAGATCAGCATTCGGTACTACCAACTTGATTCACCATCAAAAAAAAAGGAAGTGCATCAACAAATACTGAACGCTGTGTTTGAAAGAAGAGAAAAGTTTCCTGGAGACAGCGTCAGAAAATCTTCCAGAGAGGGTTAGGGAGTTACACCAGCACATTTCTAAAGTAGAGAACACGGTTTTCTGGAGCCAAGAGACAAGCTACCCTCTCCACACTACATTAACTCTGACAGACAGATTTACTGGACTGAATCCAGTCGACTCTAGGAGGATACAAGAAAGACAAGAAAAGACTTTAGGAATCTACAGTAACTGTAGGACATTTAAGACTAGATCAGGAATTGGATTGGGAGGCAAACAAAATTCATTGGGACATCCCTAATTCAAACTCCTCTATTCGATGCACCTGTTTTCTCAGCGTGGCAGCTCTGTAACCAAGTGTTCAATCGCCACCACAGTCCCTGGACAACAACTGTATACTCAGCTGCCCGGCCAGCCCGGGTGATAAAGCAGTGGATCCCTCTGAAGATCTGGCTCTTCAGCATCAAACACTAGCATCCCAGCAATGTTTAGAGCCCCATGGCAGCAATATATAATGGCCCCTAGAATCCACATGCACCCAGCCCATGTGCGCATATGTGTGTGTGTGTGAGAGAGAGAGAGTGAACAAACACCCATAAGTAAGGTGGGCAGGGGCTATTTATACATGCGCCCCACTGGCACGAACAAAACACAGTGACGAGGACTGAGAAATTCTGTTCGACACTGCATATGGCTGCCACAGTTTGGAGGCTCCATGGTGTCACTTTTCACAAGATTATCAGATAATGCCATCGTTTCACTTCAACAAAAGTCTTCATAGTGACTTTATTGTTTTTATTGTTTTTGCACCTCGTGTCTTCTGTGTATTTTTTTTTTTTTTTTTTTAGTCATTAAATCTAGGTTATTATTTATTATTGCAGTTCATAAAGTGACAGGAAATTACAACTATCTGAACATGAAATGTTTTGCAGAATTGTTTGTTTTATGCAAACAGCACTCCCATAATAGTAGACTTTCCATTAATACGGACATATTCTTCCTTTTAAAAACAAAACTGACGTGTTTCTTGAGTAAAAGCAGCAACAAAACTCTATACTTGAAGAATTAAATGTAATATATTTTCATATATACACACTTATTTCTTTCCCAGCATGCCTCTAAGAGAGACATCACAATATCTTGGGTCCTTAAGCCTGAAATCACCGTCTCATAACTCCCCAAATCCAAAAGCTTCAAACCAGAGGGATTGTGGGTATGTAAGGAGGGGTTGTACTGTGGTTATGTGGTTTTGGCTCCCCAGATATCTTCAACCCAGGCTGGATATTTCTGCAGATTCTGGGCCCTTCTTAAATGATCTGCCCCTTGGCAACACTGCTCAAGTTGTATCTACAAGAAAACGAAGTGGAATTTGCTTAATTTGATTTGCTCCATGACAGACGATATGTCTTTTAATAAGCAGTAAATGCAGATTTAGAGACAGGTCTGAAGTTACATATAGCACATGGCGTGTAATAATTTCATCTGCCCCTGGGCCTCCAGCTTTCTAATTAGTTTCCAAGTACCGTAAAGAATAAAAGGGGATTGCTTTGATTTTTTATTTGTTTTTCCTTGTGCCAAACTATTGTAGCTCTAATTTGTTTAAGGAAAAACAGAGCCAGTGAACAGACTGATGTAGCAACATAACTTACCTGGGAGGCCAAAGAGGGTCTATGCTCAGGTTGAATCTTTAGATTTCCTCACATGTTGAGATGATGTGCACTGTTCCACAGTAAGAACAAAGCTGGATAAATATTCCCGCAACGGATGTATGCAGAGCCAATGTTCATTGTAAACACTCAAATTTATCTGCCAGTAGCCTGAATGCCAGTCAAACTTCCCTACCCGCAATTGTTTTGTGGTGGCAAGCTGGTCTGGAGTCTCTCCGTTGGGAATAGATTATTCTCCTGCAAAGATCTGCTGGGCCAAGCAAATCTTTTGGACGGGACTTTATGTGGTGATGGACAGAAGTGTAACAGTAGTCATACACATATTCTGAGTGCCATGGAGTTGAATCTGTTTATAACAAATGGCTGTGATTGTTTGTAGAGACATCAAATTGCATGCAGAGGTATTTTTCCCTATGTTTGCATTGACAAACGGCCCATAGTGAAATCCAAACCACATCTATATATTTTATACAGACTATATATTTTTGAATAAAACTGAATTTGACCATAAGAACCTAGTGCTCTAGTCTGATAACACCGAAGATCTTACTGAGAAGTATAAATCCGCCTTAATATTTTGCATTTAACCCTTCCAAATTCCGCTGGGTAGTATATGTGACAGTAGTAGCCTTTTGAACCAATCAGAGCTCTGTACACGAGTTGTGTTTGAGTAAATGCTGATTGCTATATGTCACTTTCTTCTGATTTCACTGATAAAAGCCATTATAGGATTCAACCAACACATTTTCTCAAAACAAAAAAAATTCAGGCGACTTCTCATTTTTTAACTGTGTGCCAACTTTGATTACTCAAGAACAATACGACTTAGAGTGACTCTGACTTTTGTGATAGAAACTTAAGAGACTTTGGTTTCAAAAGAGACCAAGATTATGCATGAGTTCCAAAATGCTCATGAACAGCATTCAATTTTTCTTCGTCCTAAATAGGTGTTTTTTTGCAAAAAGGCTGGAATGATAAGAAGTTTGTTTATAGAGTTTATAGGAAGATGTCTTACAAACCAGCTTTGTTTCCAAAGCTGAGGATGAACTCACTAGCGTACAACATTGAGTTGTTGGGTTAGAGTTTATGCTCACATCTAGCTATTATGGTGTACTATCATCATGTTGTTAAGAGGCAAAGCATAACTCCTGTAAAGGTAAAGCAGTTTGCACTAAATAATTCAACAACATTTTCTATTCAACATGATCATCATCTGTTGCCAAAGTTGGCTTTTTGCTTTGTTTTTATTGAGATGTGTAACATTAGCTTCAGTCTGTTGTATGGTGCATTTCCAACTCTCCCATAGTCACCTGGACTCATTAAGGAGCCTGCCAAAGACAGTGTTCTGCTCATGTCACTTAAATTAGCAAACAAACTCTATCAGTAAAATCTGGCAGAGACAGCTGTCATTCCAGATGTCCAAATTGACAATTGTCAGCTCAAAACGAGCAAATGTTCTGATTTCTTTCAACAACTCTTTGCTACCAATGGAGGGAACTGAGACACTGCAGTGCTTCAAATTGATTACTTACTTGGGTGGCACAGGATGGATGTGCATGCAGCAATACATTTTATTTAGATTTAGAAAGCTTGAGTGTTTCTGCAGCCACAATTTACCAGTGTCCCACAGCCACTTCACATACATGTAGACGCTGATCTGCTAGATTAACTAGGCTGGTGAGAGGCAAACATCAGGAAAACAAGTGTGCAGTAGTTGCAAATACAAAAATAAGTGAAACAGAATTCCAAAAACCTAACATAAGAAATGAGAACGATTAAATATACATAATAACTTCCATTAAAAGAGAAGTACTTTACAATCATTAGTCTGAAGTGATAAATCTACCTTCATGAGAGATTATTTTTTATTTGTATTTAACTGAGTCGTTTCTTAGTTGTTGAGCATTTTGGTCCTTAATGGCAAGTGTGTAAAAGAAATAAATCTAGAAAAGCTACAGCATCCATCACCTCTAAGAACCACCACTTGTTTTAAGTTTGCTTCAAACTTGGCAAGGTTGGGATATAATTCAGGACGTCTCATTACTTCTGCAGAACAGAACACACTCTCTCCTTCCTTCATCTTTGTGATGCAGCGAGTCTAGCCACTGTTTTCTACTGTTCTTGCATACAAAGTGTTCCCACTTGACTGAGCTCTGAACCTGGAATTACTGGGCATACCTAAAAAACCATGACTTCCTGTTTCCTGCCCAACATCACGGACTTTGATTGCGTTTTAGTAAAGATAAGGTGGCTTTGCAGTTCCAAAACAACAAAAGCCTCACCTTGTCAAATGGAAAATGTGACTTGCCTTGTTGGAGGTTTACTGGACGGATCCTGGCCTTGCTGCAGCTTTTCTACAACACTCGTCAACTGAAGCTGTTTACTTTAATCGAGCTGAAATTTCATGGGTAATTCGGAATGAATGACTCGCTGCAGTTTGTAGAGCTCCGCTGCCAACATCGTGATGAAAACAGTAAAGGCCCAAGGTGACACTGTGAGTCTGGATCCAACACAGCTCCCGAACATAATCAGGACAACAGAGGGGTACGAAAGCTTGGAGCTGGTCCGGATGGAAAAGGAATGAGATACTACAACACAATGGGGATTTGTTTAAGTAATCATATCAGAAAGTTTGAGTGGATGATGGGTTTGATTCCAAATGCTAGATCCAGGAAAGACATAGACCGTAACGGTTTAGGGTTTGAGGGTCATTATACTTGGATGAGACTGGACTGGAGGATGCAGCTGCTTTTTGTAAATTCTCAAGCCTTTAAACAAACCAGGTAAAGGTGAGGAGGCCACACTGAACCTCAAGCTGTTCCAAACATGCTGTTTACTTCTGCTAAAAACCTACATGGCAGACAGGCAGGGGCATTAATAAGTTCTCAGTTTGCACTCTCACGGTGCAGTGATGAACTCCCTTGGATTCAGTCTCTACGTATTATCCTAAAAGCTCCCATTATCTGAGCTATGTATTGATATCACCAGCTTTCAGAGTTTAGGCATGGCCAGCCAAAAGAGACAGTAATTATGATGTGTAGTCACCTTGTAGTGATGGGATGTCCCTGCTTGCATAGCAATGACTTCCTCAGCTGGCTGCATGACAGGCAGATGGCAGTCAATACTTGTGTTGCACATAAAAAGGTGGTGAAGTCTGTCTGGCTTCGCTAATTGTTAATCAGAGATGGAGCTGGCTGTAGATCAAAATTACAGCTTTCTGGGTAAAATAAAGTTTGATTGGCTCGTCCTTGTATTTGCTAAGCGGACGATTCCCATATAAGGCTGCCACCAGTCTTGAGGTAGAATTGCGATCTACACCTGAAATGGTATAATGGGTTTACATCTTATTCTGGCTTTATAGGATACTGCAACCACCTTTGTTTTCAAAGATATAACTGAAAACTGTCACTGGGCACTAAAACTACAGGAGCCCAACAAGAAGTGTTTAAAACTAAAGTCCAAATGTCTACTAGAAGCTGTCACCAAAAAGAGAGTGGGAATTGACTCACTTTTTGATTTCCAGACCTCCATGTTAAAATGTAGAATTCATTAATACACAGGATAAGATGTTACAATCCCTTGTGCCATGATCTGAGGCAAAACTCATTTAGAAGCCCAGTCAAACTAAGAAACTGACCAGCAGGCCAACAGTCAGCTACCAACTAGCAATGAGCAAGAAGACATCAGCTAACTAGCCTAGCCAACAGCAGCAGGTAAGAAGTGATGGGATATGCAACTACACTTCAATCAACACTTCTTCCCTCTGCCAAGATTGGAAGTAAAACGCTAACAGACACCAGCTAATTAGCCTAGCCAACAGTAGCAGGTAAGAAGTGAGGTCAGGTCCAGAAAACTTTTGTATCTGTAGCTCATCTCTATATTCATGACAATTGTATGGGCAAAAATTCTTATAGACCTCACCTGTTTAAATTATGTTAAGGCATAAGATTAGACAGAAGTAAGGGCGTGGCTGAGTCATGAAGTCCCAAGATGGCATTGGCTGCTGACAACACACTTATCTTATAAACTTTTGCAATGTATGCTGCATCTGTAGATTTGAAACTCCACTAAAATATCACTTAAACCTGCAAGGACTGACTTTTAGGTCACTTTTAAAACATTTATGTATTCACATATCCAACAGATCTGCTGCGCCATTATTCAGTTGTATATTGGTGTTTATTTCCCCCATCTTTGTTTGTTATGGTATCCATGAGTGCACGACATAGTTTGCCGGATAATCTCAAAATTTGTCTAATTTTAGTGCCAAAGCTGGAACACCTTTGAACAGCACTGTGGACCATAGTGTAATTAGATAGGAAACCCAAAAACAATATGCTAAAAGAAGCTTCAACCCAAAAAAGAAGGACATTAAAGAGTCCAATCATTTTCTGGATTTAGCTCCATGAGCGAAACCTTTCCTTTCTGCTCAAAGTCATTTGTTATTTCAAGTGCTGTAATAAAAACACTGCAGCTTTAAGATAGGCTTTACGGTATTAGCTAATCTTCAGAACATGTTTAATAGAAAACCAAACTTTATATAAATAAATGTAAATACAGCTGTGGACCATGGGCTCAGCTGACATGCAGGAAATCTGGTGCTAGTTAGCTATTAGCTATTCTATCGTGCCATATATTGAAGCTGTCATGTGTGCTTTGCAATGTGCACTGCTCTTTATAGGAAGTTTGAGGCCACAGGGTGCACGCAAAATGCACTGAGGGTGATAGGTGAGAGTTGCCAAAGAGGTGAGCAGTAGACTTTTGTCCCTGGGGCTCTCCTACAGGTTAATCCGGCCATGTGAAGCTCATAGAGGTGGAGGCAAACATGTAGACATAACTTGTAAAAACTACATCCAACAGTACGTCCTGTGTTTTGTGACCGAGTGTTGATTTCATCTCCTGCACTCGCTCGATCTTAAATGACCAGAGCGCTAAGACAAGCACACTAATGACGATGATAGTGATACCAGCAGCAGACATGGGGATTGTAATGCTCGGTTGGGGCCCGGCTGGCAGGGCCGGAGGTGCTGATGGGTGCTGGCTGCGTGAGGCAGCTCCAAGAACGCGGGGCCGTCCACTATGTAAACCCTGCAGCGCGAGTTCGACGGGCCAGCGAAACATCTCAGGGAGTATTTATTTTAACAAGCCAAATGATACTTCTATTTCTCTCAGGAGGAATGTTAAGGTTAAATGATTCCCCTTAGATAGAAAAAACACCGTGGGAGGGATGCAGGGGCGCTGTAGGTGGAGGGATGGAGAGGATGCATGTGAATATTTTTACTGAACTTGACACTTGATTTTAGTTCAAATGAGGAAATCAATACACTGGTGTGAATTTTCTGCTTGAAAGTTTAACTGACTGTTCCAATCACACACATGGATTTTCTCAAAACACAGCTTCTCTTACTCTATTAATCCAACTATAATACTTTTAACACAACTTGTACGTCAACAACCACTTACTGATACTACTGAGTGGTGAGCTACTTTTACATGACCAAGTCAAAATTACTTATGTTACCTATATTAATAAACTGGCAGACCTTGCATAACTACATGAACCCTTACAGCATGATATGATTCAATATGTTTATAGTCACTTGTCTTACTCTAATGACTTACTTTTCTTCCCTTTCTTCAGTCAATATATTTATCTGTGACAGAAGTTAATGTACAGAGTCAGTGTATGTATCTATGACAGAAGTTTGTTTATCTGTTTCTCCTGTTCTTCTTTTCTCTCTATCTTCTCTGTTTCCACCCGGCTGGCCTCCTTGTAAAGCGTCTTGAGACAATTGTTATTGATGCTATATAAAATAAATTGAATTGAAATGAACATAAATTGGAAGTCTAACTGCTTAGCTCGCTAACGCTTTGCAGAATTAAGTGCATGTCTGCTTTGAGTGACATGTCACCCATCAAGCTGTCATTGTATTTCCTATCAACCAAGTGCCAGAGTCCAGAGTGAGGACAGATGATAGACTTCTAAACTTCTAAAACAATTTTTGTTTCTGAATCTCATGTGATCTACTGTTCTATGGGGAGCTCTACTTGCTTTGGCTTCATTTTAGCTGTCATAGCGTCCTCTTTTTATATATAGCATCTATCATACAAAATACCATGGAAAAAGAAAGAAGTGGGTGGGTGAGCAAAATTTGGGATGGTTAGGGATGATTCGTGCTTTTTTTCTTAATTGTTTTTAAAAATACTATTGATTTTTTAATGCTGATTTGAAACTAATTGTAGTAGCTAGATGTGAATAGTTGTTGCGCGGTGGATGCTGCAGTGTGTCGCTCGATGGTTTCTATGTATCAGCTGGATTGTTTTTAATGTGACGCTACACAAGTGTGAGCAATCTGGGTGATTAAAGTACTAAATAAAGTATCGATCTAATATTTTTTTCAGTCTTTGCGCTGGAAACCATCAACCGTGTCTGGCAACCCTGGGACTAAAATATTCAGAGAATAAAAATAATAATTATAATAACAGATGGCACATCAAAAACATGTTTGACATGCCATAATTTGATATTTCCTCTTCACATCGAAATGCATGAATGATAACTGTGACACAAAAAAAAATAAAAAATTATTATATTTCCTCATATAAATAAAATGGCACCTGGATTTGCAAAGAATCAGCAGATAGATTTTGTCTTTCTGAAAAACATAATAATCTCTAATCTACAATATATATATTACCATATAACATGTTTGGGCCATTTCTTTAGATTTTATGCATGTAGATTTTAATATTAAAAAAAAATTTGATTAAATTATTAAATTTTACTGTCTAACCTCTGTAGGTTTATTGTTACCCTTTAACACACAAGTACTCTGTAAATCCACTTTAATTTGGGAACAACTATTTTCCCCAAATATATATGAATTTATGAGCAGCTGGTGCAAACCGATCCAGTAACTGACACGTTTCTACACTGGCCAGGTTAACAGAAACAATCATTTAAAAAAGAAAATGTCCTTAACCCCCCCGTCGCGCCGCTCCATTTTCTTTCCGTGACCCGACATATACCCACACCTCTGCCTAATTCACAACACATTGCCTCTTGGTAAAAACCAGCCTACTAACACAAACCCCATTGTCAGGAGGACTGTAAAAGTATGGAGAAAAACAAACCATAAATACACGTGAAAATATGCTGCGGGACTGGCAGAGTGTTCGCATTCATGAGAGGGCTTGTTGGGAGAGCGATTTGTTTTAATGAAAAAGTCATTCCTGGGGAGAGGAAAGCTCCCGGCTGCAGGCTGTTTGTGCATGGCTTAAGTTTCTTCTGCGTAATAAAAGCACCAGGACTCAGAGTATCTACGTGTGTGTGTGCATTGTCTCAACTGTGGAGTATAGGAACGCTAAGTAGGCAGCCAGGTTTGGAGGCCCAGACTCAGTGGAGCAGTCAATCAAAACTGAATTCTGTGAGAAGATGTCTGGAGGTATAGCTTCATCCTTATTCTCCGCTCTGTTTCTCTTCTTCTACTTATCTGTCCTTGATTCCACTAACGGCAAATGTTTGTCTTCCAGATTGTGTTGGATTAAGACAGCGAGGGATGGAGCGACCTGACGAAGCAGCTTCTCACAGCAGGTCGCTCACGTTCACCTTCCACTGCACAAACAGGAAGTAAAGACACATCTCTTCTTCGTAGTAAACCTGTATAAAAAAGAAAATAACAAGCACGACGTGACGCTTCGGACATCCCGTGAGCAACCAGAGCCTCGGGGTGGCCCCAACCATGAAAACTTCAGCCGCCATGGGCCCCCCGTCTGGCCTCCTGCTGGTCCTGATGTGCTGCCCCCTGCTGGGTTTGGTGCAGTCTGCCAGCAGCAACAAGGCCAGCGACAATGGACACCAACACCTGATAGACACCGACCCGGAGCGTTGCATGAGGCACCACTTTGTGGAGACCATCACACACCCGATTTATAAATGCAACTCCAAGGTAAAATGCACTGGAAATTATGATCTACTGGAAATGCAATTTATTCAATATTAACCTATCCCTCATCTCTTTACTAAAATATGTTGGATTCATGTTAATGCATATTTAAAGAAATCTTAATTTGTGGGGGAAAATTAAAAATATATATATAAAAAATGTCTAATCAACCAAAGTCTTTGCGACCCCCCTGCAGTGCCTGCGCAGGCACCCTTGGGGCCATGGACCCCCTGTTGAAGACCTATGATCTAGATTGAACTATATACTAACTACTGTCTGACTGGCTTCATTTTCCAGGCTAAAGTTAGTTGTGATTTTGCTGCTTTGTCAAATTTTGGCAGCTTTGGCGCTCGTCATACGAAAGTGCCATACAAAGTCTGGTATACTGTGCTGTAGGTTTTAAAAGCATCCATTTAAGTGTACAGACAAATCCCCTCTCGTTAGGAAGTTCTTTAAAGTAACAGGGCAGCTGACAAATGACCTCATTTGTGACAAAATTTCAAATGAAACCCCCAAAGTCCCCAAAGCGGAGGCCGTCAATAAAAAAATAAACAAACTCTCCGGTCATTAATCTCACGGTTCTCTCCGTCTACTATTAGCCTTGTTGCCCCCAGAAGGCCTCCTCCTACTGTAGCTCAGCCCAGTGTCTTCCCTTCTCTGTTTTTATCTCCATCATTTGGATGAGTTTTGTTCTTCAGAGAGGGTGTGTATACGTGTGTATGTGTGGTGCTGGACATGGGCCACACTGCAGACATATTCTGCACTTCAGCTGGGAGTGGGTTTTTTGGCCGAGCTGGGACCGTTTTCCCTGGTCCGCCTGCTCTCTCCTGCCTCTGCCAGCAGCTTGAAGGAAGAGAGCTGAAGAAAGACGGAGGGGAAGCGCGGAGAGTGAGTTCATTTAAAGACGACAATGACCCGCAGACTCTGATTGGTTTCCTCTCTTTTGTCGTTTGCTATGCAGTTGTTCTGTGAGCGACATGTTCCTTGGTCTTTTTTTAAATATTCTGACTCTTGAGTCCATGGAACAGGTGGCCAAAGATTCAGCTCAGGCGACAGTACACAGAGAAACAGCCTTTACACTAAGGGTTGTATACGCTTTAAGCATCAAGTTGACTAATCACTGATCATGTGAGAATAACAACATGGACGCCTCCTAGGAGACAGGTGAGGTGTCCAGTCAGTCATTGCAGCAAACTAGTATTCAGTGTGTGGAAATACTTCACTAAAGATGAAGCCCAAACTACTGTGATCTCCCATCTAACAACACACTATGGAGTTCTATTAAATGTTAGTGATGGTGCTGAGTCGCAGCCTGTTTTTGTAAAGGCTATGCATATCTGTAGCTCATAGTATGTAGCACATGACCTGTCTTCTCAGCATATGCATTCAGGTCAAGAAATTAGATTTCATTTTCATTACTAGGTTATTATTAGTGACATCATCAGAGCAGTTGAACTAGTGGGAGTCAACTTTTCATCACGTAATTGTCGACTTTAATAAGAAATGAACATGTTTTGAGTACAAAGTCGGTGTCTTTGTTTAGAGAGAAGTGATTGGGACACATTCTGCTCCTCTCCCAGTTCAGAGATCAGCTCAGACAATGCGAAAACAGTTAAATCAGAAGAGAGAAAGAAAATAACTTCTTTTTTCCCCCAACAACCCCAGATTTTTTCTTTATTGATTTTCACTCCTTTAACAAATCAAACACCCCACATACTGTAAGTTCTATTCTCTGTTCCAAGAAGTAAAATCAATACAGAAATTAAGAAAAATAAATCAAGGTTTACAGGTAGCCGTGAACAATAAAGTAAGTCGCTCTTCTGCTATCACATCCTTTCACTCTTGGAATTCACCCCATTTGACTTTCAATTATTTTCATGTATATCTTAGCTTACATTTTTTTCTGTATGACTGAAAAGAGTCAACCCAGTTTAACCTTTTCTGCATGGAATCAACATATGGACCTCATTAAAGCTCAGACTTGTGAATTATGAGGTTTGTGACAAATCAGCTGGAGAAAGTCGGATGCTCCGTCTAACAATACCTGCAAAATGTATTCAGAGATTCACCTCCAAACTGAGAGCCCATATCGCCTGGAGCAAACTTCTTATCCCTGTTAGCATTCATCCCACTTTTTTTCATTGGACGTGACCTAAGCTCCCTTTAAATTGCCTTTTTAACAAATTGATCAAATATTTTCAAGGTTTCCTTGTGTTTCCTTGTTTCTTAATATATATCTTATTCTCTCCCCTGACAAACTTTGTGCCATGTTCCTGATCCATGCACCAGTTCAAAGAACTACCGTACTTCTTTTTGCAGAGTTGACAAATCGGTGTTCTTAGGGTTCTGTCAAATCTGAGGTAGAACTCCAGGAAGGACATCAATAAATGACACACACAGGACGTAAACTGGATAAAATACTGAAAGTCACTTTAATGGAACCCAGACCTAAAGACGCAGCTGTCGCTGTTAATTTGACATGTGAATTAAAGATAGTTAAAGAGAACCCAGTCAAATTAATGAAACAGAAATATGCTGGTGTATTTATTTAATCATTTGTTCACATCTGTGAGCTGCAAGATTAAGCAAATCATTGTTTTCCTCAGTGGCTACAGCAGCTTGGAGGAATTTAACCCATTCCTCAGAACAGAACCACTTCAGCTATGAGATGATTGTGGGTTTCCTCACATGAACTGATGCTTCAGGTCCTTCCACAACATTTCTGTTGGATTAAGGTCAGGACTTTGACTTGGCCTTGACTTGGTTCCTAAACATTCATCTTGTTGTTCTTTAACCTTTCTTTTGTAGAATGACTTGTGTTCTTGGGCTCATTGTCGTCCTCCATGACCCAGTTTCTCTTCACATTCAGCTCATGGACACATGTCCTGAAATGTTCTTTTTGAATTCTCTGGTAGGATTCAAAATTGATTGGATTCTTTTTGTCTACTTTCAGGACTTGTGTTAAATCTGCTGATGTTTTGGGTTGTTTTATGCAGAACTGCAGAAAATGAAGTAGAAATAATGCAAAACTTTTTTTAAAGCGCCACTGTAAAATTTCAGTTGAGGTCAAAGAGTTTCTTTATCAGCAGATGGAGTATGCTTCTGAAATCTGCACCTTCTTGTCACGCTTACATTTTTTTTAGTAGAAGCCAAAGTAATAAATTGCTTATACTGTCTGGCCAGCTGTCCAAAACCAAGAATAAATACAGTTAAAACAAAGCACATTCTCACATTTATGAAACTCACATTTCGGCTCTGTAAGTGACTCTCACAATAAACTAATCATTTAGTTGTCAGTTAATATCATATTAACTGACAAGGACACCAAACACATTGCACTGAATTAGTTGAACACCAATCTGAAATGGAAGTGATTTAATTCTGTACAGTTTTTTCACAGCTAAACTACAGAAATAAATCTTGATTTTACATTAATACACAGATAAATAATTTATCTATATAATATATAAATGCAATAGGCTCCAACAACCCCCGTGACCCTAGTGCCGGATTAAGCAGTACGGAAGATGAGATGAGAATATATAAATGCATAACTGGTATATTCATGATTATAGTTGAATTTTCTCAGTAGGGTGATGCCACATCCCTTGTTTTGATTCTTTAAGAACTTTTTTATGAATCACTGCCTTGGTAAAAACATGAATAGATGAATGACAGTCCATTGTATCTGTGTTTTAGCCGGTCATGAATGAAATGAGGTGCAGGAAAGGTGTAGACAGAGGGGAGGCTTGGTTTGATAAGCCTGATCCCCAGCCAGGACAAAGACAAATGGTCTTAAAGTGGCGACAACGCTCCTGCTGTGTGGTGTGTGTGTGTGCGTCACCCTGTCATGGCCCCAGACAGGCTTTTGTCAAAGCGGGTACACGGGTGGCGACACGCAGCAGCTGACAGAAGGACATGACACAGGAGTCTGTTTAGGGAGGCGACAGGAATGCAGTGACCCACAGAGGAATGCCTGGTCGGACGGTCCCGACACTAATCAGGCCGGCGCTTTGTATGTGCATGCATGTGTGTGTGTGTGTGTGTTTGAGCTCCAGCTCAGGGAAGGTTTGATACAGAGATTTGATCCAAAAACACTAATGAAAGGAAACTGGATTGTCTTGAAGATGTTTCATCCAAGTAGCTTGTTCAGTTCTTAAAGTGTGGTGGTAGAGTTGTGGTTTAAATAGGAACATGTTACCTGTCATTATGGGGGAAACTGTTTGACCCTGTCCTCTTTCTCCAGTGAATGGTTCTCTAAAACCCCATTGTAAGTCTGAAGGAGATGAAACATCTTGAGGACAGGTGTCCAGACTGCGTTGTAGGCTGATGGCAGGTTATATCTCAGTCAGAGAAGTTCATTTTATTATTTTATTTTTTATTTTGATGTACATAGGCCAGGCATAACATTATGACCACCGACAGGAGAAGTAAATAACATTGACCATCCTCTTCTAGGAAAACTTTGGACTTGACATTCATGTGGATGTTAGAGATGTACCCACCTAGACCAGACCAGACACCCCCGCTGCTGACACACATACTAAAATGGTTTAGGAACAACTCAAAAAACATGAAGAACAGCACAAAGTGTTGACCTGGCCTCCAAACTCACTAGATCCCAAACTGATCAAGTATCTGTGGGATGATCCACAGAGGCTCCTCCCCTCAAAGCCCCCCAATAACTACATCCTGTTACCAGATACCACAGGACACCCACAGAAGGCCCATGTCCATTCTCTGATGAGACAAGGGACACCACTGCAAAATTAGGCCATAATGTTAAGCCTGATTGGTGTAGGTGCATAAAAGTTCAGTTGCCTGTCTTTGGTGATTTGGATCCACCCTGACCTGGATGAGTGTGAACCTTCACAGACATACAGAGGTTTTACTTTGTCACAGTAAAAAAAGCCTCTTGTGAATGTCTGTGCAGCCCTGAGCTCTGCAGCAGGTGTAGGAATGTGTGTCTGGGTCTTTTTCTTATCTCTGGTTTTGCAGGTGCAAGGCCCAGACTCTCGCAGCCCAAACAGCTCCGACTCAGACACTGCCTCATTGTACTGGGAGACTCCCTTTCTCATCCCCGACCGAGCCTGAAGGTCACAGGAAAGCCTGTGCGAGTGACTTATCTGTATTTTCTTAACTCTCCCACATGCTGTTTTTCCAGATGGTGTTACTGGCACGCTGCGAGGGCCACTGCAGCCACACCACCCGCTCCGACCCCCTCATCTCCTTTAGCTCGGTGCTAAAGCAGCCCTTCAAGAGCACCTGCTCCTGCTGCCGGCCACACACCTCCAAGCTGAAGGCAGTGAGGCTGCGTTGCGCCGGCGGGACTCGCATTACGGCCACTTACAGATACATCCTAGCCTGCAACTGTGAGGAGTGCAGCTGAGCAGGCGGCGGCACCCTCCCAGACCCTCAAGACTCTCAAGATCCAGCATTTTCCTTGGCCGTAGACCTCTCTCTAAAGCTGTCCAGAGCGCTTTGGTTGATTATTGGATCGGAAAATTGCCCCGGAGAGGGTTGTTGCTGTCGTTATCTTGGGAGTGATGGTTTGGAGCAATCGTATCTCCTTCACTTGGGCCTAAAAATTGACCTGCAGCCCCTGGAACTTGAAAACACACAATACCCTGTCTCCCTCATATTGCAGCGTAAACCATGCAATTCTTTTTTTTTTTTTTTTCCAGCTCACGAGGCCAGACACCACAAACTGCAGCTCCCAAGGGCCAGCTGGAGAAGCACCACACTCATTACAGGCCTTCAAACCACACACGCTCAAAAAGAATTTTAAAAAATAAACCACAGTTTGAGAGCTCATTACCAGTATCTGTAACGGCCCTCTCCCTGCTTCCACTTAAGACAAGCGCCACCATCCATTTGACAACAAAACAACACACCACGTTAACTGAGAAAAGATGAGGCTCCACTGCAGGATGTGTGTGGCGGCGGAGGAGGATCCATGAAGGAGCACCTGCAATGTGCATACTCACCCAATTAACATTTTACACACTCCCTGCTGACTTTCATCTAGCTGTGTAGGACGTGACTGATGCTGACGGGAGAGCTCGTCAAATGAACAATAAAAATGAAAGGCACTCTGAGGAGGAGGAAGATGGAGGAAGGCGGTTTGGCTGGGGCGGAGGAGGCACTGATGGGGACTGTCAACAGACTGTCAAGGGTATCAGTGTTGGTTTGAAATGTAATCTATTATATTTGTGATGTTCCTGTCAACATTATTGAAACTGCAGTTACTATCATGCCGGACTGATAAACTGCTGCTAATGTCTTTCTTGTGTATTGACTCATCAAAACAACAATGTGTACTCTTACTTCATAGTTGATGAACTGCAACCTCGTATATGTGTCTGTGTGTCTCTTGTGGTCCATCTTTCTGAATTCGAATAAATTCGAATAAAACTCAGAATTCTAAATATATCCTCTATATTTAGAATTTGAACAAATAAATGAAGAGTTTAATGGAAGCAAAGAAAGACCATGTTACCATGAAATATGAAGTCCAAGTGTTTACAGGTCATAACACATCAAGACGAAGGTCAGTTGTTGCCCAGTTTCTGCCTAAGTTTGTGTGTAAACCATGAATGTATATAAGTAAGGACAACGCTCCCCCCCTTCCTTCTATGGCCACATTGACACTTCACTTGCCACTTCAGTATGCATCAGAATTATATTAACCATCTAAAATGACAGAAACCATCCTTGGAGAAAAAATATTTGACGTATTTCCACTAACATGGAGGAGGTGAAGCTTATGACCTATACTGCAACCAATCACCAGGGGGAGCTCTACTGGCTTTGGCGACACTTTTTAGGAGCTGAATGGTTGTCTCTACTCTTGTGGATCAGAGATATGTCTTAAGGATCTAGAGTCAAGAAGAGAAACAGAAGGCTGCCATCGGGACTATTTATAGACTGCCGTGGCCACTGCACGGCTAGCTCGACAACACCTATACTAATTATCTAGCTAGCTAGCTACATAGCTACTACCACAATTTCTACAACAAAAACTACATTTTGAGGCTTTGAACAAATGAAAACTCACAGATAAGGAACAAAGGTCTGCAGGTGACATTATAACAAGTAAGGATGAGCTAGCTAAAACAAGACATACTTTAATTTTACTGCATAACAGCTAGTTTTGATCTTCAACATGTTCTTTAACATGTATTTTAGTCCAGCTCCATTTGAAATAGGCTTTCAACCAGCCACCAGAGGGGGGATGCAGCTATTTTGCTTCACTCCTGTGCACTATCATGTCCTCAATCTTTATAAACAGTGCATGATGTTGATGTCAGAGAGTAAGATGAAGAATGCTAGTGCATGGGCGAAGCTAGCTCTCTTTGCTGTCAATACTGCTTCACCATCTGGGTTCAATCAACACTCCAAGTCCAACGCTTTAAGCCAGCTATCAACGCGGTAAATTCGGTGATAAACATTTGCGCAACAGCACCGAAGTTTTTTTCTTTTCTTATCACTACAATTCATCGAATTTCATGGTCCCTAGTAGCCACATCACTGCCGGTCGTCTCTTTTACGAAAGGCAGTAAAAATCTTCAAAAACTTCCGATTTCAAATATTTTAAAGCAAAATCTTTCAGCCGATCACAGCTGAACTTCATCCATGAACTTTATCCAGCTCAGAAACAGCTGTACCGGAGTGAGCATCGACGCTGAAATCAAAGGGAAATGAAAAACAGCGATGCCGGATCACATGCACGCATCATTTCCTGTGTGTTCCTTGTGCATGTGAACAACACTTGAATCCATCCCAGGAACTTTAACAACCTCACTTATGAAGACGTATGATGTAATTATATTTGGTGGCGAGTCGTAAATAACACTAAACATGATGTAAAATTGAGTTATTGTGGCATTTCTTTTCTTCCATGGGGTTTTACATCATAATTCCTGCCAGAAACGTGGATATAAAAAGTTGACGGACTTCTGGTTTGGAGGAGAAATTCTAAACATCATGGCCGCCTTGTAGCTTCATATCAGCATCAGAACTTTTCCCAGTGACTGTGTGGATTAACTCAAAGTGTGACTCTTTATTTTCTTCATGCAGTCTCTCTGTAGATTTGTCTTTGTTGTGTCCAGAGCTCGAACGTTTCTGTACTCTGTTCTGGTTTATGAACGTTTCAACTACAATTGACAGCGCGGCTGGCTGCTTCACACATGAACCTAATAAAGTCCTTTTTCCCCTTCGACCATGGAGATGAATCCACATTTCTGTGCTGTCTCCTCTCACTGTGTATGTATTTTATCAGCATGCAAACGCACATCAGAAGACGAGGGGCATTTTGTTGCACGAGGCGGGAGGTATAATTAGCTGGGGAACTAGTGCAACGCGGTGACAGAAGGCCAAGGTAATGACTGTCGACTCTTCTCTTTTTGGGCCTGGAAACATGAAGGAGACGGCTGGCAACTTGCAGACTTTCTAATTAAAGTATCATTCGTCAAATGTAGGTTTTCATCTCAGCCAGTTTCCAGGTGCGAGGCGGTCTGGCGGGCACATGTGCTCTCTCTTTTTTTTTTTTTCGACCAGACATCCCATATTTATTTATTCATTCCTTATCCTAATCATGACCGTGCAAGCGGTTAATAAAAATCACTCGAGTGGCGTTTTATTGGACCGAGCTGCAGGTGCGTCGTCGTTAGGGAAAAAAAGAAATTCACCTCTGTGTGTTCAGCATTCCTTTATAATGCCAGACGTGAAACATGGACGGTGGCCATGTGCCGGAGGGCTCACTGTGTGACTATTAACTGCGTTTGCATTTGTGGCGGAGCAGAGGTTTGTGTTCACTCTGTCAGCACATACTTAACGAGGAAAATATGAATATTTTGGGCAGAAACTCTAAACATGTCAAACAATAATCGGAAAACTGTGACCGAGTTATGAGTGTGGGCTTGTTTTCACCTTGCAATGCAACTTGTTTTGCTTTCCTCCTGTCCCCACTCAGCAAAGAAAGACTAATTACATTTCATTCTGTGCAGAAGTATTTACCAGAAGTTATCTGAAGTTAATGAGTCTATATTAAGTCCATATCAATCAAACCAGAGAGAATTTCAAACTAAAACAGCTGAAGTTTTGGAAGATTTCCACTTAATTATCTGGCATCAGAAAGTGTATCTGCTGTGATGCATGAACATGCTGTCTGATGATTAGATCAACCAAATCAAATTTAGTAAATGGAAGATTAATTGACTTAAAAGGCTCAGAAATTGGGATGGAAAAGTTTCCAGTTTGAAATCCAAAATACAAAAAATGATGGATTGATTAATGTTTGCCACTTCTCTCCCAGAGGTCCACTCTCCCAGAGGTCACTCCAGTGACTGCTGACTGCAAGCTGAGCTCTTTGATAACCGCCAGTTTACCCCTAAGAAAAAAAGAACTCTGGCATTCAGTCTCGGCTCAAGGGCAGCAACTTAAAGTGGAAACAGTTACAAAATTAAGAGTATATTTTATTAAAAAGAAAAACTGAAAGGCAACAGGTGAGATATGGTGAGCGTGTGCAGCTGAAAAGTGATCGCCTTAGGCCTCTTAAATGAGGCCTTTAATTCACATGGTCTCAGGTGTGGTTGGTTGAGGTGATTAGTGGCAGTGCAAGTGTTTGGCTTGTGCTTAATTAGGTTTAAGAGTGAAGTAGAGGTGCAGAGGGGTGTAACAGTGGTGTAATCTGCAAAATTTACGATGCTGCTTCTGCCCTGGGAGGATAAACAGTCATTAAGAGGAAGCACAGCAGGATGATTGAGAACCTTCACAGACATTTACTCTGTTATTATCATTTTCTGTGAAGTAAATGCATGGAAAAGGAAATTAGTTCACGTTAGTTTTAGTTAATTAAAAACCTTTAATTTCTACCTTACCAGAAGAAAAGTTGTCAAGCCCAGGCCTTTCATTGTGCATGAACTCCTGTCAGGCTGCTGCTGCCCTCTGCTGACAAACCTGCAGCTCACTGAGTTCACTGTGACCCCTGCTGCAGTGTCACACAGTGAACAGTAAAATGTAAGGGTGACAAAATAATAATAATAAAATGAAATAAAAAATACACCAATAATAAAGATAATAATACTTTGATTACACACACACATATATATATATAAATGTTTCTCTAGGTTTGATGCATCCCTTCGTTCACACACTCGAAGCAGTGGGCTGCCACCTGTGCAGTGCCCAGGGAACTGACTGGGGTTTTAGTTAAGGTGTGCAATGTAGTGATCAGTGTGACCTCCAGTAGATAAGAAAGGCTTGAAGTTCTGTCTGAGCTGTGAGCTCCTCTGCAGATGCTGAACTAAACACACAAAAATGCCAGTGTTCTCACTTACTGACAATTCTCACCACAGGTGCCTCCTCAGCCATGGTAGCAGGCTGGGGATCGACCCTGTGACCCTTTGTTCCCAAAGCTGCTGAGCCAGGCAGTGGTGGATGATCTGTTCAGGAGTCTGACGGCTTGTTCGTGGGTCTTGTTATCCTTGAATCGACAGCTCCCAAAAATCAGAGCAGGTACAGTATTATTTCATGTATTCTGTTTTAGATAAAAACTTGCGCCCTCTCTCTCCAGTCTTTGTGGATGTTATGGTCTCCCTCCTGCACACAGCTGCACCTCATCATCTGATTTGTTGATCTGCAAGGGTATCAGAAATGGTACATGTAAAAAAAAAAAAAAAAAAAAGATTAGTGCAAAACTCCTTTTCGAGCTTTGGAAAGTATTTTAACATAAATAATAACCAGTATAGCACTGAAAGGAGCTAAAAGTAGACATTTACCCTCAGAAACAAGGCATAAAGTAACGAAATAACTTTGATTACAGCAACAAAGAGGCCATCTGAATGTGGATTCATTCACTAACAACAAAGTCTTTTAAAAGTAATTTATTGTTGATCTTTACCAAAACATTGCTGATGTGGCTGAATGACTGGACTGACTTTAATGTTAATGTTAACGTTTAAATGCCTCATAAATGACAGTATCATTGGACCAAACCTTATATTTTATGAATGCGGGACCTCCTCATCAACAATAACAGTGCATAACACTCGTCAAGGCTGTAGTTGCTCCTGATGTTTGGTTGGATTATGTCAAAAACTGATTTTTAACCAGACCAGATTTGTGCAGATCGACAAACGTTTTCAGGTTTTATTCCACGGGGCGTGCTTTGTTGCTCACTATTCCCTCTTTCACGCTGCCATGTAGTCCCTGTAAGGACAGGGATGTGCTAGCGTGGGACTTTAGTAGCTTATTCCATAAACGAGGATTAGGATTAACCACGATCACGGCCAGATTAACCCACTAGGGGGCTCTTTAATTTAAATGAGATATGAAAATATGGTCTGGAAACACGTTTGTAAATCACAATCTTATGGGACTCCTTCTAGAGCTCAAACCACAGCTAACAGATCAAATAAACTATTACATGAGACTGAAAATTACACCGCCTGTGTGTCTCCATCTGGAAGTGAGATTCCTCTGTAATTTTTTCAGTTCATTTAAGAGAACGTTGCAGATTTATAAAAGTACACATTATTAAGATTTTAAATGAAACCCCCGTAGCTTCAGAAATGCTACAACAGACCAGCAGCATGTGCTCAGATCAGCACTTAGTTGATACTCACCAACCACAAGAGGGCAACAGAAACTAAAGCATATATAATACGTGAAGCCGCTCTGTGCCCCGTGGGATTTAACACTAAATGCATTTGAGATGTTTGAGACAGTGTGCACAGACTCTGGTCTTTAAACCACATCTGGACGAAGCCTTATCGCCTATGACAGTGCAGTTTATTCTCTAATGCTGGAATGTGTGTGGTGTGCATGTCAGATGTGTGTCTGTAAATATACAACTATTTAATTTTTATAGTTCTGGCATCAGATAGTCATGATGAGTCTTTCTTATAATACTTCAGCTCACTCTTTTTGTGTTACTTAGAGTTACCTACATTTTGGAGGCAGAGGAGCTTTTCCACTCATGCAATCATAGACAACAATTAGATCATATTAGTTGCTATTACTGGCTTTGCATTTCATTCAGTTACTGTTGACCAAAAGCTGCCCCACTGATCAAAAGTTTGGTCATTTGTTCCAACCGATAAGAGTTGCGCCAGAGCGTCTTGGGGATCGGGACCGAAGTCCGCGTTCTGAGGTTGCCTGCATTTCCCCCACATAAATGAGGAGAAAGGTAACATATCAGCGGGCCCTCGACACTTCCTATTTAAATCCTGCATGTCCACGGGGACCGTGCGGTGCGCTTTACTATCGGTGGGCGGAGTCTGGAGGGAGTGGGCCTGGCCGGCGCTTTTAATACAGATGCGCCCGTCCGTGCGCCCTGCGTTCAGCGGCGAGCGGACACGGCAGAGAGGGGCAGAGACACACCGGACGGCACCATGACTGCACCCAGCAACACCTACGACGTTATCGTTGTCGGAGCGGGAATATCAGGTAGGCTGGGAAAGTTCATTTATCCCGCGGCGGTCTGCGCATTTCCAGCGGGGAGAGTGCGGATTGAATCCATGCAGCCGCGCAGCGTCCGTAGAGGAGGCAGATGCGCATTGTGTAAGGTGACTAAAGACAACTGTTGCGCTTGAACAGCCCGTGTGTCGTGGCGTAGAAGTGTTGCAGTCTCTCTTTGGAGCGGATTGTGCAGCAGATGAGAATTATAGAGACTTTTATTTTGCGGATCGAGCCGTTTCCCCTTCTCTTCTCTCAGTTCCTCCGCCTTGGCGTCTCTTCCGTGAGGCTCCCTCTTCCCCTGTATCACCGCCGCAGCAGCAGCAGCAGGAGTGCATGTTAAGTAACAGCTAATCAGCCGGACCATATCTAGTATTACATAAGAGGAAGTGCAGGGTCTGGTGAATGATTGTTGGATGCGCATATGCAGGGCTCATATGTCATTTAAGTCGCTTCACGTTAAATCTGCATGTTTTCTTTTTCCTGTGATGCTGAGGATGAAGTGCAGCGGCCATGGAGAATTACATCTGCCTCAGCGTTAGTTGGACTGATGCATGATGTAAGGGGTGGCACACTCTTGATGTTTGTGCAATAGCACAGCACATGGAGGCTGATTATTGGCAGAAATACTTTTAATCAGTAAAACTCTGAAAAAGAAGAGAGGTCAGGGAAATGTGAATTGATTGTGCAATTCTTGTGAGATGCTTGTGAGAAGGTTTTATCCTGTGCGGAGACCCTGTAGAGGGCAAGACTCCCGAATGTGATCCCGAGATGTAATGCTGCAGCCTCTATTTCTTTTTTTGGCTGCACTGCAACCTTAATTTGAGCTTTGGTTTAATAGTGCATGACCTCCTCTCATTTGTGCAAACATCGAGTTGCTGATTGAGGTGTCAGAGCGACTAATCTGAGTCCCCGTGGTTCTTGGCTGAGTGCTCCTTCAGCCACACAACCATTATGACAGATAATGAGCACTCAGACTCTCAGGTGCAAAGTGGAGGCAGAGGATTTGTTGCCTTCTCTCTGTTAGCCTGACAGCTCTGTCGACCGCTTGCCTGACTGCACGGTCGGTGAGGAATTTAGGTCACTGTCAGTTCAAATACCAGTCCAACGAGGCAAACAAATGCTACGGTGAAAAGGAAAAAAGAAAAAGTTGATTTGATAACACTTGGAGACCCCTCTGGCTTTCTCCGGCTCCTCCTCTCTGTGTCACATTAGGCCCCTGTAATTTCTGCATTTATTTATCCTGCTGCCCTTTACACGCTCACAGCGAGGCCCACATGTAACAATCACTGTCCAATCAGAGGACACAAGAAGCACGAGACAGAGAGGCTCCTTACTACCCTTGCGCCTTTCTGTCCTGAGATGTGTGTTTGTCTGTAAACACAATTGTCACCTTCCAGCCTGACAGCCACCGACCAGCGTGGGGGAGGGCGTGGACTCTCAGGGGAGCAGCCAGCAATTTCCAAGAAAACGCTTGTGACAGCCCGCTATCAAACCAGGAGCAAGGAGGATGCCGAGGACAAGGGGGTGGGGGGAGTCAGAGGAGCAGAAGACAGAAATAATAGGGAGAAGAAGGAGGGAGCCACTTCCTCTTCTTGTTTTGCCTCTGCAGCTGTGAGGATGGGAAATGTTAAGAGACAAACCGAGAAAAGGAGGAAGGAAGCAGAGATAAGGGTGTCTGAGAATTTGGGAAGGGGGAAATGCGGTAATAGTGAGGGGGTTGAATGGGGAACTAGAGGTGGCTGGGAAACTGGAAAGCAGAGAAAACATGTGAGTGCAAAAGTTAAGTGGTGCATGAGGATTGTTTCTCTTGAGCTGACTTCAAGTTGTTATGCAGAGCAGAGCAGAGCAGAGCAGAAGTTATCTCTCAATAAACTGTGCAGTCAATGATTTAGAGAACTTGGCTGCACTTGCAGGGTTGAAGGCCCATAAACTCTGCTGGATTCTGTGTCAGCAGTAAAGTTAAATGACTATTAAATTACAACATGTGCAGTAGAACGTAGAGGTCAGGTCAAAGCTCTTGAGGATGCTTTCCGTCTCTGCTTTGTGAAATTTTCTAAAAGCACGTTTACCTTTCACATTTCATTGACTGTTAATGAACAAATCAATGTCTTTCACAGAGACCTGGGATTTTACTCTTAATTCTTTATTCTGTCTTCACTGTCTGCATTGTTTCATAATGTCTGCATCAGACTTCATGTAGCTCCATGGTCCTGGAGGAGCGTCCTATGTGCCACACTTGCTAAATATAGTTAAAATGACATTTAAAGGCCTTAAGCCTTGACCTTTCACAAGCATATGATGGTTCACAGCAGAACGTGAACACAGAAAGTGTCATTTTTACCTCTAGATAAATGTGTCTTGTTGCTTGATACCTCTCAAGCCCCACAGCCCGAGCATGTTGCGTGGTTTTAAGGCTTTTTACTTTTAAATAATGGATTATTGAGTTTTTTCATTTGAGTGCAGCATCATTCGAGCCTGCAACACACACCACACCAGACAGAGGAAGGCGTAGAAATGGAAGTAGAGCTGCTTTCCTGCAGCTTGCATGCTGGGAAACAGGCCAGTGGCACATTCTGTCAAGGCTCATCAAGCAATACGTTAAAGAATATGGGAACTGGTAGAGCTGGGCCGCTTTATGTTTTTCTTTCAGTGCACTTGAAAGATTATTTTTAATGTAGATGTGTTGTTTTTAGTTTTTTATGTCTTAAAGAACCTATAATGTATTATTTGTAATACCAGTGAAAAGCCCTGAATGTGTAGTTCCATCCACAACATCGCAACGAGAGGAGGATCATGCTGTTAGAGAAGCAGATATTTTCCACAGGAGCTGTTAGAAGCGAAAATAAAGTGCATGGACATAAACACAGCTCCATGTAATTGTATTGATGAGCTATAAATAAGCAGCCATTAGCTAAATTAACATATTAAGTTGAAAATAGGAAAATATATGAACATTTTTTGAAGGCGTAGGATTCAGGATCTCGGTTAGAGTTCAGGTTTGGTGAAGATTGGGAAGTGGTACCTGGGCTTAGAGTAACAACACATTAAGTCTACAGGTGATGAATAAGTCATCTGAATATAACTTGCTGCAGTTGTAAGTGTGCGCTATATGGGGCCACTTTTTGAGAGGAATGCAAAAAATTTAAATTGTAATTGAATCCTGCAGGTTTCCCTATGCACCGCTGTGCTATTTTAAGCAGTGACAGAAAAATCTCCATCAATAATCAAGGTAAATAAAGACTGGTTGAGGAAATGCATAACTTGATTCAGTGTGGGTACTTATACCTCAACATGATTGCATTGTCAATAAACCATGTTATTGACAGATTCACACACAGATGGAAAATTATATACATATACATGGTCTAGTAATTGAATCTATAGCAATGTATAGTGATCAGCCATAACATTAAAAACACTGACAGGGGAAGTAAACAACATTGAACATTAACAATTCAGTGTTCTGCTGGGAAACTGGCATTCATTCATGTAGATGTTACTTGTACCACCCACCTAGACCAGACCAGGCATCTCCACCCCATAGCAATGACACTCCTTGAGGGCAGCAGACATCTCCAGCAGGATGCAGCCTATTTACAGTTTAAGACCAACTAAAATAACACAAGGTGTTGATCTGGCCTCCAAATTCACTAGATTCCAAACTGATCAAGTATCTGTGGGATAATTCACAGAGGCCCCTCCCCTTAACCAACCACCAACCACCCCTACTAATAGCACTGGTACCAGACACCACAGGGCACCTGTTTCGGAGGCACAAGGGAGACCTACACAATATTAGGAAGGTGGTCATAAGGTTATGCCTGATCTGTGTATATATTTTTATCATCCGGTTTAAAAGAACAAAATTTTAAAGTAACTAGTAACTCCAATAAATAGATGTTGTGGAGTACAATTCTACTTTTCCAGTTTTTATCTTTGAAAGGCTTATAAACTTCAGGTCTATTTTTGTAACAATCATCTTTGCCTGGGCTCTCAGCTGCACCTGTTGAGCCTTCTCTGTTCTTCTGGGTCATCATTAAATGTGAAAGCTCCTGCAGCAGCGTCAACCCTTGTCACACGTCTGACAAGTTGTCTAAATACTATCGACATGGCTGCAATCATAGATCACCACTTTCTCTGTCCAGCTGTGCAAACAAGAGGAGCTGTTGCCTGAGCTGCCAAATACAATCATTAGCTGGACAGCTAATGTTTCCATATGTAATGTGCTTGCATTGGGCGCTCCAGGCAAAGCCATGAGAAATGCGACCATAATCTCAGCTGTGTCAATCTTATAAATTATGGCAATGATTGTATGAAAAGCACATGTGACTGTGATGATGGATGTTTGCACAACTGGAAGAAGTCCTCGTTTCCATCTATGATATTCTAAATGAAGTGATTTCAGGCAGGTGCTCTGGTGGAAATGTTCCCACTCTCTACACTCTGTTCAGTGTTTGCCTGCCAAAATTATTTTTCAGGCTTTGTCAGAGTGATTCTCGTGTTTAATGTTTGCATGGAGGGAAAATACAACAGTAAAATGATTGACTAGAATCACACTGCAGCTGTTTATGGTGGAAAGGATGAGATATACACCAAATATTTAACCTAGAGCAGTCAGACTCAAATCCTATTAGATTATATCTCTTCATACAATTGAACAGTCCTCCAACCAATCAGCCATTTGTTGTAAACTAATTCAACTCCACAGTCAGATGACATATGAAGCTTTACAGCATTTCCACCAGACCGCAAACTGTATAGCTTAGAATAAAGACTATAGGACAGAGATAAAAAGCTCATCTAAAGCTTACTTGTATGCACATATCTCTTTCATTTGTGAGTAAAAGGACAATTAGCTGTTTTATGATGGGTTATGTGCTGTCTCTTTTCTAGAACCTGTAATTTATTGGAGTTAGAAAAGATTTCTGCAAATCAAAACATGTAGAATTAGCATCTAGTTTAATGTGACTTTTAGACTTTCTCCAGTGTTTTAATAGGGGCCATAATTCCCCTCCTTTTTGTATTTTATTCTTCTGTTGTTTGTAAAGTTTTATTTTGTGTCCTGTTAATAGTTAGCAAAATTTCAGATTGGAATTGACTTGAATCATTTGCAGGTTCAACCACGTCGGCAGCAAAAGAAGTAAAATAAGAATTGTATTCTTCTAAAAGTCACATGTGCAAAGTTAGCACATTATGACTTTCTTGGTGCTGCAAAGTATTCTGAAATGAAATGAACCAGAGTGGCGAACGGTGGCGATGGAATATAAGGTGTCATATATAATAAATATAATATAAATGGTAAATAGTATGAGGTCAGAATGAATCACCACAGGGAATTGAGATTTGCCTTTCTTGTTTTCATGCAACGATTGCTGTCATTTCTTTGAGTTGGACAGGTAGGAAGTTTCAGTTTGTATTATACTATACTCTCGATAATAAAAGTCATCAGAGTGTAGATTTGAAGTTTTTTGCGGTAGTAATCTACAGTCTATCTCCCATTTAAAACGCCATGAAATTAGTTTTTAGCTTTTAATTAGTTTAGTTAGTTTTTACTTTTTTTCTTCACTTAGAACTAATTGACAATTTCTGAACTACAGGTTGCATAGAACAAGCAACTCGGCATAAAACAGTATTATCTGCATAGAGAGGAATTTCGCAATCAGACACAGTGGAGATTGGTATTTTAATCTATTGTATATGCTGTAAAGAGCAACCCCCAGAATGAATCATTCCATGATATTGACAATATTAAAATATTGAACAGAACAAACAACTCAGTATAAAACACTATCATCTGCATAGAGTGGCTGTAACATTTACTGTCATGTCACCATCAGGAGACAAGAATATCCCCTTGTAACAGTAAAATCTGCGTTGAGAGAAATTTTGCAATAAGACACAGGAAATGGTAGTTAAATACATATGGTCAGTAGGAAAGGGTCCGGAATGAATCCCTGGGAAACACCCTTGGTAACATCTGGAATTCAGATTTACCTGCCTTAGCTGAAACAGGATAACTTCTGCAAAATAACTCAAAGGTTTTAGATGACATTCTAGAAATGGAGGTATAATGTTGATGCTTTTATATTTAAACCAATAATTAAATAATCCAAGAATAAAATAGTAGCAGACTGGTCTCTTACCCTATATTCAAACGTAATTATCTTTCACATCCAAACTCTTTAGAGTATTATCCAGCAAATGAAGTCATTTGATAAAATATCCAGAAAAAATGTAACAGTACAGGCAGGAGGAAAGGAACAAAAAATTGTTTATATTATTCTTCTGTCTGCTTTTTGTTATATCTATCTGTCTGTCCAGATCTCAAGCTAATTGCTTGTCAATATTGCCTCTCAGTTTGCTGCCAGTAAACAGCCAATCAGTGTCTGCATGTTGAGAACATGAGACGGGGAAAATGTGATTGCTGCAAGTTTCGTAAATGTCTCTGTCCTGCGGATCAATACGGAGCCATTTAGGGCCCCTGGTTCAAGAGGCTCACTTGTCACTCAGCCGCTATTGGATTTTGTGTTTGTGTTCCTGTGAGAAGAACACACACAGACACATCGAGAAAATAAAATGTCACACGCTGACAGCTTTAGATCTCTTGACAGAAGGTGGAAGCCTTGTAATATACTAGTAAATATTCTCCTCTCCTCTCCTTGTGACTCCTCTTGCAAAAATCATGTTGTTAAGGTAAATGGCAGCTTGAAAATATATTATAATAATATAAAATAGAAAATAAATTAATATAAAATAATATTTAGAGAATTTCATCTCTGGATTTTAAAATTAGACCCATCACCCAAAAACTACAATTTAAAGGAATAGTTAAACATTTTGAAAAGAGCCTTGCAGAAGCAATCAAAAAAGCCACTCAGACTTGGACAACTGGACAGTTTTTAACAATGTTTCACCACTCATATAAGAAGCTTCATTCTGACGAGTAACACCCACAGATGTTCCTATTTAAACCTCAACTCTTCCACCAGCCTTTAAATACAAAATATTTTACATTGGTCAATACAGAAATCCCCATCAATTCAGAGCTTTAATGTCAAAATAACCAGCTCCACATTTAACCAATTACAATAAAAAGAAACTTTCAGAACACAATTCAAGGGTGATGTGTGATTCAGGGAACAGTTTTAATGTTCTTGATCTAAACTGGACTCAAATGGACTAGAATGTATGTTAATGTTGTAAATTGAAAAAAATAATAAATGTAAATAAATGTAAATTGTCTATAGGACAGTGTTACATGTTAATCGTGACTTCTTTTCAATTAGGGAGCAACGGTGGCAGGAAGACCTAGCTACAATTTTTAACATTTTACTAGTTTTGCTTGGAGGAAAAAAAAAAACATTTGGGGGTTACCTTGGCAACCAGAGAAGGAAATCCCTAGAGACCAGTGTCCTTTACAAAGATTTCATCAAAAGTGAGACTTAGTTTAGCATTTAGTCTGGAAACAGTAGAACACAGTTAGCCTGCATCCTAAAACACAATGCTAAGTTAAGCTAAGCTGTTAGCTGTAGCTTAATATTTAACAAACAGGAACTAAAATGATATTCCTCTTTGCATCTAAGTTTTAAAAAAGAATGCTTCTTTATATTTTATCATGTACAGATAAGAACACAGTCTGCAAAGGTCTGTTTGTGATCTAAGAAGAGATGTGTGCACCTGTGGCGTATATTTTGAATGACAATAAAGTTCGATCTATCAATGTAAAGGCGTGGTGGATTTGGAGCTGAAGGTGCACGTCAGCCTTCATCAGCTGTCTTTCTCTTTCTTAAGGCCACTGGTGAGATTTAGACTATTAGAGCTGGGAAACACTGGGGGACAAAAGATGGCAAGAGCAATTTGGACGTGAAAAGACAAATGACAGGTGGTTAACCAGGGGTGGAATGAGGCAAGAGGGGGCTAATGGAAAGTAGGGAGCAGCAAAGACGGCAGTGCTGTTAATAATGTGATTAATAAGACACACGCTCCCACCTACTGACGGCAAACTTTTTTTTTTTTATTATCTCCAAGTGTTCTGTATAATGGAGTGGTGTGTTCATGTGAAATTACATAGGGAAAGATTTAGTTCAAGAGCAGTGGGAGACCAGTGGAGGGGAGTGGTGGTATACAAATACACGTTGTTCCTGCCAAGTGGCTCCATCTTAACAATTACTGTTGTCAAGGAAACTGTGTCTATCCCCGGCGCAGAGGTCACAGGACGAAGAGAAGCTCTTGTGTGTGTTTGCTCTAAATCGACTGCGACTTTCTGGAAAGCTCCAAAAACTGACTCCTGACTAACTGACTGTGGCACAGCTTCATGTCTCACACATAAAATAATTGTGCCTCTGAACCTATGGCGGATAAAAAGCTTTTCAGGCCATCCAAACAATTAGGTCAACTAGAGCCTCAAGGTGCTGCAGTAGAGAGAAGAGGAGAGGAGAAAGATAAAAATGAGATGACTTAGATGAGAACAGACAAAACTGAACGTTAACATCACATCATTTTAAATCCGATCTGAGGAAAAAACAAGTGTAGGTAGGTATGTTTAATAATAATGCACACTCTTCTATGGAAATGAAAAAGATGTAATGATACAAAATGACTGCACAAAAGGTGAATTATTAGCAGCTCGGTGAACTTTGCGTTTAATGAGTGCGTCTCTGTTTTTTGTATTTTCTTGACTTCTGCCTGACGCTGTGTACATTATACCCTTATACACCTGCATATATTTGCGCTCGTTATTTGTAGATGGAGACTTTTCTCTCTCAATGTCCCGCTGTGGGAACCTAGTATAAATGTACAAATTCAGTCAACCTCACTCATCACATCTCCTCCCTTCTCTTGTCTGATCCCTCCTTAAATGCATATGCACAAAGCTGAGGCCTGAATGAACATCAGCTGTGCCTCAGATGACAGGAAGACTGCGCTTCAAGGCGGCTGCATCTGTTTGATAAATATCAGGGATGTCTTTAGGTGCAGAAAGCCTCGAACAGCACAGGAAATCTGGCTGAGAGTGGAGAGGAGGAGGAGGAGGAGGCGGAAGAGAGATCTCTGTTTTGTGGCTTTGATTCCTCAAGGTTTCCACCAAAGACTGTCTGACCTTTTTCCCCTGCTTGTAACACCTTCATGCATATTTTCATGCATGGGAAATGGAAAAACTTAAGCCTATTTAAAGAATAGGATTTTCTGGCTCCCATACAAACATTGCAGCCTTGTTACTCCCTCCCCTCCTTTACTAGTGCACTCTGCCACCAGGATGCAGCCTGACACAGAAACACACACAGTTTAGGAACAACTCAAAAAACATGAAGAACAGCACAAGGTGTTGACCTGGCCTCCAAATTCACTAGATCCCAAACTGATCAAGTATCTGTGAGATGATCCACAGAGACCCCTCCCCTCAACCTATAGGACCCAAAGGCCCCCAGACACCACAGGACACCCTCAGAAGGCCCATGTCCATTCTCTGATCTGTCACAACTGTTTTAGAGGCACAAGGGAGAGCTAGACAACATTAGGAAGGTGGTGAAACGATTTGCAAGAAGTAGCAATGAGGATGTATATATATGTAATCTAGATCTAGATCTATGTAAAAACGAACCAGACTTGCAAAATTGCAAAAAACTAACAAAAAAAAAAAAAAAAATTAACTCAACTACCAAATGTCTTTTACTCCTTTTTTAAAACCATCTGTCTTCTTTGGCTAAAATGTTTAGCCAGACCCTAGTCATGTGCAACACCCACAGATGTTCCCAATAATACCCAAATCTCCCCACTGGTCATTCCAACCAGGAGTAGCTGCTTGAATGAAACGCCTTCAAGTCCAGTCACCTTTTATTTAGCTTTGTTTTCAGATATATCATAAATCATTTTAATATTCCTACTCACACAGTGTCACATGTTCTTTTTAGCTAGCTTTGGCACAAGCTGGTTTTCAATCTCCTCACTCTCCTATTTTTCTCTGTTTTTGTTTCATGGTGGGGCGGTGGGGGGGCTAAACAACAAGTGAAAGCTCAGTCTGAAACCTCAGAAGTAGTGATTTACACAAAAGCTTTTTGATGGAAAAAAAAAGGAGTGAAGCCTCAATTAGGATAAACAAGCTCTCTGATCAAAGCCTTATCTGCCAGGAAGCTCCTTCTCGCAGTGATTGCTGTGGGCATAAACAAGAGATACAGACAGATGCTCTTTGTTTTCAAAGACAGGCACTGACCTTTTGAGCCGAGCGCAGGTAATAGCATCAATTTAAGAGGAGGGGGAGGAGGAGGAGGGGGCAGGAAGATTTGTGAGCCTCCTCTGGTCAGAGCTGGTGCTTTCTCCAAAGGCCTGCAGGTCGGGCATTTTTGCACAGGGAGGAGGCTGAAGTTGGCTAATGCAAAACAAACATAATTTAAACTGATCTAAACCCTGTTGGCTTCAGTAGAGCTTGGCAGGTTTTGGAAGGAAGGACAGTGAAAGGGTAAAGAGAGTGAAAGGGATCAGGTTGGTTGTCACACCTTTACCGTGTGGGTAAGACCGGGAGTACCAACTCATATGCAGTTGTAATTTTTTGATAAAAGCATAATGATTAACTTTATTTATATCTTTACAACTGCTCATTGCAAGTTGAGGAGGAGCAGGAGGCAGAAAGATTTGTGAGCGTCCTCTGGTCAGAGCTGGTGCTTTCTCCAAAGACCTACAGGCTGGACATGTTTGTACAGGGAGAGGAGTCTACAGTTGGGTAATGCAGAACAAACAGCGCTTAAACTTATATAAACCCCGCTTGCTTCAGTAGAGCTTAGCGGGTTTTGGAAGGAAGGAGAGCAAGAGGGCGAAGATGGTGAGGAAGGGCGGGAATTTAGGCACAAGGCCAGGAAAACATTTGTACAGATGTTAGCGTCTGCTGAGTGTAGAGCGATGAGATATTTCTGCTGTAACAAGTCACCTCCTGCTTTTGAGATCTGCGTTTGTTGGTTTTGGCTCAGTTTAAAAAAAACGAATATGTTTTTTTGTTTTTTGTTTTCTGCGTCTCTTGTTTCAAGCACTCATCTAAAGGAAACATTAACGCTGCAGCTCTCAAGAAAGACTCTCTCCTGCTCCGTAAAGACACTGAATAAAGAATAAAACCGGTTTCTCAGTTAGCTGTAGAATTGCTCATCTGGACTTTCAGTTGTAAAGAGTTTGGACGTAGCAAGAGTTATTTCCATTGGCCCCAGGTTCATGAGGAGTACACCTGTGTATTTATCTGGTCCTTTGATTAAAAAAGTGAGATGCTATTAAATTGGTTCATGCAGGTGTAAAGTTCGTCATTAGGCAGAAGACAATGTAGTTTAATGACATGACATGAGAATATTTGACACGTTTGAAATATTGTTTGAAATCTTGAGAACATATTGGTGATTGAATTGTAATCTATTAGGTGCTTGTTAATGCTTGTAATGAATGTGAAGTTTATGTGTCCACATTCATCATGTCAGCAGTTAGTGGTACCTTCTAAGTTTTATATAAACAACACTCCCTGCATATCTGTGTTTTCAATCCTGCTGCTAATATTTTTTAGTGCTGCATGCTAATCCTCTACATATGTATGTGTGTGTGAGAGAGCTCATTCATGTCTCACTGAATTAAAGTGCCACAGATGAAGTCGGCATGGTAAAAGGTCTGTCAGTGAGTTAGTCCGTCGTTTCTCCTCACATGAACAGCAGGTCAGCTGGTTCCTGGTTTGTTGTCGAGATGTTTCTCTCTGTCTGAAAAGATTTCCAACTCCCCCTGCTGTCCCCATCTGTACTGCAGCTTCTTCTGGTCATTCAAGAACCAAATGTCATTTAAAACAATCCAACCTAAAACCATAAAAGTAAATTAATCAAAGAGGCATAACTATAAAAATAAAGCTTCATATTTCTTGCCAGCTTTTCCATGTTACCTAAAAAGGAATCATAGCTTCACATAGACATGATTAAATGCTTCAAAGTTTCACAGACCTGCTCCTCCTCCCATGTGTCTTTACTCTCTTGTCTGTTTCCATGTCCATCTACAGGTTTGAGTGCAGCGAAGCTGTTGAAGGCCAGTGGCCTGAACCCTGTAGTCTTGGAGGCCAGGGATCGAGTTGGTGGTCGCACCTTCACCGTGCGGGTAAGACCAGGATTACAATGCATATACAGTAGCAATTTCATAATAAGAGTATAATAATTAACTTTATTTATATCTTTACAACCTTGACCTAAAATACTAGCCTAAATAATTATCAGAACAGAGAGAAAAATACCTGTGCATGCAAACAAATACATTTCCACAGTCCCCAGAGGGCATGTATCGGTTCCCAACAGAGACTCCAGACCAACTTTCTGACACATTAGAAATTGTGAGTGTGGAAATTCATCTGGCTTCAAGCCTACCAAAATGTAGCTCAACTTTGAAATAAACAAGAGCAAACAATATACTTGTCAGTTTCATTTTTAAAGATGCAAAAACTTAGCATACAGAACAAGGAAGAGGAGGAAATTAAAACACAAATAGAACAAAGAGCAGTTCTGATAATGTTTTGGCTAATATGGGGGAAATGTCTGATGAGCATGAGAGTAAGAGGCCTGACTAATGCCAGCATACAGCATTATTTAAAATGTGGATTTTCATTCAAAAGTACGAAGGAATTGAATCAATAAAGATCCTTTTTTTTAAGTATACAAATGAAAAGGGGTAGACTGTGGTAGTAGGTAAGTCAATTAAAGGTATCCACAAACCTCTCTGTGTCCTTAGAAGTAAGACAAGCTGTTCTAATTGAGGATTGGCAAATGCATACAAAGTTCCTGTCTTTGGTTTTATGTTTTTGAATAGTGTGGTAATCTGGAGTTCTTATTGTTTTTTGGCCACACATCATGGCCTCGATTCTCATGAAAGATTTTAATCGGCCTCAAGAACTATGTACAGTTGAATGTCGTGTGTATGGTAGTGAAAATCAGAGCTGTCAAAATGGATTAGACCCCTGGAGTTAACATGTAAATATTGAAAAGCTGTGGATCCAAGACAGAGCCTTGTAGTACTCCACAGTGTGACTATTCTTTTGTATGTTTTTGTATCTGCACTTATTTATTGATGTGTTTGTTTTTGTTTTCAGAACAAGGAGACCAAGTGGGTCGACTTAGGTGGGGCATACATCGGACCGACTCAGAACCGCATCCTTCGACTGGCCAAAGAGTATGACGTGAAGACCTACAAAGTCAACGAGCAGGAGAGTCTGGTGCATTACGTCAATGTGAGTTTTACTGCCTTTTTTCCTGCCTCATTTTGACAGATTATTTTGAACTCCAATCTGTGTCTGTTTTAGTCTTCTGGCATCTTTCCAGAAGGGCAATGAACCACTGATGTATATATTTATCAAGTGGACTTAGTCTCCCATGAGAGAGTTCATGATTTACAACATCTGATTTGTCACCCTTAGCGAACCCTTATGCTGGTTACTTTTTTTTACTGTTTTTTACTTCAGTTTCAACAAACTTCATCCTGCACTCCACATGACATTTGTTGCAGATGCAGACCTGACTTTTAGTAGGTATGGCATTAGGGTGTAGCCCTCAGTTATGCTGAGGCAGAACAATTAAATCCAGCTTAAGGCTTTTCCTTTACACTCTACCTGAAAGGGACTTTGCGTATTTGATCTTTTTCTCAAAGCTGCATAAGACAGCTTTGATCCAATGTTTAGTTCCCTCTGAAAACCTCACGTGCATCTTCTAAAGATCTACATCAGTGTTGCTCCCAGCACTTTTAAAAAAGCACACTGTCTACTTTTTAAATCACTTATTCATTTGGTATGATTTATTTCTAGACCTTACATATCAGGTAAATGCATAAAAGCAGTCCTCAATGCCTCCTTCATACCTTTTTGTGATTGCCTTTTCCACCTGTATCAACAATGTTATGCTAGCTAGGTTTAACAGTTATTTAAAAGCTGCTCGGATGGAGACTAAGCAAAACTCACACTGAGGAAGTCTGTGTTGCCTGGCAACAGAAAGTTGTTAGTGGGAGCCTATAACTTGAGGGAAGGGTCCTCTGTGGATCAACCCACAGTCAATTTAGACACCTTGTGCTGTTCATTGTTTTTTGAGTTGTTCCTAAATCTGCTGGGGATGGCTGCTGCTCCAAAGAGTGTAACTACTATGGGGTGGGGTGTCTGGTGTGGTCTAGGTGGGTGCTAAGTAACATCCACATGAATGAATACCAGCATACACTGAATTGTCACAAGACAGTCAATGATATTTACTTCTCCTGTAAGTGGTTTTAATGTTGTGGTTGATCAGTGTATATTCTCTCGAACCTACTCTGCTCAAGTGTGCTGCATCTCTAATAAGACCGTAGCTCTGTCTAGCAGCCACTTAACAGGAAGGCAGAGAAATAGCCCACTAAAGAGAAACCCTGTGGCCATGTAATTTTTGACAAAGCATTCACACCTTTCTATTTGGGGAATGTTTGTCATTTAAAATGTGGTTTAAAATGGCAGCAATTTGTCACCATTTGGCTGATGGAGGTGTAGCACTGAAACATTGCAAGAAGTTTTGCAACTTTTGATCTAAACTCACGCTATAGATGTGTAGTGTTTCTCTACTCAGAGAAGGCCATGGTAATTCCCGTCCTTTCCCGTGACTTCCTGCATGTCTACTGAGCAGCCAGCATCCCATTCTCCTGTCCAGCATTAGTGACTGGAGATGCTAATCTTTGCCTGAGGGGGTTAAGTAATGCAGTTTCTCTTCTCTCTGAGTGGTTAAAAGGCAAACAAAGAGGGAAGGAAGAGGCACTGAGGCCATTTTTCTTTGTTCTTGTTATTCTTTGTTCCATATCTCATTAGTGTGGGCGCACCACTGTCCTTAACACAGTTGTGTTCCTCTACCTGATTTAATTTGCCATAGCTGCCATGTACCCTGGTCAAACTGGTTCTACTGTAAATCAGTGGCCTGCCTAGTAGAGCTGGCAGCTGTTTCATGTGTATAGTGTGGATGGAGGGAGCCTACCTCCATGTGGGCCGTGGTCTGGTCATTGAATCATGAATTCAGATCAACTTTAAGCTAACACATAGAGGCAAACACACTTTCACTGCATTAAATGGAAAGTTATTTCTCACGTCCACCATCCACACTCATGGATGAGACAAAATATTGCAAACATGATAATAAAGTGCTGTTCTACTAAACATCAAATACTAAGCTGAATGAGAACCTATTAAGGATTGCATACAGATTTCTATTCCTGATATCCTTCAGAGGCTACAAACTGATTATCACTATCCACAGTAAGTATTTACTGTAGCAGAGGTGAGCATGTTCAGAGAGTTATTGCTTTCAGCTCTTCAGGTTTAATTGACAAACGCTACTGATGATTTAGTCAGTTTACCAAAATAGCGGTTTTGAATTTCAATGTGGTGGTGGCACCAGCAGCTGCCATCTTGGCAGTGTCTGACTCCCACTTGTCACGCAAAACAGTCTTGCTCTTAAATTTTGAAATTTAAAAAAAAAATGGCAATGGAAACACCTACATTTCGAAAATCCTCTCAAATATCACTAAAACACTGTCACGCTCTCACGACGTGGTTTGTCAGACGTATCAAAATAAAAGTTTATCACGAAAGTGCAATGGAAACACGTTTTTCATATTTCCCCATCACAGGTGTCACTGTATGGTCACTCATGTGACCAGTTCATTTGAAGTTATTAATAATAATAATTTAATACAAGCTACACACAGATGTGAAAATACACAGTAATGTTCGAAAATAATTATTTACTCATCTATGTATAAATATGTGTTTATTGCACACTGTTCTGCACATTTTGATCATTTGCATGCACACCACAGTCCAGTCCAAAGTAAGTGTGTATGTAGGTGGATTTTGGGAGGGTTATTCTAAGAGACATCTGAGTGCTTTCAGGATGAACCTGGTTGCTCTACTCTGCCCTCCCAGAGGCTAGCCGTGAGAGCATCCACGGTGGAGGTGGGCGAGCCAGTCTTGGATGAGGTTGTGGGTTCTGGACAGGCAACAATTTTTATTGCAATGTCCTGCCCATAATTTCCAATAGGAAATGCTTCGTTAATGTAAAATGGATTTAATTTAACCTTATCCTCAAACACTCAGCTGATACCGTCCTCCTGTGGGATTCATTGGAAGACTCGATGTTCGGCCATACTGGATGTTAACTGAGAACAAACAGACCTCTGTGCTCTGATCAGTTTATGGTTGACATGTTGCTCAGTAACACAATATCCTCTGTATGTCTGATTTTGGTCCATTTATCCCAACAGCTGTTCTGCAGTCCACCTTAGCATCGTGTGTGTGTGTGTGTGTGTGTGTGTGTGTGTGTGTGTGTGTTTCTTTTGGCTCACTACCTCATCCTTAGCACCAATGTAGTATTGACTTGACCTAATTCAGCAGTGCTGTGAAATGTCACCAACATGACGTTGAGGTGCAGACAGTCAGTGGTTTAGTAAATGACTAAATGACTCACTGTTTGTGGGAGCTCCTGTGTCTCCGTAGCTACTATCTTTGCAAGATCCAGTTGAAGGCTGACGCTCATGCACCATTTAGTAGCTTCCTGGCTGGTTTCCATGGCAGCGTGCCTCGTCAAAAGCTGCTCTCCTCCATCAGTGTCAGACAGTGTGTTCGTCCGTGTGTTTGTTATGTGGTGGTGTGAGGAGGTAGCTCTGCTCCGCAGCTGACTCTGCAAAAACGTGAAACTCCATCCACCAAAGTAGAGTTGACTAAAAAGAAGTGACGTTATGGCTGAAAGTGCAACAATAATTTTTTTTGCTAAAACTTAGTTTTCAGTTTAAATGGTCAAAAGTAAGATTCCCAAGAGCCCAATGTAGAGTCTGCAACTTTCAAAAGCATCTGAAAGCTTTTTCCTTTGCAAACATCAAACCCTCATATTTCAGTATGTGGAATAAGCACTTGTTTGACATTCTTATCGGAGCTTACTAATTGGTCCTTATAATACTACCATTATCATTAAATCAATTAGTCATATATTTGTCCACCCATCCATCCATTTTTGTCAACTTATCTGAGGGAAGGTTGCGATGGCAACAGGCTAAGCAAGGAATTCCAGACGTCGCTCACCCCAGCAACACATTCCAGCTCTCCCTGTGGGATCCCGAGGGGCTTCCAGATGAGATCTGTAATCCCTCCAGCAAATTCTGGGCCTACCCCAGGGTCTTTTCCCCAGCTGGCTATGCTTGATAAATCTCCAAAAGGTAGGCAGCCAGAAGGCATCCTAACCATATAGTGGTCCAAAGTACATCCCTCCAGAAGTCAAAGCTCCTCACCTTATCTCAAAGACTAATAAATCTCCCTTCGGCCGCTTGTATCCATGATTTACACACAAAATATTTTAGGAACAACTCAAAAAACACGAGGAACAGCACAAGGTGTTGGCCTGGCCTCCGGATTCACTTGATCTCAACCTGATTAAATATCTGTGGAATGACCCACAGAGGCCCCTCCCCCACTACGGCCCCCACTAACAACATTCCATCACCAGACACCACAGGGCACCCTCAGAAGGCCCATGTCCATTCTCTGATGAGTCGCTGTTATGGAGACACAAGGAAAACCTACACACTATTAGGAAGGTGGTCATAATGTTATGCCTGATTGGTGCATACTGTTAAAGAAAAGATTTTAATGCACTAATTCATTCATGTTATCTGACTTTTCTGCTAAAGTGCTGAAGTATCAAATCAAATCAATTTTATTTATATAGCACCTTTCAAATTAATTGCAACCGAAGGTGCGTCACACATAGAACAAATACACAACAACAGTTGAATCCCTTTCGTGCACTCTTCCTCCAGCAGAATAAATGAACCTATATTTTGTCACGTGGTATTTCAAACATATATGTTGCTGTTGTCAGTATTACAGCTCTGTTTTATCTATAAGTAGCTTTGGATTAGCGAAGGAGCAATTACTCTAAACACAGTGTGAAGAACTTTCCTATCGATAGTGAACTTCCCAAGAGAGCAAAAGCGCTTGGGGGAAGACATTTACTCCGATCTAACCTGCATACATATCGGTGTCCACATTTCCTCACAGGATGGTAACCGGAGGAGTCGTATAGTAAACCAGCATGCGTCTAAGCCATTGTGTAATTAGGACTAGCTTTCAAGCAAGCCGCGTAGCTAATCAGCTTTGCCAAGGCAGGTTGTAATCCAAAAGGCCAGTGCTGGTTTCCCTTATCAGCAGACTGCTGGCTAACGGGCAGCTGCAGCTCTCAGCACTGGGTTTATTAATGAGGCATCACTATCAAGAGATAGAGGGGAAACAGGCTTTGATGAAATGCTGCGCCCGCTTATCAGAGATTGAGAAAAAGAGTGGGGTTATCCTTTTGCTCTTGCAGCTCCCCGTTTGCACATTCACAGGGAGAGTGGCTGAAGTATGTTAGCTACTAGAATTCCTAACATGCTTCATTGATATTCTCTGATAAGGATGTACTGTGCAGTGGTGGGTTTAGTTTGTCATATATAGTTGTAGATTTGCTCACAGAAACTCTTTCCACCCTTGAAGTTTCCTCTACAGACCAGACTGCATCATTTTTTCTATAATGTAATCACAGCCTGGTTCAGAAGGCTGCAGAGCGTAGAAAAAATAGATTTGCCTTGTTTTAGTTGCGTCAGATTTTGATTTAGAGTTGCAGATGAAAATATTTAGTTCAGGTTTTAGTAACATCAGCATGGACATTCTATTCTATGGAAGTAAAAAAAAATGGTAAAGTTTTCCAGATCTCGCTTTGGCCTGGTGATGTGTCATCTGATTCGTGGCTGTTGAGTTACTGAAAAAAATAGCCAGAGGAAGGATTGTTTAACTGGATGAAACATGTGATGTGATGACCTTTTAAAGTTGGAGAAAACACTTATAATTAAGATTTCTAGCATTTCTCACAGTTGATTTGCAACATCTTTTGTCATTTTAGTTCAATATAGTTTTTGCCAAACTGATAATAAGCAAGTACAATTTTACTTTGGTTGTAGCTCTTTCCTGAGATTAAACACTTGACTGGTGGCTGGTTACTGGACAGGAACTGTACACTTGGTCTATCGTGAGCTGTTTATCTTACAGATAATTCTCAGTATCGTCAGTCTCTTCCTGGTTGATCCTTGTCAATGTGGAAACAGATGTTGTGCCTCCCCTCCATTGCTCTCCTCCTTCTGTATTCACTCGGCCAGCATCACCATGGTGACAGGCCTGTTGCTTCACAGCAACGGTCAGTTCTGAGCAATGGGTACTGTAGGCTGTAAAACACATCCTCGCCCTGTCTGTCTATGTTGTAGTACAGTGAATTAATTCATAAAGATAAAGTGTCTTAATGGAAATAAAACGAATAGAAGAAATATCAAGCGAATCTGGGTTTAATGAAATTTTGCTTGTCTGTGGAGCATTTCAAACAATAAGATATTCTGCATGCATTTGGGAAGCCCTCCAACCAATCACAGTCATTTAAAAAAAAATTAAACTCAGTGGCGCCCCAAATCACATGTATAAATAAGTCACTGTTACTCAGCATCTCAACACCTTTAGGAGTTGATTGAACTATGATTGCTCCTGTTTTTCTCCTTGAGTCCCTCAAGGCTCAGTCCCAGGCCTCTTACTAATCTCTTTTATTAATTTTTGTTTTCATCTTCTCAAAAGATTCAAAGTTCAGACTAGTTTCCAGGCTATGATTAAAATGGAGCTTAAAATCTTAAAATTTTTTTTTTTTTTTTTTTATAAATATATACACATTTCCTCAGAATTCAGGGCCACACACACAACTTTGGAAGTGTTAACTCTCAGGTTTGTAGAGGTCAGTCCCCAGCTGAATCAGACAGATCTTAAACATTGAAAAGCAGTTCAGAAAACTGTATTTAATTCCTTCATTCATCGATTTTGTGTAGCCACCTGTACTCTGGAGAGCTGCGAGTGGTCTGGAGCCTATCCCAGCTGTCATTGGGCAAGAGGCAGGGTACACCCTATCTATTCCAGGGATAAGAGAGACAAACAACCATTCACACTCACACCTACAGCCAATCTAGAATCGCCAGCAAACCTAACGCATGCCTTTGGACGGTGGGAGGAAGCCAGACTAGATGCAGGGAGAACATGCAAGCTCCACACAGAAACTGTGAGCTTGCATCAGTGTACATGCATGAGCAGCATCTCTTAATACTTTTGGAAATATCAGACTTTAACTTGTACTCTGCAGGTTCATGAGAACTGGTGTAAGCCACCTTGAAGCCACCTCCCCAACTTTTATTTCTGTGTTTGTAACTCAGTTGGGCTGTTTGGAAAGGCCATGGACTGTGGACGCCCTTATCAAACTTGATGCCCTGAATCTCTGAATCGGTTATAAAATATTGCATAAGCTCTTTACTTGCTGTCTGCTCTCTGGATACTGTTCACAGTCATCCTGACTAAGCATATCTCAGCAGGCAAATGCTGACATTTCATTTTAAATTTGCCCCTGCTGCATGACTTTCTAAATTCAGATCAGTTTCAGAGTTAGCTGCTGTGTGAGATTGGATCCCTGCATTTATAATTAGTAGGAGTGATCAATACAAAGCTGCTAGTGTCAGCTGCGATATGATCTTTTGAATGATGACACATTGATTTTAAACATGAAAATTTGGCTATCTTTGGACCAAAATCAAATAAAAATCCTGTGTATTCAGCTTTATTTTATTTTATTTCACTTTATTTTTTCATTTATTCCTACTTTATTATTCAAAATTTATTTTATTTTGTTTCATTTCATTTGATGTGTGTGTGATATCTTAACTTTTATTTTATTTCATTTGTTTATTTGAGACAAACAACCAAAACAGCATCAGGGAAAATATGAGGAAAATGTGACATAATATATAATAATATATGGCATAATATAAAAATGGAAACATTTGTCTAATGACAATGATGAATTATATGTATATGTGTAGGTAATGGATGGTGGTATGCACACTCATACATAGACAAAAAGCAAAGAAGGTAAAATATATTATTAGAATTCTGTTAACTGAAGGTGTAAAATAAATTATGAACTAAAAGTAATATTTCTGTTGTTGTGTGTCCTTCAGGGAAAGTCTTACCCGTTCAAAGGCTCCTTCCCTCCCATGTGGAACCCCCTCGTGTTGTTGGACTTCAACAACCTCTGGAGGACAATGGACGAGATGGGAAAGGAGGTAAAACATGACTGCGTTTTCTTCTTTGCTTTCATTCCCCCTCTCTCTGCCTCATGTTGAAACCCCTTCCTGTAATTCAGATTCCCAGAGAGGCTCCCTGGAGAGCTCCCCATGCTGAGGAGTGGGACAAGATGACCATGCTGGAACTCTTTGAAAAAATCTGCTGGACAAGGTTAATCCAAAAAAAAAAAAACACACTGACCAGCTGCAAAATAGAAAATACTAAATAGTTGAAATGCTGCTTATGTATCAGACAAAACTGGCATTGTTTAGAGGTGATAATGATTTAGATGAAGTTTAAATAAAGTACTGCACAGCAAAACAGGTCATGTTTTGCTATGTGGACTGAAAAATAATGTAAAAGTCAGGTAAAAACAGAGTAATGTCGACAGCTCTGTGAGGCTGCAGTCAGATCTTGGTGCTTAGAGCTAAATGCTAACGTTATTGTTCTAAGATGTTGCAAGAGCATTTGAGAAATGTGCCTGGGACTACAGACTCACTTACAAATGTGCAAGAGTGGCTTGAATAAGCAGTTTCAGTGCATGACAGATTCAAATATAAGAATATATTGTTGAAACATATTAAAATAAAAAATAACAAGAGGCACTGCAGGGATGAGCAGGGACTTCCAAAAACAAGTGTGTGACAAGGTAGAATCCAAAAAGAATCCAGGAGAGATTACCAAAGAAAGAAATGAAGAAGCAGGACTATATGGACACATGCAGAACTAATGAGGATAAAAGACACATAGAACTAGCTTAGATAATACTGGATAAGAAAATATTTTTTTGTTTTTCATGCCTGCAATAACTCTTAGATTACACTAATCCATGCATTTAAAACCTTCCCACACAGACCTTGCATACTTCAAATCTTTCTGACACCAGAGTAGAGAGAAACATTCAAGAGCACAGCTACATTTCTTCTCTAGTGATGACTTTTCCTTTAACCCCTCTCTCACTGTCTCAGTACTGTCCGTCGCTTCGCCACGCTGTTTGTCAACGTGAACGTGACCTCTGAACCCCACGAGGTGTCGGCCTTGTGGTTCCTCTGGTATGTGAAGCAGTGCGGTGGAACCATGAGGATCTTCTCCACCACCAACGGTGGACAGGTGGGTCTGCACCGAAGCTGTTTTCCTGCAGCAAGTCGTTTGAAAAGTGCACGCAAAGAAAGAATAATTGATGTTGGCGTGGACTTCTTAACACCCAAACCGAACTTGGAGTAAAACAGCTGTACAGCTTTCCAAGAAAACCTCTCTGCAGAAAATACGCAGAGGGACGGAGGCCAGCGCAGGAGAGGGAGGTTTGCCAAGAAATTAAGATGGCCGTGTCCCACAGATACGCTTTCATGCAAGCACACCAGTGAGAGCTCCCTAAATCAGCCCAGCACATTTATACCTTACCCTGCTCCTCCCAATCAGCCCAGCATAATTGTGAGCCTGACAAAAGATGTTTTCTTGGAGAGAGGGAGCTGGGGTAGCACATTCTGCTGCCGTACTTTCTGCAGCCAAGTGGCCCTTGTTGCCATAGCCACTGCAGGCTGGGATTGTGTTTCGGTAACCAGATGACATTGCAGCCTACTCTGTGGTCATTTCCTGTTTACTTTACTCATACAGATTTACAGTACACACTGCACGTTTGGCAGCGTGTACCGTAAATCACTGTAACGAAGGGCACGTTTAGGCTGGTTAATGTTTGCAGAGACTGCCATGTAAAAGTTATCCAAATGCCACCAAGGAATTCACCCAATCTGTTTCTGATCGGGGAGACATGTTGACACTAACCTCATGGAAAAGGTCACTGATGATTTCATTTTGTGCATCAGAGCTTTGGCAGCTTTTAATCCCAGGCCTCCACTTCACAAACACACTTCTCTTTTGATTTAAGATGCTGATTTCTAGCGAATGAATGTGGGGTGGGTTGGGGCTAAGCGGTATGAAGCACCAGGATACATCAAACTAAATATAAACTGAGAACGTCTTGCACAAGCTCAATGAGATCTGCACAGTGCTAGTGACTGACCCTCTCGTCCAACCCTAAAGGAGAGGAAGTTTGTCGGTGGCTCCAGTCAGATCAGCGAGTGCATGGCCAGAGAGCTGGGCGAGCGAGTGAAGCTGCAGTCTCCGGTTTACAGGATCGACCAGACTGGAGACATGGTGGTGGTGGAAACAGTCGACAAACAGACCTACATGGTGAGTATGAAAAACCCACCAAAAAAGAATGAAAAGTGCGGTTAAAAAGTAAGAGGATGGATAATACATCTAACAAAGATCAACAAAAACTGAATTACCCTGAGATTGTCAAATTTACAAATTAGGGGTTTTAAACCCCGATTAGGGGAATTAAGCCAACTACTGCCAAACCAGTGACAGTGCAGAGGGATATAGCACTGCTCAAGGCCTGAAGCATTTAATCATTCCACGGTGCATCAAATTTGTCTCATGACACTTTGACTCAAATGGTCTAGGCTGGGGAACCACCGGACTAAACCAACTAAATATAAAATAATTAAAACCGGATGTTTCTTAATATTCCTAAGATTCATCATGAGACAAACTGACCACACTAGACTTGGTTGTGGTTAAGAAAGTTGTGAACTACTGCCAAAGAAAGAACAAATAAAATAACGTGATGCTAGTGGATGGATTTTTTTTTTAGCAATAAGTTCCTTTCAATTTAAGTCCGGCAACATTTTCATAATTAACTATTTTACTGTTACAGCATGTAATGGAAATGGGTTTGCAGCATTGTGTAGGGTGGAAGGAAGCCCCTTGTAGTTAAAAGTGTGGCAGTCCTCAGGGTCCTCGTGCTGGCCCCCGAGGGGGAGCAGAAATACATTTAATCTTTTACTGTCACAACATATTATTTATCATCATTTTCTTGTTTTCATATTTAGGAGAAGCATTTATGCTCTAGATGTGACATTTCGTCAAAGATTTGGTGAAGTCTGTTTAAAAATGAAGCTCATTCAGTCTAAAGCATCCTGGGAGTGTTGTTCTTTGCTGCCATCTACTGGGTGCCTGACAACCTACTGCCATGGCAATGGGATAAAGCTCCACTTTCCTTTACCATCAGCACTTTTAGTTATTTTATTTTTTCCTATGTCTCAGGCCAAGTACGTGATCGTGGCCACTCCCCCTGGTCTGAACCTGAAGATGCACTTTAATCCCGAACTGCCACCGCTGAGGAACCAGCTGATCCACCGTGTCCCCATGGGCTCCGTCATCAAGTGCATGGTCTACTACAAAGAGAACTTCTGGAGGAAAAAGGGTAAGGGCGTGGGCAGAACATGGGAGCGAAGGAAGGCCGAAGGATGCGAGGTGGATTTTTAAACGTTGTGTTGTGCCTCCAGGTTACTGTGGCAGCATGGTGATCGAGGAGGAGGGTGCTCCCATCGGTCTGACACTGGATGACACAAAGCCTGATGGGACTGTACCTGCTATTATGGGGTGAATATGGAGCTCCAGACACTTCTCTGCAAGACCCATGCTTATGACCTGCAACTAGATGGCATGGTCATAAGCATGAGAATTAAAGGGCAAGTCTTGCATTAGTCTACACCTTCCTAATCGCCGACATTTCCCTAAGACCAAAAGCAGCGACGTTTGCGTCTTTCAGATTTTACAATAACAGGTTAAATTAAAAAGCAACATAAACTGCCTCAGTTGTATGTGCAAATCAACAGTGAGTGTGTAATTATACATGTAGTGTGCACATGTAAAATGAGGTAGTCTGTGTTAATCGATGACTCCTGTTAAATTATTCCACACCAAACTGGAGGAAAAACTTGTGAACTGTTTACTCTGAGGACTACTTGCACGGACGTCTACTTAAAATTAGTTGTTAATGTACAATATGTTAATATAACTGGGCACAATTAAAATCTCAGAGTAGAAAAAATATTTTTTAAGACTAAAGGAAATAACAACTCTGCCACAGAAGAAATGATGACCCAAAACATCAGTAATGAGCCCTTTGGCTTTTCTTTAACCAAAACCCTTTTCAAGAATATCTCTATGTCGTCGTTCAATAACTTTCAAATAATTAATTCCCACAGGTAATGACCTCAAATCTCCCAGCAGTTCAACAAAAGTTAAATTCCCCACAGTACAAACAAAACGATTTCAGTGTTCCCCAAAATTTCCCAGCCCATAAATCCAACATTTCAACCCAAGGGTCTTGCAAAACCACATTAAGTGTTCCACAAGCGCAACCAGTCCATAAATCAAAAGGCCTTGCACAATGAAAATAAAAATATTGTCATGGTGATTATGATGCTGCATAAGGTTTCTCTTTTCTCTTTCCCACAGCTTCATCCTGGCCCGCAAGTGCAGGAAGCTCTCGGGCCTGTCCAAAGAAGAGAGGTAAGGAGGCAGCGCGGAGGATTATTTCAAACCCGTTCACAGGCTGTAGGATCGCTTTAATCCGAACACTTCTCGTCTCGTTTAGGTTGAAGAGGATCTGTGAGATTTACTCCAGAGTGCTGGGCTCAGAGGAGGCGCTGCATGTGAGTTAAGATATGGAGCACACCGCTCACACAGTCGCACAACTGCTGCAGAGCCACTTGTCATTAAAGGCATTGATGTGCTTCACAGCCGATACACTATGAGGAGAAGAACTGGTGTGAAGAGGAGTACTCTGGGGGCTGCTACACGGCATATTTCCCTCCAGGAATCCTCACCCAGTATGGAAAGTAAGTCTCACGCACACTATCCTGTGAATGTGTGTTGCATCATGACCACTGGAGAGTAACCTGATTGGCCGGACTGAAACAGGGCTCGATTGCTTATCCCTGGTTAGACAGATGTTGAGACTCTTTTTGAGGTTGAATTTTTGTATTGCATTTCTTTGTATTCTGAATGTATTTATAAAGTCATACTCAGACTGTGATGGCACAGAAAGCCCATAAAAAAGTCTTTAGAATGTCAGTGCAGACTCCAAAAGAGCTGAATTTCCTAGGGAGGTGTTGCTTTTGCTTTTGACACCTCGTCTGTGTTGGAGGGGAGTCTCAGCAGGTTGTCAAAGGTGGTGCCCAGGTATCTGAACTCCTCCATGATGGTGGTGACCTTAATAGTCAGATCTTTCTGCTTCTTGGAGAAGGTCATCACCATCTCCTTGATTTTGCTGACTTTCATTTCCAGGTGTGAGCTGTCACACCACTCTATGTACTCGATCCTTGTAACTTGTGTGCAGTGACAGTGAAGTTCTTCCTCTGTCTCAGGGTGCTGAGGGAACCCGTCGGGAAGTTGTACTTCGCTGGCACAGAGACGGCCACAGAATGGAGCGGCTACATGGAGGGGGCAGTGCAAGCTGGCGAGAGAGCAGCCAGAGAGGTCAGAGCACGTTCAGCCTCAAAACACTGATTCACACCCAGAAGCATCCAACATTGTCTGGTAGTTATGATTTAGAAAAGAAGACAAGCTTTCAGTGATCAGGAGCAAGTAGACATACATGCATAACTAACCACTCTACTGCGTTACGTTCTGTTTACATGGCATATTACACTTCACTACCTTTATCTGATAGCTTTAACTGAAAATCTGTGTGCGCGTTGCGCTTCACGGGGGGTGTGAGGGTGTCACCTCCAACTTGTCGAGCTGCTGACTGAGGCAGATTTTGTTCAGTCTACCAACTTAAATGCTTAAACTCTCCCTAAACGCTGCTGCACCACCTGCTGAGTGCACTGTATCTGCCTCCAACACGCACGGCCTCCTCCAGCTTTATTCTGACTGTGTTCATGCGCCTCCCTACACCTCCTCCCTCAGGCGCCGCTGGAGAGTTTAGTCTGCATTTGTTTCTGGGGAAACACTTGAACAAAACTGGCGTTGATGTAAATGCATGTACAGCTGACACAAACTGTGTGTTCTTGCAGATCATGTGTGCAATGGGTAAAATCCACCACAGTCAGATCATCCAGACGGAGCCTGAGTGTGAGGTAAGAAGACACTTTATGAATAATTATGCTCTTTTGTTCTGCAGTTATTGATTCCTTTTTTTGCGAGAGAAACATGCTATTTTGCCACCTGTAGATTACAGTGGCTATGTTTACCTGTTCAGAGATTCCAACTAAACTGTTTCCATGCACGCTACACACATCCTCAGTCACCCAGTCACCATATCAGTCAGTACTTAACTGGTACAGTGGCTCTGCAGCAGTAGAGTGTCAAATCTGCAGGATATAACAAAAAAAGTTTATTCCCCTATCTTTATTGACAACAATGGGATGATTTAAGACGACCAAGATGGCTCCACGTCTCCAGCGTTGCTGTCCACTTGGGTTGTTTTTCTACCTCCATGTTTCTGTCCCTCCTGGAAACTCCTCACCTGATGTTTACCCCACATGGAGCAAACATGCTTAGAGAGAATGGATTTATTCCAACCAGAAAGAAACCAGCACATCAAGAGTTTACATAGTTATTACCAACTCTTTAACTCCTTTTGATCAGATCAGTACGTTGTTGCATGAGGTATTTTTATTCTACTTATAATAGGAATATTAAATATTAATAGGAATAATAATGTCCATGTAATTGTAGCATCTGTGAAACACTGGGCAACCAAAGGATGATTTGGGGCTTTGGTGACAGCTGCAAAGTCTAATGTTTGCTCACTAACCAGTCAGAATACGATGTGACATTTTTGAACGAGACCAGAATAACATACACAAAGCAAAAGAGTGGAGGCCAAATAAATAAAAAGTTGTGAACTGTCTGGATTCTCCTTAACCTAAACTCTTATTCTTCTTGTCTCCATCCTACAGGAAGTCCCAGCGCTCCCGTTCGTCACCACCTTCTGGGAGAGAAACTTGCCTTCGGTCGGTGGTCTCCTCAAGTTCATGGGCTTCTCCACCTTCCTGTCCGTTGCCACCGTCGCCGGCCTTGTGGCCTACAAGAAGGGTCTCCTCCCCCGGAGTTAAACCGCGTCATCTCACTCCTCTGCATCTCAAAGAGCGGACACACACAGCTCAATAGACACTGTACCTCTAGCGCATTACTCTGTGGTCCCAAACTGCAAGGTAGTGAACAGATGAGAGTATAGGATGTGTTACTTTTTGTTTGGTTTTTGGGGAACACTGTGTTGTGAGGACGACTCTTCAGCTCAAGCAAAAACACTAACACACCAACACTTTTGTACACAAAAGAAAGCAAGAGTGAGACAAAGAGTAACGTTCTGATTAAAAGTTAAAAGAGATGCTTAGACAGAGGGGAGTGAAGAAGACCCAACTTTAACAGTTTAACCCGGCAGTAAATTTGAGACTCAGATTGTGAAACCAATGAAGGAAAAAAGTGAATCAATAATTTTAGTGAAGAAAATAAATTTATATATAGGGCTGTCAATATATATTAAAATATCTAATCACGATTTATCGTATGATTGCGCGTTAACGCAAATTAATTGCACTTAATTATTTTTTTTAATTATCTATTTTGTTTTCTTGTTGGGGGACGCATCTGTCAGGACTTTCAAGGTGAAATTATTGTTTGGCTTATATTTGGAATTTAGGCAGTTGTGACGATACAGGGCGTCATATCGCCCTCTGCAGGATCAAATTATTTACTACAACCACTACAAGCACTTCAGATTCTGCTTGTTTTCCACAATGTTACTGCAGCTTTAATCACTTCCTGATTTCCTGGTTTGGTGGCAGATTATAAAAACAGAAATTGCATGACATAGTAAAATGAACAGCGTTAAAAGGAATTTGCGTTAACGCGTTATTAAAGCATTAACATTGACAGTCCTAATATAAATGTCACTATTCCATACATTGCCAATGACGTACACATTCTTGATTACACGTGGGTTTCTGACTCATCATTCTCACTGTGTGTGTGTGTGTGTGTGTGTGTGTGTGAGACCTTTGTCTAGTGTGCGTATGTGTGTCCGTCAAGCGTGTGTGAAGTGTGTCTAATTACCTCCGCTGATTTTAGGTGCTGATCTATTCTGGCCGAGCAGCTGTAGCTGATTGATGAAATCCAGTAACGTCAGAGGAGAGCAGAGCCGTTGACTGCTGAAAAAAAAAATTAAAAATAAAAATCACAGAGGAGGTTCAGGGATGAGGACGGGCTCATTCTGTCATTTACATAGTGTCAACACGTCCCATGGAAAGACCAAAACCACAGTGAATGGATCTTTTCATCACGTTTCATCCGTGTACATAAAGCCTGACGTGGTTTCTTCCTTTAGAGCCCCACTGTTGCTCAGAATGGCATCAGTAAATAATATCTTTACACTGGATGACGTGAACGATGTTCATCAGCACCAAATATTAGTTGTTCCCTAAACTCTAATCAGTCGCAGTGCCAGGTTGATTCAAGTTTTTATTTGAATTAGAATCAGCTTTTTAGTCATTTGTTTTTCACAGTCATTTCAATTTAGCTTGGAGTGAGATTATTTTACTTCTGGTGGCGTTTAAAGATAATCTACCATGATTCATAAGCAAATAGGATGCAAAGACCCTATACTATAATAAAAAATTAATATTAACAACAATAATAATAAATTCAGTCATGAAGTGATTATCATTTATGGAAGGTGTGGTTAGGGCCCCCTATTTCACCTGGCAACGATAAATACTATTTTCTGATTGGCTCATTGGTCGCTGATTGAAGCAGAGCAGCCTGTCACCTCTCTATTCATAGATTACTAATCTCTTTTAAAGTCTGTGTCAGACGTGTTTTAGCATTTTCCGGTGTGAGAAATTTCACGTCGTGTGGCGTGATAGCTTGTGAACTTATTGAAATGCGTGCACACGACTTGAGAGCCCTGTATTAACAACTGTGGTCATATTTGGTATTTATTTTTCATGTTTCGTTATAATAAGAATAGAAATTACAAAATAGTGTCACATTTCTCATATTTGTAGCTCATATAGTTTGGTAATGATGTAGAAAGCTGCATTTGCATGAAAATGACTTGACAATTCATTGTTCACATGCAAACACACACACACAAACATACATGCTAGCTGTAGCTAGCTAGCCTTGTGTGTGCACATGCAGAGTTGCTACATTCAGTTATTTCTTATTCGAATCAAACTCCTTAACAATTAATCAAGATATTTTTCTACAGTTTATGTACCTAAAAGTGTTCAAGTCTATTTTATTTTCCCAATATCCCAAAATTTAAGTCCTCAGCTGAAAGTAGTCTCCAGCAAATGCATCATTTACTTCTGTTTGAGTAAGAAGAAGAAAGATCAATTCACTGTTGGTTTTCATGGTATGTGCTGAAAAATGAAAAATAAAAATGCATGAATAGATTAAGAAGAAGAACTCAACTTTTAAGTGACACCTGTTATTTCGAGGCAACGTAGTGGGTAATGTAAGCTGCTCTGGTTAATGGAATGGAAGCATTCGAATGTATTTTTCTTCAGATGAGATAACACGTGATTTGTTGCTGTATTAATATATTTTTATCTTTCCTCAATCATGATTAAGACTAACATTTTTAAAAACTGCCACGTGTTATCACTGGAAGCCACTTGGCGATCCAGATGAGGCCAGAGAGTTGGATTCTGTCGATTTAATGCACCTACCAGATGCTTGATGTAGGATGTACCTCGACTTTGAGTGTGTCCTCTTAAAATCATAAAATTCTGGACACATTTAGGGAAGTCACGCAGGCTCTTTGTGGTCGGCCATATTGCACGAGCTGCACCTCGGCGGTACCTCTTGTTTGTCTGAGACTTTTTGACGGAAAGCTTATCTACAGAAGAAAACCTCTGTTCATGCCTCTGCTCTGAGAGGGCGAACCCGTGCGAGAATCACGCTGTTCCTGTCCCAAAGACTGGTGTTTGTGAGTGTAGTTTATCTGTCGTGCCTTAATGGAAGTCGTGGTGTTTTATTTGTCATTTCTCTCAAGTGCCTGTGTGACTCTGACACTCTCCACATTGCTTTCCCTCCCTACCTCCGCCCTTTCATCCCTCCATCACTCCGTCCCTCACTCTCTTCCTCCCGCCTGATCTGGAGGTGAGAGGTCAGATGGACCAGGTCGTTGGTTTAAGGCGTCGTCAGTAACCATAGCATCCAACAGCTTGTCCCTTTAAATGTGTCTAAAAGGTTTTTAAATTCCCCCAGTGTTACCTGAGTTAGATCCTTGCTATAAACTCAGCTAAAGCTGGGTGTGTTCTAATAATAATAATAATAATAATAATAATAATAATAATAATAATAATAATAATAATACTCAGAGTATTGGGGTGATCAAACTGCGTATCTCCAGTGAAGCCAACTCAGTGTGTGCTTTGTGTTGTGATTTTGGTGCTTCACTATCCATCTCTTTGGTGTTGTGGTGTCCTCGTGTCTCTTCTGGCTGCTTAACTTCACCGTGTCTGCACTGTGACATTTGTCCCTTCATCCCAGCTCCAGTTCCATGTCTCTATAGCACATCTCTCCCTCCCTCTTGTTCCGCCTGTCCCTCTGTGCATACACGTGTCCTTAACTCTTCCTGTGATCGTTGATGTCTCTGATTCTTCAAACAAAGCTGGTGATATTTAAAAGAAAACAATGTGAAATAAATCTTTTACTCGTCTTAAGCTGCTCTTGTGTATCATTCTGTCCGTGTCCACTTAGAAAAATCAGTGTAGATAGAAATTAGAAATTATTGCAAGGTTATGGTGTGTAAAGACAGACTGAATGCACGGGACACCTCCCATCAACCAATTTCAGTGCCCCTCTTCTCTGTACATTTAGTTACATTTAGAGTTTTACATTTACATTTAGAGTTTTAAGTCATCTCATATATGGTTTTGTGAGCAAACACTCCTCTGCATGTGAGAGCAAAATAAAAGAAATCACTTAAAATATTCATTATACATATTTATTCTGAGGGTGTCCTGTGGTTTTTGACAACAGAATGTTGTGTTGAGGGGAGGGGCCTCTGTGCACCCTAACCCATCCCACAGAAACTTGATCAGTTTGGGATCTAGTGAGTTTGGAGGCCAGGTCAACACCTTGTGCTGTTCTTCATGTTTGTTGAGTTGTTCCTAAAGTGTGTGTGTGTGTGTGTGTGTGTGTGTGTGTGTGTGTGTGTGTGTGTGTGTGTGTGTTATGTTTTTCGACTGAATTCTGGAAAACTATGATTCCAAGCTCCACCCACAGCTCATCATTTTGACATGTGAGAACTATGAATATTTGCGCAAAGTTTCATGGTAATTCATCTAATACTTACTCTAACACTCCAGTACTCTAGTTTAGGGCATAGTGAACAAATAACAGCTGAAAAAAGCTCCAGTCAAACACAGAACACAGATTTGTACAGATCTTTACTTTACAGTGTAAAGATCTTTCTCTGGCAAATCCCCCAGAGATCTAAGGTTCAGTTCCTGGAGCGCTGCAGGAAAGAAGTTCCTGTTTTTAGAGACAAGCACAGCGGGAAGGCACAAGAAAGATGTGGGAGAAATGTCAAAACTTCAAATGTAACCTTTATTTCTGATCAGATAGTCCGTTCTCCGAGACAAAACCCGCCGCAGCTTATCTCTTTCAGACCAGTCTAGCCTCCTCAGATAGTGGATGTGTGGCTTAATGCCAGGACTTGTGCTCTGCTCTGCAGGGATGACATGTCGTCTTCTTTCATCTCCTCTGTCTTTAATTTAATCTCCTCCACTTCGAGCTCCTCGCCGCGGCCGACGTTTGTATAAATTCAAGAACTGCAAAATCAATATAGATCATGACCGGATGTCAATATTAACATAACATGCTCCGTCTTTATTTCTAGCCTTGCAAGAGATGGTGAGGTTTTCCTGCAGTTACATGGGCTGCCACTGGAGGGCAGATGTCCACCATTACAGCAAACTGAATCCTTACTGCTGTGCAATTTACTAAATATTGTCATCCAAGCACGCACTTTGGTTTCTCTCTTCTGATGCTCTCTTCTGCTGCTGCACGCTTTGCTGACACACAGAGACACATGAAGTGTTGCTGTCACATCAATCATCAGCTGTGGTTACTCATGTTGTTTGCAAGCTGCTTTTGCTGGTTGACATATGCAGGGCCAGGCCTGACTCACTGTAACCTCTTTCCTATCCGCAAGGCCCCTGAAAGCGTGAGCCCTCCAGGCTGCGCTTGAGGATGTGTAACTGCAGCAACCACAGCGGCTGCATCATGAGCAGTGGCCGCGCTGATGCTGCTGTGGTTGCTGTTTTTCTTCGTTTCAGTTGTCAGTGCATGATGCACGTGCACGACGCCTCCACCTTTAGGCACGCCGTCCTCTCGTTATTAGACTGCAGACCTGCTCCTTTGCCCCGCTGCAGCTTGCTGTGATATGAAATCTGACACTGTCAATTTGCCTCTCAATACTTCAGAAGGTGGATTGGATTCAGATGGCAGTGTCCCTGGTGTCCAGGGACTGACTCTGAGCTGTGGCCTACCGCTCGCTGTCCATCCACCCAAGACCTAAACTCCAACTAGTTCCCTCTCAGTGGTGAAATCGTTTGCAATCTCCCGTTAAATGTTCTCACTCCCATACTCCCAAAGTGAGATTGTTTCTGGGTGTTTTTTTTGTTTTTTTCTCAACATCTCTCCTGTGGGTGCTGCAGAAAATTTTCTGATAGATTAGATTCTGGTGCTTCACGTTCAGGAATAGATCTAAATGACATCCATGTGCACATGTATTCATGTAAATTGCACAAACAAACACATAGAAATAGACATTTATTTTCTCCAAGGTCTTTTTAAAGACCTTGGGGAGATTTCATGTTTTTATTAGCTACTTAACTACATCAGCCGTAACATTAAAACCTCTGACTGAAGCAGTTAGTAACATTGACCATCTTGTGACAGTTCAGTGGTGGGAAACCTCTGGCCCTCGCATTCATGTGGATGTTTTTTAGACATGAACCACCCACCTAGACCAGACCAGGCCTGTTATGCGTTACACCCTCCTGCCACATCACTGCAACACATTTAGATCAAAGCTATTGTACGTTTCCTCTTCCTGTGTCCTGCATCTGAACCTGAAACACAACTTGTTTTTATATTTATAAGCTCTCTTTTTGGACAGTTACACATGTGGGTGTATTTGGAGGTGGATTTTGTTTTGCTAATGTAAGTTTATGATCACTAGTAGAGTGAGGTCACTTTTTCCATCTGTAAAAAAAGAGCCTAATTGTGTTTCTTTGTTTCATCTAATCAATTGATTTTATTTTTTGAATGGCATTTTCGATTGGCTCTGCAGCCCGGTCAAAATAAAATTAAACATTCAGCACCATTAAGTTCAGTCACAGTGTTAAAATCCTGATTTTCTTATTTTATCTTTTTTTTTTTTTTTTACTGCAAACGATGTTCAATTTATCATCTTCTTTAGTTACGATTATTCCCTGAGACTACTTTTCAGTCACTGGCATCTCTTCTCGTAAGAACTGTGAAGAACTTTATACATTAAGCAGTATATTGCAGTTAATGGAGCCATCATCTCCTCTCATTGGGCCTGACTTTAACAGCAGGTCTCCAGGATGGAGCTGTAACAGCCTGCACTGAGCCCGAGGTGTTTGCAGCCCCCCGGTCTCTCAGCGCTATAGGATTTCTAACTTATTGTTCTGGGCTGGTGGGACTTCCTAAGATTTACCCCTTGTTAGACATTTCACTTCGGTCAGATGAGGAGAAACAAGCTCTCTGGTCCTGATACAGGGAGAATGTCTGCAGAAATGTCTCTGTGCAAAGGGAAGGAAACAATGCACGATGCATGTTCATGTTTCAGAAATTTTGAGATAAACCTCATTGATTTTTTTTATTTGCAGATTTCTATGAATATATTGAAACCTCTTCCCTGCTTATATGACATTATGACCCAACAAGAAACAAGTTATAACATCTCATGTAATGACAGATAGACTTAGGCATGTATGGAGTTTAAGACAACTATTTGCTCCAGTTTCAGTTTTGTTACTTTGCGAAGCAGCTGGATTCTCAAGGGATTTGTGAGATCATGTGACGATCCCTCAGGCCAGACTTGAAGCTATGAGCTGCATCCATTTGGTGTCCTGTGAGAACTTCTGGCAGCTATGGGCATCTTTTAAGCTGATCTCAGGTGACTACAGGCATTTAATAATCCTGCGTATTTTTAGATCAAGTTGCATCACACACTTCAGGAGAAAAACTAGTCATCTCTCTAATCTCTTTAAAAGATAGTCTTCTAATCTATCTCTAACCTCAACCTTGCACATACTACAAGATATTATTTAGATTATTTTACCAGATCAGGGAGCACTGAATGCACCACCTAATGTGATGATGAAAACCAGTTTTTGATGCAGCACACCCACACTCCAGTCAAAGTAGGAACTCACTGTGATTTTGTAACATTTTACATTACTTTCCCAATATCTCGCCTTCATTTTGCACACTTCATTTTTTCCATCCCTTACCTTCTTCTAGTAGGCGACTGGTCGTACTACAGACAACAATTGCAACAACACCATCTCATATGGAATGGGAACTTTGCAACTTTGCAAACCCAGTTTGGCACACTTTGGGTAGAATATGTGTGCTCTGTGTTATTTTTTTATTTATTTCTTTTTTTAAAAGGTTTGGCGCAATTACAGTCAGAAGGTTGTTGAATTAATTCAGTGTTATTTCTGTGTATGATATCATTGTTATAAGGGTGTTTTCAACTATCTAATATATATCTATCCAGGATATGTATGTGTATCCAGTACTCTACAGGAGTGGTTCCCAACCTTTTCCAACTCAGGGCCCACTTTTAAGTCTCAAAAATGTTCATGGCCCACCTCCGATTCCATAAATACAGAGTCCATGGGATGCATTCACAGAGCACTTTTTTTTAGTTGAAGATTGAATATAAAGGACTGAAGTGAACTGTCGGTTCTTTTAATTCGTCCTGTTGGTAGGTAGCCATCCATCTTTATACTCCAGTTTCAGCCATCAGCATCAAACGTAAACAAGTCAAGTGCAATGAGGTCTCGCTGCAAAGTGAGCTGTTTTCTTACGATGATGAACTCTAACACCTGACTGAAACTCTACAAACAAACAAATCAGCTGTCAGATAGTATTACACTGCTACTAGTTATTTTTAGTCTGGCATTCCACAAAGACTCCTTGTAATGCTGGAGATGGAGCACTGGCTTCAAAATGGCTTTTTTGGTGACACTGACGAGCCATCAGAACCAAGTAATGATCAACATCAGTCACTCTGTCGGAGAACCTCGACAAAAGAAAGTGAGTGCTGCAGGAAAAGTTGGCAAGAGAGGGCGAAATAGGCGGTGGTGCAGAAGGTGATGGGAACATTTGGACATGATGAAGAGAGTCTTTGTTCGACCTGATCTTTGGGTTTAACTTCTAGAAAGACTGGTGAAATTCTGAAGAAAACTTTTGAGTTTAAATGACAGAGTGTGACGAGTGACACCTCGACCTAAAAGTTCAGAGTTCTGCGTCCACAGCTGCAGAGGGAAGACAGGCCTTCCTCTGACGGCGGACGAAAGACGAGTCAAATCAAATTAGCCGAGCTTGAGAGTTTTAATTCCAGCCCTGGCCAGGAGTACATCACTGTCTCAAGCCCTACGGGGCCTTTCCATCACAGCTCTGAAGTGATGAATAACTGGGGTAAATAGTAAATCCACCACAGGCTGCAGTGGGAAGGAGGAGAGGAGGGAGAGTCGGGGGAGGCTTTCTGAATCCTAATCCCTTGAGTAAAACGACTGCCCTGGAACCCAAAATAGTCTTTTCTATCGCATTCTCATTTTCTGGCTCTCTGTCTCTCTCTCTTCATACAATAAAGACTCTTCTCTCCTTCTCTCATGTCTCCTGTCCATGTAGGTAAACGGTCCATTCAGTGAAAGAAATAAAAAAACAATCAAACTGCTGCACTTAGGGGAATCGGCTGACACCGTCATATTCCCAGCTGCTTAAAATGTGCTCCATTAAAATGCGTAATGCCTTTGAGGGCGGAAATAGCTAATCACAACTCATTCTAAATTAGTCCCCCCACAAATGGCAACCTGCCTTAATCATATTGGAGAGCTAACTGTGTGGAGTGTTATTGGATTATTCCGCTTCGCCGGAAGATGCAGCATGAGAGCTCACATCTGCACGGGGAGGACTGGCTGAGAAATGCATCACAATACAAAGATGCAAGAAAAGACATCAGCAGACTCCATCTGCTCACCTGTAGAGATGTCTTTACTGGGGGAAAAGTGTAACGACGTAAAGGTAAACATATAATTATGGAGAAAGGCAGTGGGTAATTCACCACTGTATTTTCCTTTATGTTTGTGTAGAATCAAAGTTTCTTCATAGAAATGTATCAAAAGAAATCAGTTCTGGTCAGGGTTGGCTTTGCATGATTGTTTCTCTTAAGTTCTATAGTTTTCCTTTTGATTGTGAGGAAGAAAATTATCAGGAGAATTGTGCACATCAACTAAATGTTCAGAAATAAAGCCACCATGCAGCTGTCTTGTTCCTTTCTTATTAAACATGGACAGAGCAAAAAAAAAAAAAAAAAAAAGTTGTATTGCAACTTTAAGCAGCTACTCTAGGGCTTTGGCGCATCAATCCATTCTGTCTGTCATTTATGGAGCGTCCAGTGTCCCTAAATTTTGTGGTGTGTGCTGCAGCTTAGTGATGTTGAACCCCAGTGTGACTAACGTGATTTAAAAAACATGGTCCACATCTACAATCATCCATGCACAATCATGGATCGTACCATCAGCATATTCAGAACAAACATTTCAGATGTTTCCTGTGGGAAAAAGCTTAAATGACATACCTTGCGTCATAAAGTCTAAAATTACACCTGAATACTGTTCCAAAGTCATGTCTGTGATTTGTTTAGACCACCTACAAAACCTGCTGGTTTTATATGAATCAAATAAATTTCCTCCTTTATTTCTCTTTCTGTCTCCTTCTCTCCTTCTTTTCATGTATTGAAGGCCAAAGGCAAATTTAATTATCTAGCTTTTTTAATTTAAGCAGTTTTTGCTTTTAACTTTGAGAGTCTGAAATCTGAAATACCAAAAAATACTGAGAATGTTTGTGAATGGGCTGTCCTAAATGTACTGACCTGTAGATTCCTGCACTGAACTGTGTAAAATATATTCCTCGTATTTGTCATTTTGTCTTTGGGGGGAAATTTTTGAATTTTTGAATTGAATTTTTGAAAACAAGTTTCGGCCTCAGTTTGTGTTTTTTTTTTGGGGTATACCATGACCTGAATGACCGAGAACCACCACAGAAACAGAAGTGTAGCTCACTGACATACGCTGCAAGAAACTAAAGAATCATTGCAACTACGTGTATAGAAGCGATGGTCTCAGGACCCAGCAGTGTTCCCTTATTCAAAGCACACACAGCACCTTCATCAGTGCATAGTTAACTCTATCGTCTCCCTCTGTCTGGCCTCTCTGAGCATCTGGAGAAGGCGACAGACCAGCGGAGACATTGCTAATGCAGAGGAGACAGCCTCGGGAATAGTTATCCCTCTCTTCCCGTTCACGGATGGCAGCTCCACTCTCTGGCTCCTGTCTCCCAGGCATGACCCCATTCACACGCTCCAATGGACACCTGCAGCGTGAGCAGCGTGGCTGAGAGCCGGGGCTAAGGCTGACCTCACCTCTGTCTCTATGGCACAGAGAGAGGGGGACAGAGGGAGAGAGGGATAATGGTTGGGATATCTACGTAAGAGAGTGGGTGGAGAGTCAGGGAGGGAAAAATAAAAAACTTTTCAGTCTGTCTTGATTCGTTGTATAACATGTAACTACAATTCTGTGTGAGAGCTAGAAACTTATATCATATGCAAGACAATGTTTTCTTGGTTCTTTCAGGATGCTGCCATCACGTCAATGTTTCTAACAGATGTATCATTACAAATTATAAATTCATACAGAAATATGAATTTATTTCTTTCCGAGGCACAATTAAATCAAGCTCACTGACTAAATAAGTGATGAGAACAAATTTCAAATAAAAGACACATCTGTGGCCTTTTTTGCGTGTGACTCGCTATTAATAATAATAACAATAATAATGCCTTGGCTTTATATAGCACCTTATCATAGACATTCAAAGCGCTTTCCAGTTGGATGCATTATTTATTCGCTCACACAATCACACCCTGGTGGTGGAAAACCACCTCAGTAGTCACAGCTGCCCTGGGACAGACTGACAGAACTGTGGCTGCCAGTCCAAGCCTACCCACTACCCTCTCTCACCACTAAGCTGTTGTTCTCTAGTCCTGAATGATCATGTCATGTGATCTTGTTGTATCTTTCATCATATCATATCATATCATGTCATGTCATGTCATGTCATGTCATGTCATGTCATGTCATGTCATGTCATGTCGTATCGTATCGTATCGTATCGTATCGTATCGTATCGTATCGAACTCCAACTCCAACTCCAACTCCAACTCCAACTCCAAACTTAAACCATGTCTTAAAACTCAGTGTCTTTCAAGAAGTTACTCAAACTGGAGCAAATAGTACATGGTTATTTACATTTTTGAGACAAACATACCTTTCTAAGTACATCTTAATGAAGAAAGGTACCGTGGATTTCTATGGTACCGGGGGAAAAAGACATATCAAGCTTTTCATGAAATAAAAAAATTCAAAAATATCTCCAGTCCAATCCTTTGATAGATCTGTCAAAGATGAAGAGAGTGTCTGAGCATGAAAGGGCTATAGCACACCACCAAAAGCATAATATCCTCTCGTTATCTCTGCCCTTCGCTGTTTGCCTGAATAGCCTCATATGTGAGGATCTGTCACAGACACAGTTTACGAACCCCGTTCACTGGTCGCTGAGCTGCTCAAACAACAGAGGAGAAGGAAAAGTCTGAGAATGTTTTCCAGTGCTTTAAAAACAAAAATGTGTGTCTCTTGCGTAACATGAGTGTTCAAGAATTAGTAACACTTCTGACTTGAAAGTAGAAATAAATTCAAAGTGTGCAGGAAGAAATTCTCATACCGTTGCGATGAAAGTGTTTGTGATAATAAGGGTGACGCAGAAAAGGACCTTTGATCTCACAGCCTTTCTGACACAGCATGAAGGCATGAATATTACACCCACAAAGTGAAATACGATCTTCTTTTTGAATAATTTTAATCCTATATTTTATTTTATTATTTGTTAGGAATGACAACAGTTGTGATGGTGTTAAGGCGACTCCTCGTATAAAACTAGAAACAACAGGACATTTTACAGAGAGCAACCCACCATGGATCTTCTTCTAGATCTTCTTCTTCTAAATGAAATGTTTGATTGTGGAGATTCATCTCTCCAGGGCTGTTTTGAGTGCACAAACTGGAACTGTGTCTTTCCTGCTCCTTGTGGTGATGACTATGCTGATGTTGATATTGATAACATTTCAGATGCTATAACTTCTTAGATTACGTTTTATGTGGACTCTATTGTACTTACTAAAAATGCAACTATATATCCAAATAACAAGCCTTGGGTGACAAAAAAGCTTAAATCAGTGATCAACAAAAAGAAAAGGGTCTTTTGCTTGGGTGACAGCCTTGAGATTAAAGTTGTCCCCAGAGAATTACAAAATGAAATAACAAAGGCCAAACTTGATTACAAAAATAAAATAGAGTAGCAGTTGAGTAATAGCAACTTGAGGACTGCCTGGCAAGGCATCAAAGCAATGGCCTCTATTGATCACTACTCAAATGCAAAGGACCTCATTAAAATCACTGGGCTTGTTAATGCCGATCTGCCCAATTGTTTCGACTCTTTATTTTCTAGATTTGAAAAGCCTGGTGGCGCTGTTCATAACAGATCTACTGCAAGGGATTGTTTTCTTCCCTATGAACCATTCACTGTAACACAGGAGCAGGCCACAGCATTACTTAAGGCAACAAATACTAAGAAAGCTGCAGGCCTGGATGCAATCTGTGGTCTATGCCACTGAGCAAACAGTCTATGGGGTCTTCTTCAGGTTTTTCCAGATATGTATGGATGTAATTATTTGAAGATCTCCACTGTAATTCCTATAACTAAATCCAAGCAGGTCACAGAACTAGATGACTTCAGGCCAGTTGCTCTGACGCCATTGACAATGAAACATTTCGAGAGGATCTTGAAGGATCTTGCTGGCAAACAAGACCCTCTGCAATTTGTGTATCAGGCTGTCAGGGATGTGGATGATGTCAAACTGAGTCCTTGTCAACCGAACAATGTCCTGATAACTAATACAGGACTGAAGAAAAGAGTGGTAGCTGCAGAATGCTCCTACCAACGGTATCAGCATCAACACAGAGCTCCGTCCACAGCCTCCACCTGCAGCCTCTGACACCAAGATGTTGTCTCGTTCAGCTTCTGTTACCCAAAGCCTCAAGCCTCACCAGCAGCAAAAAGAACAGCTGCAGACTTAATTTACCACATGCTTCATTTAACAGTCAGACTTCAGTCACAAGCTAAACTCAACACTACTTTAATGAGACACACCAGTGCACCACACATGTTTACAGCAGCGTAGACCACTCGCATCCACCAGTTCCAGAAGTAGAAACTACGCTTTAGAGTTCATGCATTGATCCTCCCTCTGAGAACCAGTGACCCATTCACTCTGATAGACCTGAGGTTAAGCAGCGGAATGAAGGAGAATCAAGGCTGTTTAGAGATTCAGACCTTTACATATAGCCAGCCACCTAGAACAGATATCTAATGCTGCACATTAGGACGCACTTGCGTGAAATTATGTTTGTATTTATTTTGCACCTTGAATCTAAATTGAGCTTGGCAAGTGGCCTACGCTGCTGTAAGCATTTATTGTGCACTGGTGCCTCGCATGGTGATCAACAGCTAGTCAGAAATACAGCAAAAATTGCACTGGCTCATTATTGATGACACAGACTCCCATATTAGCATAAGGCTGCACCCAGTGATCCCCACAGACCCCTCGATTCTGTTTTGATTGCTTCCTCCGGGGACGCCATTTCATTCGTCTGATGGATTTGAATCACAGCTGCTCTTTAATTTATTCATTCTTCTACACTTGATCTCTTAGATAATAAAACTGAATAACGACTTGTTTCCATTACAGATTCGTCTTTTCATTATAACCATTGTGATTCCAGCTGACCTCTCGCCCAGCGACTATTATCAATCCTTCTTATTGACTATATGCCAGCACCCGGCTCTGTTTGTACATGGCATTCCCTGTATCTGAACCAATATTATCAGCCTCCAGTCTCTCCCTCCATCTCTTCAACCACTCATTCCTCCATGTGCCTCCTTTGCATTTTTTTCTCTTCCTGTGTTGGTGCAGACCTGACATTTTGTTTTAATGCTGCAAGCGTCGGGATGGACAGAGAGTCAGCCGAGGGAGATCAAGGCAGCGAGCAGAGGATGAGGACAAAGTGGTGTTGGTTAAAAAGGCAATAGCTGCTGCACAGGTGTTAATGAAGACAAATGAATGATTATGATGAATGAAAGTGAGGTGGAGTGAGGATACAAGAGAGCAAGTGAGGGAAGAGACAGAATGTGTGTGTGTGTGGTGGGGGTGGGGGTGGGGGGAGGGCAGTTTCCATAGTAACACGTAGTTTTGTGAGCCTGGGATGAGGCAGTAGGAGAGAGAGAAAGGTGGAGTGAGAAACGGAGATGGAGAGCTGTGTCGTGGTTTAATTGGTGCTCTCCAGTCTAATCTCCTGTAGGCCCAGTGAATCCCTAACAGCCTCCTCCGTCCACAGTGGAGGCCCGGACTCTCCTCACTGCGACGAGCCGAGTTTATAAAGCTCAGAGACCAATAAGCTTTAACTTACAGCTCACAGAGGTATGCTATGTTTTTTTTTCTTTCCAATTTCTTTTACTAGCAGCAGGTGATATACAAGGAAAGATAGAAGACAAACTTCCAGGTACATTAAAGGGAGCTCCACAACTTTTAGTCATCCAGGTATTTTTGAAATACCTGAAATTTATTAAACCATTTGTCAAAACAAATGGTTTAATAAATTCACATTCTAGCTGTGACTAAAATATACTAAAAAAATATATACACATGAAAAATATGAAATAAATTAGAAAAAAAAGAAGGAAGAATAAGACCTATAACAATAAACAATGCTGGGAGTAAAACTATACACATATATATATATATCCAAAAGTTATGTTAAGGAGCTGCTCTCTCCTCTGGGGCCTCATTATTACTCCTCCACCTCCTTCAGCGCATTAAGCTGTAAAGTATCCCACGATGACGTTAAAAACATAAAACCTCTGCTCTGGTGTTTTCAGTTCAAGTGCACACTGTGACGATCTGTGTTTAGTTTCTTTCTTTCTGTGTGTACTGTGATAGGCTACATGATGTGAATAATGACAGACTGTTGTATTTCTGGCACCTCAAAGAGGCAAAGAGGCCATGGAGTGATTTGAGCTGGTTAGAAGGCGCTGACGTGTTTTGCTTTTTTATTTGCATGCATTTTTACCCAGAAGGCTCGTATGGCCGAGTCAACTAGCTCAGAATGTGCTGCTGTCCATAATTTTGCAGCAGTTGTGGGAGTGAGCATGCACAACTGTGTGTGCGTGCATGTGTGTGGTTTTTTAAATAGCGTAAAAATTCCCTCCAGAGCTGAGGCAGTGGCCCAAACAGTTGTGGAGATAAAGTGTTCTGAGAGGAGGGTTCTACTGCAGCAACCAGCACCCAAATACAGTCATTATTTAGCCTGTAGAGTGATAGCTCAGCTTGTCATGGTTTTGAGTTTTGAATGTTTTCTGTTTGGTTTTTTCTTTGTTTTGTTTCCTGTTTGCAATCTTCTTCTTTGGGGTTTCTTGTCCTGCTTCACTTCCTGTGTTTACCCCTGTTAGGTTATTTGATCAGTTTCTGCCTCTGTGCTCTGCCCTTATTAGTTTCACCTGTGTCTCATCATCCCTCAACTCATGTGAACTTACACAATCAACATAACATTATTATTACTATTATTCCTAATATTGTGTAGGTCTCCCTTGTACCTCCAAAACAGTTGCAATTCATCAGAGAACGGACATGGGTCTTCTGAGGGTGTCCTGTGGTGTCTGGTAACAGGATATTGTTAGTGGGGGCCTTTGGGTCCTATGAGTTGAGGGGAGGGGCCTCTGTGGATCATCCCACAGATACTTGATCAGTTTGGGATCTAGTGAATTTGGAGGTCAGGTCAACACCTTGTGTTTTTGAATTGCTCCTAAAGCATCTTTGCGTGTAGGTCTGTGTCAGGCTGTATCCTGCTGGGGATGGCTGCATGTCATTGTTATGGGGTGGGGGTTCCTGGTCTGGTCTAGGAATGCCAGGACCAAAAGTTTCCCAGCAGAACATTGAGCTGAAGGAGTTGCTAGTTCTCTACAGGCAGTAATCCAGTCTGTCCTCACGTCTATCGTGGTCTGGTCTGCACTCACGGGGAACGTAAGGTCTTTGGTGGTGGGATGGATGGACTGTGTGCGCTTGATAGGACCCAGAGGTGCTAAAGTGCTTTGGAGACCTGGGTTCATAAGGACCACAGTGTGACTGTACCCGGCTTCTGGACTCTATGGGCGGACACGCTCCGTTGGAGTTTACATCCCTCCCTCAGCAGACAAGGAAACACCATGCAGTATTGCTGGGCAACTTGGACACTGTTATACCAACTACTTTTGTATATTTGCTCATAATGCTAATTTAATTTTTGTGTGTGTGTGTTTTATCACAGTTTATTTTATTTTACTAGATAATGTATATATATTATTTTTATCTAATCTTACTTTATTTTATCTGTCTTGTGTTTTTTAAGCATGTTTACCTTTATGTGTAACAAAGCTACTGTGACAAAGTAATTTCCCTCTTGGATCATTAAAGTCTATCTAAGTCTAAGTCAGACATGACAGGGACAGACTGCAGAGAACAACCAGGTCTGCATTAGATTATTGGTACTGACCATCCCTCCATCCATGACCTGTGCTTGTCCAGAGTCTGGAAGCAGCCCACAGACACAATCTGTTCAGACTCCTCCCCTCAGGCTGCCATTACAGAGCACTGTACGCCAAAAAAGACAGTTTCACTCCGACTGATCAGATAGAGTGTGAGACCATTCACAAGATCAATAACTTAAATGTACATACTCACTGTCAACTCTGTTGTATATATTTTATTTTATATATATCATATATATATAGCCCTTTCTTTATTTTCTAAAGTCTAATTTATGGTGTACAGTCTTTTTTTATGCTTATTTAACTTTTGTGTTTTGCAAATTCCTTGTATGTGCATACGTACTTGGCCTGTATTCTCATATGGTCACTGTTATTTACTTCTCCTGCTGGTGGTCAGAATGTTGTGGCTGATCAGTGTATTTGCTGTATCACTGAGCATGTTGGTGGTACAGTACATCATTTACACCGGAGAGGATCCACCTTAGCGCTGACGGCTTGATGGAGATGTCACATTTGAGCCCAGTGGGAACCTAGAGCTCCACATCTTTAGCTGTACACTCCCCACGAGGTGAACGCAGCACTGCTTTCATCCCACATGATCTCAGCCTCGGGCCACCAGGATGCATCTCCTGCAGCGCCTCACTCTCTCTCTCTTTTTCCATCCTTCCCACTGCCTGCCATCACACTCATTTCTCTTAACGTTTTCTCTGGTTCCTTGGGATTGAAAAACATAAGACACACTCATTCAGACAAGAAGGTTTCAGGAGGCAAGACAGACATTGGCATTTCAGTGCAGACTTCTTCTGAAAGATGACACTGTGGTTGTTTAAAGATGCTTCAGCTTTATAAGAGCTTGACTCAGAGGCAGACAGCAGAGAGGGTGTAGATATCCAATTCAAATGGTTACTCTTGTGACTCTGAGTTAGTTTGTCTCTCTTAGCTAGAGTAAAGCAAAAGAGAGAGTAAAAATAAAGGCTGCCATAATGATGATTTGTAGTCAGATTAAAAAAGAGCCACAAAGCCTGTCTGTGCCATGACACTCACTGACAGCTATCCAACGCTGTGGTCGAATGTGGCCGTGTAAATGATTTTCCTTGTGCCTTTGGCAGCCATCCCAAAGGACATTTTTCTCAGCAGTACTGTCGTGCAGCGTTTTATGAGTTGGCCCTAATTTTGTTTGTTTCTTACATGCGCATGAGGGTGCATGAGTAAAGGTCTATATCTCCACACGCAGTTCTTATCAGTTACATCTGCATTTCATCACGAATCTTATTTCAACCAATACAGACCTAGCCCTCCAACCAACACAGAGGTAATCCTCCAACCAGAGCTAGTCCTTCAACCAATACAGAGCTAGTCCTCCAACCAATACAGAGGTAATCCTCCAACCAGAGCTAGTCCTCCAACCAATACAGACCTAGCCCTCCAACCAATACAGAGGTAATCCTCCAACCAGAGCTAGCCCTCCAACCAATACAGAGCTAGTCCTTCAACCAACACAGAGCTAGTCTTCTAGTCCTTCAACCAATGCAGAGCCATTTACTACTGGAAAACTAATTCAGCTCCACAGTGGTAAGATGACATGTATAACCTCAGCAGTATTCCTTCTTTTATTGACTCCACAGGTCTTTGCAGGAGACTAATCTAACTAAACTTTTTTTTTTCTCTGTCCTTAGCTTGGTGCAAGCTTTTATCCATCACCTACAGCATGAAATGAAAGTCAAGCTTTTGTGTTTGATATTTTTCTCTACCGTCTGTCAGTCCACGTCTCTCTGCCTCTGTCTGTCTGTCATATTTCTTCAGAAGTCTGATACTTTTCTCTTTCTCAATATCTGTTTGAATCTACTCTACATACCTGACTCTATCTATAAACCGATGCTGCCATGAACCATTACACATATATGTGAGTAAAAATAACAGTATTTAAACGTTCATAAAAACTGCATGTTCCTTCGATCTGTTGTAATATGTGGACAAATTGGGCACATGTCATCACTAAAAATAAAAATGCAAGTCGCAGCTGATTTTCATTTCTCAGTGTTCCTTGTGATTTTCCATGATCAGTGAAAATGCCACTGCAGCCATAATATATGAAATGATCTTTTAAACTCTTAAGGGAATCTTGAATTATTAGCTCTATTCCCTGTGTTTTCTCTGTTCGGTTGTGTTTCGGTTTCAGCAGCGTTTTATTGCAAATTGCTGAACGTGATGCTGGTTTCAATCCCTTGCATTGCTGTGCGTTTGGCTCTCAAGGTCACTGTAGATAGCTTTTGCAGAACTCAAACAATAAAGTGAATAAAGTTTGCATAATTTAAGAAAACAAAGACGGGTCTTGCATCTTTCAGGTTTGGCGTATTTCTCTGGTAACACAGAGAAAAAAAATATGTCTGTATCAGCTGGTTAGTCTTCCCTCCAACATATGAGAGCCATTTAGTTGTAACCCAATTCAACTTCACGGCCCTCAAATGTCTCTTCTGTCCATCAACACAATAAGCCCCGCCCCCAAACGATATGATCATTGCAGGAGCATAATGAGTTCCCAGTGGACAGAATCCAGGCAAATTTTCCACCAAATAACATTTAAAGGTAGGGAAATTTGTCTAGCTTCTACAGGCTTGCCACTTCAAGTAAAATAAAACAGCATTGGTATTAAATCTCAGATCAGAAACTCACCCACTATGTAGAATTAATAAAAGTGACTGAAATGAAATAATTGGCAGCTCTGCGGCCAGGCTTCATCACAGGGTGCCCTCTCACTGCAGGGAGCCTCCAGTGGGTTCAGCTAGACTGTAGACTGTAGCGAGAAGTTAATTAGCATGTTACATGTTCAGGTGTGGAGTTTCCCAGACTGCCATGGGTGTAGTAGTCTTAAAGTCTTAACAAAAAAAGAAAAGGAAAAAAAGGAAAAAAAAGTTCTCTGTCTGATATCCACTTTCAGCCCAGTGAAGAGACTGGGATGTATGTTTTAACACGTTAAGTTCCTTCAGGTGAATGTTTAATATTTTCACCAGGTTTTATTTGACGTCCACAAACCGAACAGAAATAAAGATTGAAGTCTAAAGTCAAAGGCAAAAAATATTATCTTTCACTTTCTTTTACCAATCAACCTATGCAACAGGGGGTCCATGGGCCAAAGCAAGACCACCACAGAGGTCAATCTGGGCCCGTGTGGGATGAATTTGCAAAGGAGGAGGAGAAGAAGAATAAGGAAGAGAAAGAGAGGAAAGAGGTTGAGTAAAAGTAGATGGGGAAGAATGAGAGGGGGAAAAATGAGGAGGAGAAGAGGATGAGGAGAAGCAGATAGAGGAGGAAAAGAAGAAGAGAAGAAAGCAGGAAAAGAGGATGAGGAGAAGCAGATGGAGAAGTAGGAGAAGAACAAAGAGGAGAAGGAGGAGAAACAGAACAAGAGAAGAAAGCAGAAGAAGAGAATGAGGAGAAGGAAGAAGAGGGTTAAGATTAGAAAAGGGGAAGGGAAAAGGTGAGTTTTTCAGTAAAATCGGCACCTATTAGTATTTTGTCCACTAAGAGCTGTGGAAAACACACAACACTGAGACCCAGAACTAAACAGCAGATGTGCTGACGTTGCACTTATTTTTCCTGAAAATCTTTCTGGTTGTTTATAACAAATTGTCTACAAGGATAATAGTCTGTCACAGGGCTAACACCAGCAGCCAATTTCGAATCACCAATGAATCACATGACAAGCAGTTTTCAGGACTGTGTCACCATGACATCATCATTATAACGGATAATACCAGAGTAAATGAATCAGCCCTACAGTATGTACCAACAAGGCAGCTTTAACGTTGTGGAATCTATTAATCTGGTATTAAAGGAGCATTAAGTGAGATTTGGGAACAATTCACTAATCTCTCTGATTTACTGTATCTACAAACAGATTAATCTGTTGCACATGATTACTGGATAGAAAAAGCTAAACTATACGGGTAATAAACATTTCATTTGTTTTTGTCAAGAGAATGTGTGAGTGGTGTCCACTTAACAAGAACCGCAACGGTTCCAGTTGCTTTAACTTCATATTTTTGGTATTTTTGACTAGAAACATAGGACGAGTTTAATGCAAGATTAATGCAGGTTCATTCTCAGTTAGATAATCTTGCTCATGTGCCAGAATGTTATCTCCAAAAAATGTTAATTCCTTCGGTTTGTGGGTTTTTCAAAAAGATTTTATCCACCAGTAATCCACCTAAGTAAACCTTTTAAAGCTGAGTTTGACATTAAGAAGACTCTGCACATCTATTTTTCTATATGTCTCTATATTTTGTCTATATTATTGCATATTTCCCTATAGTGCTTTTACAGTGTATCATAACCATATTTCTCTTATATTACCTCATATATTCTTAAACTTGACTTATATTCTTATATTGCTGTGTTGTTTTTACTTAACAGACTTTGTTTTTTATCATTTAGCCAAACCAGTCATTTAAAAGCATTTCTCTACAAGCTGCGAATGTCTGCATCAGGAAATCCGCTCCAGAGTCTAGACTCCGTGTGGCCCCGTCTCTCTCTGCTACCTTCATTTTAGTCCATGCTCTACCATGTCCCTCCAAGATACTCAATCTCACAAGCTCCTGCTACTTCAAGCAGTTCTTCACGTCCATATGAACACAGTCAAATCACTGAATATGAGTATACATATACACTGATCAGGCATAACATTATGACCACCTTCCTAATATTGTGTAGGTCTCCCTTGTGTCTCCAGAACAGTTGTGACTCATCAGAGGATGGATTTGGGCCCTCTGAGAGTGTCCTGTTGTAGTGTCTGGTAACGGAATATCGTTAGTGGGACCACAGGGCTCTGTGTGTTTGGGTGGTCTTCTGTGGATCATCTCACAGATAGTTGATCAGTTTGGAATCTAGTTATTTTGGAGGCCAGGTCAACACCTTGTGCTGTTCTTCATGTTTTTCATGTGTCATTGCTATGGGGTGGTGGTGGTGGTGGTGGAGGTCTGGTCTTGGTGGGTGCTACATGTCTAAGTATCATCCATATGAATGAATGAACACTGAATTGTCACAAGATGGTCAATGTTATTTATTTCTTCCGTCATAATGTTGTGGTTGATAGGTGCACATTAAAGGACTATTGGACTGTATAAGGCTTAAAAGACAAGCAAACTAAAAACTACAGTCTGGAGGAAACCAATGCATAAATCTCTACCTGCAACAAGCCTTCAAAAAACAAACCTTTACCACAGATTTAATTTAATAAATGATTATGGAAGGTAATGTTGCACTGACCTTCTCTCAAGATGTAGAAACCAATCGAAACCATCGGATGGATAAGTGTGCCTCTGAACCTCTGAATGTTCCTCCTAACTGCTTCTCACAGACGTGTGTCTTCACAGACGAGCGGGCGAAGTGAATAATTGCATTTTCCCCTCCTTCTTCTCCACCACGTAGCAGCGGGCCATTAAAATGTGTCCATTACATTCCTTCAGCGTGCCTTTCAACTCACCTGTCTGAGGACAAAGTACCGCAGGGCTGATGAAATTGAGAAAACACCAAAGGAGCTTATTTTTTTTATACACTTGAAAAAAACTCATGAAGGCCAGTATTGGGATTTTTTACATTTCCATGATTGTGTTTTAAGAGAGGCCGATTCAGTGCATGCATATAAACAGAGTGGTATGTGTCCTCTGTGTGCCCTCAACAGATCACATTTGCTCAGGTTGCTCTAGTGTGTCAGTGCCCAGCAGGCAGAACCAGTGGGAGAGTGGCTGCCATCTTTTAAGCTTGTTGCATTGTTTTTTCTTTTATTTATTTTTCTATTAAGAAAGAAGGAGACCCGCAGTTTGGGAGGAAAGTGGACTGAACTTGAGGTTGAAGCTTTTTGCAGTTCTGCTGAAAATAAAACCAGAAAGAGAATCCAATCAAACAAATGCCACAGAAATACTATCTTGCGTGTTTATGTAGGAAAATGATATATGTTAAGTGCAAAAGTACACCGTATCAGCCACAACATTATGACTACTGACAGGAGACGTAACTAACATTAAGCATCTTGTGATAATTCATTCTGCTGGGAAACTTTTGGACCTGGTATTCATTCATGTGGATGTTATTTAAACATGTAGCACCCACCTAGTTGAGGCACTGCATTTTCTTTTATTTATCCTTCTATTATAGGAAGAGACCTGCTGTTTGGAAGTTTTTTTTTCCTTCTTTGTGACTTTGTCCAAACAGCAGAAGAGAGGAAATGTTTTTCTGGTAGAGTCCAATGTTGAGGCAGCTTTTTAAAATGAATTTACCATTCATCTCTTACCTCGTCCTCCTCTTCCTCCTCCTCCTCACGACTCTCCCTGTCCCTGATAAGTGCTCTGCAGACAGCGCCTCCGCTGCAGTCAGCCAGACAGATGAGCTTCCCGTTTCTCTCTTTACTTTCTCACACACACGCTGAATACACAAACACACCAGGGCTTTCATTCATTCATTCATTCATTGTGTCAGTTGCACTGGTAACCAAATTATTCATCCATCCTGCGGGGCTGAGGAGTCCATTGATCCAGCCCATGTTAACCAGCATTGATCTCTGCATTGTTAATAACATCAGAAGAGCCTCAGTCAGTACGAGGACATGTCTCTGGGCTTTTAATGATCTCTGTGTGTTTTTGCTTCCCCCAGGGAGGTGGAGGAACATAATTAGTCTCAACTTCACAAAATTTGCTCACTGACGACCATTGGCAGGCTTTGGGCAAACGCGACAATAACACTTGTTGACATTTGACTGAGCTGAGAGAAGAACAGCGTCTCCGTGTATGATGTGCACGTTGTATCTGCACCTTTCTGGACCCTGAAACACGAGCAAATGAAGAAACAAAAAGTCTCAACGTGTTTGTGTTCCTTCAGGTGTCAGATGCAGAGACCGCAGGGAAGCATCAGAATATCACAGGAAAAGACACAAACAGCTCCTAAATGGATTCCTGCAGCAGAAGGATGATGCATTCTACATGCAATGCTATTTTCCTAAAGCCTTCTGGCGGGGGGAAATTCAGTTTATTCTGCTCTTGAAAAATGGAACAAGCTTCGCTTTAGACTCAGCCAGGGGCAAGACTTAATACTCCAAAACCAAAACCAGCCGAGGATATCATTAAGCAGCACTGTCATGATCTGCCCGTGTGATGTGTGCCAGTGCGTGCACTTCTCGCGGCTGGATAGAGTGAATCACACATCACACAACGGTCCCTGGAGACCGGCTGGTTAAAGAGATGTGTGTAGAGGGAGTGCATTTGTTTTCAAGGCAAGTAAGCTAAGTCTTGCATGTTTGTATGTGATGATTTATGTTTGTATTTTCAACATAAAAAAACAGCTTTGGAAGTTCACTCAAAGCTTCACTAACCAGTTTTTGAGTTGTCACAGAGCGCTTTAATGCACCAGTTGTACATGTGATAAACAGCTGGACGCCAGTTTTGTACTCTGTATGTTTTTTCTGTTCAAGGGGTCAAGCACACTTTCTTCTTCTTTTGTTCAGCCAACAATAAAGACCCCATTCAGACTTTATATGAACATCCAACCTGGGTAATCCAGTTATTAGTGGCCAGCTTTAAGTACCTGTGTTCACAGCTCTCATTTAAATGAGTCTCCACATGTGTGTCCAGCCAGCACTTGAGATCAGATTACAGTTTTCCACTGTGTATCAAAATAATCGAACCATTTAGAACAAGAAAAATTATATCTTTTTATCATTTCCCAGAAGAATGGTGAATTGTCACAAGATGGTCAATGCTGTTTACTCCTTCATGGTGGAGTTTTTAATGATCGTTGCAGATTAGGACTGAATTTGTGGAATGCACTATTTCAGTTAGAATATAACATCTTACAAAACAAGCTAAATTCACGAACTGTAAGTAAATATTCTTACTAAACTATGTGCCTGCTCTCCATTAAGAACATTCTGCTGTTCTCAATAGAGAACTGACTGGCAAGGGGGGAAATGAATGAAAATCGAGCGTCAGCAGAGTTTACTGGAATCATGTCGCTCTTCAGCAGATGCCGCAGGGAGGATGATGACTTCCATGAGATCACAGGAAGGCTGAAGACTCGTACACAGTCAGTGATCATTGTGCTCTCGCATCAAATCAATCAAACAATCAGAGAGAACACACTGTATTCTTTGTAGAGAATGTATCATCATTCATACTCTTCACCCACATGGTGTTTCAGAGAGTGTGTTACACAACTTCATTTAGTGATGCGCTTGTGACTCGGTATATGGCGACCCCATACTGAATATGTACTGTATTTGCACATTTCTGTATAAAAATGACTGAAAACAACAGATTCTCACACAATCCCTGGAAGTGGATAAAGAGATTCCAATCAAACTAATGAAACAGAAATATTCTACTTGTGTATTTGTGTATTCAGGAAAAGTAGCTAATGTTACATACAGTATCTGTGAGGTGCAAAAGTAAGTGCATCCCTATAATTTTATTTGAAATGAATTTGGGCCAAGAATAAAAGTCATTCTGCAAAAGAATGGATAAAGAAGAACAAATTCAATGTTTTGGAATGACTAAGTCAAAGTCCGGACCTTAATCCATTAAACATGTTGTGGTGAAGATGACGCCTGCTCTGATTGGTTGTCAGAATAGCCAGTTGTGTGCAGACAAATGCTTAATAAGTCTCTCATTTGCAGGGTCGTGTTTTGTGTGCATGTGTGTACACTACAGCCCCTATACAACAAAACAAGCCCTCTGCCACCTGGTCCATGTACATGGGTTGTTTTCTGGGTAGGGAAAGCGTATCAGGTAGACACACACAGACTACCCACACACACTGCCCCACCAGCTGTGTGGAGAGGGTGTGTTGGTAGGAGATAAGATTTTCTCTGATGCCCTGATTTCTCTTATTCCTAAGCCAAATTGCCTCTCGCTCATCAAAAATGCTTGCTCGCTTGCACGCCCCACTTCACATGAGATCAGCACATTTCACACAATTCACGGCTCAAATAAAAGATTTTTGTACTACATAGGCAATAATGCATTGAGGGAGGAAGAATAATACCTATAGTAGCTGCTTTGGGGATTCTTTTAATTACATCAAATCCCTTTTTATTGTTGTTGCAAAACCATAAATAAAAGAACATGCTCATCATCTTGGGTTTACTAACTCTGCTTAATTATTCACACAGCATTAATCAGGGAATCAACTGACAATGCATTTACCCCACCAGAGCCCATGAAATATGAACAGACAGCACTTGTTTCTATGTCATCTACACTGGCTTTGTTCTAGGGCGTAGTTTTGGTGGAGGCTTTTGAAGGTTCAAGAGGTTTGGAACTGTTAAGGTAGAGGAAGAAAACTGGTATTTTGCTGTGTAATATTATAATTCTGCATCTGGCAAAGGAGAAACTGCCTTTCAGTGGGAGCAGAAACCAGCTACAAATAATGGATACATTCAGCATTCATTCAACATTAAAACAAAGATGAGGATGGGATGACACTTTTAAAAAAACGTGGAAATAAAATAATAACAGTGGGAAAAAAACACGAGCAGTCTATTCCTGTTGCAGCATTACTAAGGGACGGCTCAGGGAGACAGTTCCAACAGTATGCCATATCCAAAAAAAAGGGAAAGTTTTAAGCTTAATCTTTAAAGCACAGAGTGAGTGTCTGCCTCCTGAACCCAGACTTGGAGCTGGTTTCACAGGAGATGACCCTGATAGTTGAAGCTAGTGCTAAGAGGTCTTTAAAGTAAGGCAGAGCTACAGTAGGCCTTTAAGGGCCTTGTATGGGAGGTGAAGGATTTTGAATTCCATTTTGGATTTTATGGGAAGCCAGTGAAAAAAAGCTAAAATCTGAGAAATATGATCTCTCTTGCCAATTCCCCTCAATGATCTTGCTCCAGCACTTCCCACTTTATACTGGAGGACTATGCATGTACTATGTACAATGTAAATGTCCTGTGTAAAATCTGTGAATGTTGTCACTGCAGGAAACCAGATTATCTCAGTGTATTAAATGTGCATCTTTGTTTCCACCAGAAAATACTAAACTGTGAATTTCTCGATTGTGTGATTAGTCCCTTGGTGAAAAACTGGTGAAATCCTACTGATGTGTTCTTTGCTGGTATCCCTCTACAATTTCCTACTCACACTAGTAGATTATCAGAAATTATTCATTCTTTTTCTGGTTCTCAACTGGTGTAAATTAATTCTATCAGGCTACAGGAGTGTTCAGTTAGGGATATTCTCATGTACCCTTTGCCATTCAAACCTTTGTGATTTTGAGAAAACCACCCCAGGGTAGTTGTAATTTTAAAATAATTAAAATAGTCATTTTCTTTATTAAGTGATTAATTGTTTGATCCTTAAATCATAAAGCAAGCACAGCCTTCCACCGCCCAAAAGCTAAAATATGTTATTTTTAATAAGTTGATTTTTTACTATAACATATCTAATAGTAATATTTGTAATGCAAATTCTTATAATGTTAATTCTTATGGAGAGGTGACTTCTGAATTTAAATAATTTAAAATACATACTTCATTCATTCTCATTTCCGGATGGGAACTCCGCTTCATTTCTGTCCATTGAAAAAAAAAAAAAAAATCCTGAAAGAAACTGCCGTTTTAGAAATACCTTTACGGAGCCGCTTCTCCGCCATGTTGGCTCAAAATCTATTGACCTCTATGGGGAATCCTGGCGAATGGTTTGGCGCCAAAATGGAGGACAGTGGGTCAGTTTCATAACTCCCCTGTGTAGGAGGAGCTTCTGGAAGGAAGCTCCATGGAGCTGAACGTCTGGGCTTACGGGAGGAATAAAAAAAGGTAAACCAACGGCTGGAGAGTGTTTCCTAGCCGAAGGAGGGGAGAAACGGGAGAGTGACGCCTCTGAACTGGATGTTGAAGACCGGGAAACGGTCGTCAGTTTACACGACACGAAGAACTACGTGTGTGTGTGTGTGCGCGTGTGTGAGTGTGTGTGTATACGTGCGTCCCCGAGAACACGAAAGTAACCCGCGGCTGGTCGGGATGTGAACCACCTGGATCAGCACCGTAACCTGAGCCCGTTCACAGGCTCTGCTCGGGGCATTTATCTCCCCTGTGAGCCCGAACCTGGTCGTTAGTCGGCAGGGAAGAGGAGGAGGAGGAGGAGGAAGGGGAGGAGGACAGACTCACCGGCGGAGGAGTTTACGAGAATGTTTGACAACCGCGGACGATTTGATTTCTGACACCGGGAGACCCGTCGTGGAAAGGCGGGGCCGAACCAAACCGGTGGACTCCACCAAACTGGATTAGTCGATTCACCCATACAGCGACGCAGCGGGTTTTCCTCTGTTTTTTGGGTGGGGGGGTAAACCGGGGGCAGGGGGGGTCGATGAAAGGAGGCAACAACTAGGATTTCAAAAACTGTCTTATTTTTTGGCAACTCTTTCCCTAAAAGGACTACTGTTTCTAACGAGGCGGGCGGTGTTTGTCATTCCTACGGAGCGGTCAGTTTTTTTTTTTTTGCCCCCCCCGTGGCCTTCCATTTAGGAACATAAGCAGTTTGGGCTGAATTTTATTATTTTTTATTTTTGCGGAGGGAGGGGGAGTTAATTCCCCCCCCACCCCCACCCAGCCGGGGTCGGACTATGGCGGACGACGACATTCTCTTTGAAGATGTGTATGAGCTCTGCGAGGTCATCGGCAAGTAAGTGTTGCATTGGCTGATCTGTGTCACTGTTTCAGGGCTGGAGCTTTCCCGTGAACTCACCGTCGTGGAGATGGTGCATGCACAGCGCACGCTCATGCACAAGTTTCAATTTTGCATGCATATGAGAGCTGTCAGATATATTTATTTGTATTTATATTTTTAAGTGCCTTGCAGTTTGCAGTAATACAAACACACACGGTGGCAGTTGGCAACTTGCTGCAGAGATTAAAGGGCAGGGCACAGACCGTCATGACTCATGCACATCTGGTCATCGTTAGTGACTTGAATCCGGGCTGCAAGGGTGCAGGAGATTTTGTGGAGGTGAATGTTTTTTTTTCTTTTTTTTTCTTCACATTTAAGAGACATTCTGCATGCACCATGGCATATGCATTGCTTTTTAAGACCATTATACCTGTAAACTATGGCTTCGCCTTGAAATGGCTTCCTTTTATAAATGTGGGGTGTAACAAAGTCTGGTGCATCATCAGCTGCAGCTCCAGAGTTTTTAAGCTTTTAGACTCTTTGCTTTCAGGGCTCTTAGGGCTATAGACCTCACCGCACCACACCTGTGACTTTCCAACTTGGGGCGAATGGCGGTAGTTTCACATGTGAAAATCTGTATCTGTTCTGATGAGCGATTGCCTCCCTGCTGGCCCCCGAATGAAGCACTCCGCTGGGCCGTGCAAACAGAAGCTCCGTGTGAATCGGGGACTTGGCAGGCCTGACGGATGAAGTCGAGTCGGTCGTAGTTGGCTGACTGGTTATGGGACTTGGTCGGTGTGTCACAGAGATGGTTGGCTGTCTGACAAGGCGATGAGACCTGCAACAAAACGGTACATGTTTAGGCAAGCCTGGATAAAAGCTGTTTTATCACACACAGTCACAAGCAATTCCTTCCTTTTTCACTCACTCAATGGCTCAGTCGGTTAAAATGCAGCAATCAGTATTTAAATATGCCCACGGAGCAGAGGAGACAACTCGTTGAGTCAGCCACTCTTGGGTTTTGTGAATCACAGCCTTGCTCATTGTGATTTCCACAGATTGTCTGTGATTTACAGTTTGCAGGAGGAGAGAGCAGCCTTTTATCAGCCGACCTGCTGTTCTGTGTTTGCAGAGCTGCTGCAGCCACAGTTTCGTTTTAAGGCTCTAAGCGAAGTACCGATCGTGGCTTGTTATCCCCCCTGAAAGACACTGGACAGACTGGTGGAAAACCCGGCCTAGTGACATGCTGCAGACTTTAAAAGCCTGATGCTGTGGCTGTTTACAAAGGCGTGGGTGTGTGTGTTTGCCAGGGTTAGACCCATCCACAGAGGCCCAAATATAGGTCGTTCTGAACTGTGCTTGGAAAGTGGCGTTATGATCATGGCTAAGCAGAATAATACGTCCTTTGACCGTACATGAGGAGGATTTTGCTTGTATTTTTAGAGCACAGACTTAAGACAAAACCCATGTCATGCGTGAATGTGCTGTGTGCTTCTGTCCTGTTGCTGTCAGGTTGATCCCAGCCGTTGTGTGACCGCATCCAGAGGCGCAATAAAACAGAAAAAAGAAAAAGGAAGAGGAGAGGATGTGGTTGAGGTTGGGAGAAAGTAAATGGAAACGTCGGGCACTAAAAGATGGGATGAAAAAGAGGGGTTGGAGATGAGGGATGAGCTAGAGGGAGCGGGAGAGGTCAGGGCCACCGTAGAAGGAAGGAGTCCATTAGTTTGACTCACACATTAAGAGACATCCTGTGCCTTCCGGCCATGCTCTTTTTTAGTTCATCCTCGAAAAAAGAAGAAGAAGAAACGTTTGCGTGCGTGTGTTTGTCACAGTCGTGTATGTAACAGCACTGGGATTTAAGAAACAGATGTCAAGGACCATTTCTTCTCTAAACTTCACTGCACTTAATACCTGATGGTAAAAGAAATATGACAGGACCGCACAGAATGACAGTATACACTGAATCAGGCATAACATTATGACCACTGACAGGATTGACCATCTTGTGACAATTCAATGTTCTTTTGGACCTGGTATTTATTCATGTGGATGTTACTTAGACATGTAGCACCCACCTGGACCAGACCAGACAGGAACTCAAAAGAACATGAAGAGCAGCACAAGGTGTTGACTTTGCCTCCGATTTCATTAGATTCCAAACTGATCAAGTATCTGTGGGATGATCCACAGAGGCTCCTCTCCTCAACCCATAGACCCCAAAGACCCCCACTAACAACATCCTGTTTCCAGACACCACAGGACACCCTCAGAAGGTTTCTCTGATGAGTCACAACTGTTTCGGAGGCTCAAACTACATAACGTTATGTAAGGTGGTTATAATGTTATGCCTGATCGGTGTAGTCTCAGTCACAGTGTGGGCTCATGTCCTGACACCTTTGTTAATGAAGTCAGCGACGGGAGTTAATATTACCCAGCTGAGTGGATCAGCTGCCTCCCTGTGCTGAATATTTGGGCTCGCTGTGGGTTTAACAGTGGATATCGTCCCGTAACGTTCACCGCTGTAGTGCCCATCTGCTCCACTGTGAAGTCAAACCTCCATTCACATCACCATGGCCTGCGAGGACACGCACTCAGGCTCTGCTGTCATTATAACTCAGCCCAAAGGAGGTGTGCCGCTAATGTGTTGCACACTTCACTTCTTGTGTGTTGATATCATCCGAGCAGTATCCATCTCCATCTGCATGCGATCCGTTCACTTCGTGGAGTGCACTAACATCACCCTGTAACCTGCAGCGCATTATACACCTGCAGCGCCGCTTCACCTTTGCCCCTTTTTAGCTTTCTGTGCAGGAGGAGTAATGGTAATAACAAATAGGCAGGTCCCTGGGTTGATTCTGCTTTAACGGTCGTTGAGTAGTTGCTAAAACAAACAAAGAAGACAACTTATTCTTCTTTTAGTGTCCGTCAGCCTGCGTCAAAGCTTTTAAAAATCGAGTCTTCTTTGTAGAAGAACTTTACTCTGAAAGCTTTCCTGGAGACGCCGTCAAGGAGACAAATTTTCCAGAGAGGGTTGGGAGTTTATTGCTGCGTTGGAGTAGGGAACACAAGGTACGAGCCACCCTCTCCACACTACATAACCTTTGACAGAAGGATTTATTGACTGAATCCAGTCGACTATCGGAGAATAAAAGGAAGACAAGACAACAATCAACAAGAGGTGATTTTGGACGTTTGAGATTGGATTGGTCGATAGTGGCCAAAAAACACCTGAGCAGGACATCTCTAATAATGAAGGGTGCGTCTCCTTTCATCCCTCCTCTTTCCGTCAGGATTAGTGTTTTCTCTTGCTAAATTTCCATTTTAGTAATTGCTGTATTTTACAGACTCTATTTGAGTTTTGTGAATGTGTGTGATTGTCCCTAATTAAACGTGTGAAACACTGACCTATATCAGGACAGGCAGCTCGAGTCCTGGCCTTAGGGCTGAGTTTGTTAATGATAATAATCGTGGCTATCTTCTTACTGCCACTGCTCTTCAACCTCCATGTGTATTGACGAACTGGCCAGAGGTATTCTACTTATAACCCACACACGACCCGTTAGCTGTGGGTCAGTATGTGAACCTCTGCTTTGTTTACAATTTCGGATGGAAGTGTGTTTTAAAAGGCAGCCTGCCCAGGACTGGGTTTAATGTTGGTCTGGTTCACTGTAGATGTTCTTGCCCTATAAAAGTTGTAATAATAGTATCTGTTTTCATCGGTTGTTGATAGACCAGGATGTCCCTTTTCTAATTTCTCTTTATCGCTGTAATAAATCCACTTTAATTGGGGAGGCTACAGCGGTTACTGAATAACGTTCAATTAAGTAAAGAAGGATTTTTCTTTAATGCGTCACCACTCTAGTAATGGTTGTGACTGAATGGGGGCTGTGGCCAAATGGGAATACATAGTGTATGTGATGTTATCTCCAGGGCCCACTCCTGTGTGTGTGTGTGTGTGTGTGTGTGTGTGTGTGTGTGTGTGTGTGTGTGTGTGTGTGTGTGTGTGTGTGTGTGTGTGCGTGCGTGTGTGCGTGTGTGCGTGTGTGCATGTGTGCGCACAGGCAGCTTGTTCTGTATAATGTTAGCCTCTCTGTTGGGGTTTGAGGGAGCGAATCTGCTGAAAAGCTGCTTCCCGCACGCACAATTACACATAGATGATATAGTGGAGAAATCTTACACTGGGCCACTGAAATATTTATCATCCTCATCAAGCGGGAGAACACACCCCCAACCGAGCCTGAGCAAGCAGCTACCTCAGTTTAACTGCTCGGTTTGCTCACATTTTGGGATTCAGTTGTCCATCTGATGGCCTTTTAAAGTCACTGACCTAATTCGGTGCCGGTGCAGTCGATTGGTGCGAGTAGTCTCACAGCCAGTGATATGGAGATCACCTGAGTGCCATGAATGCATCTCAAGTGGCTGAAGGATAAAGACACCTGGGTCCGGGAGGGTACATTCTCTGGTTAATCAGTATTCATGGCTATGGTTACATAAGTCAAGACGGGGGGGAAAAAAAAAGAGACAGAAGAAAAGGTGAAAAGTAAAAGATAAAAATAGCCGCTGAACGTACTGTTGAGTTCAGTTAAATTCATCACATCATTAAGAAAATGTGTAGGTCTTCGAAAAACGGATGACCAGGAACATCCATCCTGTGGCCGGCCTGAAGTACATGTGTGAATGTTGGAGTTTGCCTGGCACACACTTGGCCTCATTCTTCCAGTACTGTGATCTCACAGTGAGTCCTGGGTCACATTAAAGACTGAACACGGTGCTTTTATGTAAGTTTTGACTAAGCCTAGTTAAATTCACCATGAGTCCATTTATAAAAGCAATAAAACATAAAAAACGGTGTATAAATACTGTATATATCCACTTCTGTTGCTTTGAATGAATCAAAAAATAGATATTAGTGTCCTGCAGTTTTGTCTATAAATGCTTTAACAATCTAAAATAATTCCCATGTCAAGCTACAGTACAGATTCCCCCACCACAGTGTGACAGGCGTTCAATAGCGCTGCCAGTCACTGCTTCATTTTCAAATTAAATATAGATATTTTTCACCTCCTCAGGCTGTTGTACATGCACAGCAGCGTTTTCAGAGAGGGTGAACAGAGCCACTGTCCAGGGAGCTCCCCCGCTTTCTTCGTTTCCGTTTTAACGTTAGCATAACGCGAGAAAAAAACATGTGGCACCTGACCTTTTTGGTAACGGAGTAATCCGTCACGTTCTACAGGTGATGGATCGAGATGCTCGTATAATGCGCTCTGTTTCTCTGCAGTCAGATTGGCCAGACAGGTTAAATATTTCATTCGCAGTAGCTCCTCTGTGACTTCCATTGGTATAGCTGAAATTTGGTGTAAAACTCTCAAAAATCAGAGCTGTTGGAGAGCATTAAAAGTGACGGCTATCTTTAATGAGAGCGCGCTCTGTCTGGAAATGGTCTTCAGTGGGAAACTGGACGCGCTGTCAACAGACGCTTAATTTGCTTGGCTGCTAAAGCCTGGATAATTTCCTTAGGATGGAGAAAGAAAATCATCTCTGTTTAATATCTCAAAAAGGTGATTGGTGGTTTTTAAGTGCAGTGTATTATTCTTTGTACTTTATTGAAAGCTGTTAGCTGTCATTTGATTATTTTTAAGTGTTTTGTCTGGGTAAAATATATCTCTAGTTCAAATGAAGTGCCCCTGGCCTCCTCATTAATGGTATCATGACAATACGGTTTAACATATTGTTATCTAGTACTGGCTGATTTCTGATCTCATGAATATCAGACAAGTCACATTACAGAAACACAAGCAATGAAGGCAATGAAAGTATCTTAGTGAGATAAATGTACTTGTACACAGATTTCAGGATGGTGTTTTTGAACCACAAATAAAAGAAGGAAGGGACTCCTCGAATTGACTTCAGCGATGTACTGACTGAATGACGCCGATCACTTGGTCTACTGTTAATTCATTCGAAAAATTCAAATGAATGTTTCTGTGGAAATGTTTGTTTATTTAAATGTTCAGATAAGAAGAAGACCTTGCTCCAGCTAGTGCCAACAGTGCGCAAAACACCAGAAAAACGAGTTAGACAGAAGCCTGCCAACGACCCGACTCCGGAAAACGGCTGAGCAACGTTTCAGTGTGTCCCTTCCTTAAAGGGATTTCTAAACTGCTGGAGTGCCTTCATAAAATATCATGGACACCTGCTCAAACAACATGCAGTAATGATCAGTAACCGGGATATTAATACTCATCACATAGCATAAACTGGAAAAAAAACAAAAGCCAGGTTTGGGATGCTTCTTTGGAGTCCGCAACCAGTCAGACCATCGGCAGGAGCTCAGGAGGTAGAGTGATCGTCCAGTAACCCAAAGGTTGGTGGTTTGATTCCGCCCTATCCCTAGTCTATCCCTAGTCTGTCTGTTGTATGATTGGGAGTGATTGTGAGTGATGTTGGTGGTGGTCATAGAGGCCTAGGTTTCCAGCCACGTTTCCGTCAGCCTGAGGTAGTTTACCAAAACCAGGGTGTGACGGTGTGAGTGAATGAATAATGCATCATATGTAAAGAGACATCGAGTGTCTATGATAAAGCGCTATATAAAACCTATGCATTATTATTATTATTATTATCAGTAGGTCCAATGCATCTTGCTTCTTAACAGATGCCTCACCCTCACCGGATGAGCTTTACTCTGCCCACACTGAGATACTGGGGGTGAGACCCGTCCACCCAACTCTCCGCTACCTGTTAGCTCAGGCTACCACCTGTCACTCCAAGCGTGAACGCCTTTAGACATGCAGAATTTTAAACCTTAATGAAAAAAATCAAGGAATGAGAGAAAAAATGTCACCCCTGTACAGTTATCATAAATAATGAAATATTACCATTGAGACCAAAATCGTTTTCTGTACCAGGCTGGAAACCTGTTAAATAATGCTGTAATGTTGGGCTTTTTAACATGGGGGTCTATGGGGCCTTGCTCCGTTTTGCAGCCACTCGATGAACTGCAGTTTTTTGCACTTCCGCACGGGCTTCATCGTTCAGACCTGGAGGTTGCTGCCCGGGTGAATTCCGTCTGTTGCTCCTCTGTCCATCACTGCATAAAGCCTCCGCCCAAATGGTTTGATTGGCTCAGCAGATCTTTGCTTCGATAATGAATCCTGAGCAGAGTCCAGACTGAAATTACCCCACTAAACTGTTGGCTGGGGGAACTTGGATCTGGCCTCCGAGCGAGTGATGGAGAGCTCTGTGGAGTTACTAGGAGTTCACATGCTACGTTTTAAGCTTCTGTGGATAAATATGACATCATGCAGCTTGCAGACATAATGAGTACCTTTTTTTTTTTAAGCGACTGGTGGTTTTTGGTTTGTCCGTGTCAGAGGATTAAGTTGCCGTATTCAAGACATTTTAGTGCTATTTCTTACTCTCTCCTCCTTTCTCTTGTTTCCAGTTTATTTTCTTTGACTTAGTCTTCGTCCATTCGGGCCTCTCCAGCCTAAACCAATTTCCATGCTGCATGCCAAAGCACACACTGTCACCTGGGTTACAGCCGGGCCTCCTGGAAAAACAGCATCTAACATGTAACTCACAGGGAAAAGTCATTTCCCTTTTCAAGCCTTAAAAAATGGCTTTCTGGGTTTTATTCCTGCTGTCTACACAGAGCACCAGAGCTTAGATGCTACCAACAACATAATAGGAGGTTTGGGTGTGGGCTTAATGTTTGACATGTTGCGCTTCCAAAGGCAGTCAGACCTACTTGCTCAGTGGAGGGAGAAGAGACCGGTTAGAGTTACAGCCTCGGAGTAAGAACCCTCCTGTGCTTAAGATGGTTTGCAGATGTTGAGAGACTTTGCATTGATTTTTATCTGTTTTCACTGCACTAAACCTTTATCGCGGTAGGTTTCGTGTACTGTGTGAAAACTCCCCGTTCCAACTTGTAGACAAAAGCCCGATGTCAACTTTAGGTCAAGTTCTAGTTCATTTAATGTGAAGTTGAAGACAAAGCAGCTGGAAGACTAAAGGCTTTTTTTTTTTTTTTTTGCTTTCACAGTAATTGTAACTAGAAACCCAAGGATATGTGTGGTCTCTGACTGGGTTTGAAAAGATCTGATAGGATATGCTCAAATTGGGTCTTACTTTTATCAATTTATCTATAGACTCTTCTATAGACTCTCTAGCAGTATCCTTCGATTAATAATCAGGTTAAACTGAACTCCCCTCATTAACCTTTTAAGCTGTTTTTTTCTGCTTTCTGCTTCCACTTTGAGCTTACGTTAACGAAATCTAACGTTTTTCTAGACTGTATGTACAGACACAAACTGATGAAATGCAGCACTGCCATTAGCATCACCATTAGCATCTGCTCTGGGGCTACAGTGAAGACCGTTTTTTTATTTTTTTATTTTAGCAATTGTGCAACTTTTTTGGGGGATTTTGGCTGATTTGAGCAAAGCACAAGCATCTCCCATGCATCATTAGCTGTGTTTCCATCACAGATTTTCACAAAATAAAAAGCGATGTTTCTGAAATTTCGCTTTGTCCGTATTTCCATTGAAAGGTGTTTTGTGAATGAGCTGTAACTGTGGTAAAGTCTTGTCTCGCGATATCCCATAATTCTCTTCTTGTCATGTGAGACTTGAAATGAACTGGTCACATGACCCCCTGCACCATCTCTGGCGATGCCCGTGATGGGAGAAATACAGAAAAACTGTTTCCGTTGCACATCTGTGATACACTTTCATATCGATACATCTGAAAAACCACCTTATGAGAGCGTGAAAGTGTTTTAGTGATATTTGAGAGTTTTTTTTAAATGCAGGTGTTTCCATTACCAGTGTTTTATCGCAATTTTTAGATCTTATGCATTTCTAGGGGAAACTGCAGCAACTCTCTCTGTTTAATACGTTTCCCCATCTGTGATGTTTGGGTTACGGATTCGTGAATTCCATGCAAAATGCTGTATTTACGTTATCAGCATCATCCAGGACGTCTGTGTTTCACTGCAGCCCTTGTAATCTTTGTATAAACCCCTTTGTTTTGGCTCATATAGCAGTATTATTATTTTATATTATTACATTTTCACAGTTTGCATTCAGCAAAATAAAGATGAAGGCGTAGAAAGCTTGAGGAAGCCGGTTTAACACTACAGTCAGTATGACGTTCAAACTTGGTACCATAAAATAATTGGTAACATAAATAAATACGCACGGCAAAAAAAAAAAAAAAAAAAAAATAGAACAAATACTATAGATGCTCGGTAGTAGAAAATTGTTGGAAATTAGTTTTGGTAAAATGCACATTGAGTTCTATTAAATGAATAGAAGAAGTGAAACTGTTTCCTGCCTCAAGGCCTCTTTTTCAGCAGCAGGCCCATTGTTACCGGCAGCAGGCACGAAGGCCTGCAGGTTTACTGGCGTAATAGATGACATTTTTATCACTCCATTCAGCTGCCATTGTGAAGCCGTTTCTATAGAGCTCTGTCTCTGGACGCACTCGTTATGCCTCTTGTTAGAGAGTGGCCCATTTTGCTCCTCGTGTGCTTTCTGTTTCCAGCTTTCGGCTCTTTGCGGTCTCTCTCCTTCTACAATGGGTGTGTGGCTTTTATTTAATTAACCTCGATTTAACGAGGCAAGTCGATTAAGAGCAAATTTATATTTACATTAAAAGCGTATGGCAAGACAACTGTTTTGTAGTAGAGGGCTACATGTCTGGTGTTGATTTGCGTTACTGGTGCTTTCTTTTCAAATTACTCTATGTCCGAACATTTAACTGCTGTTGTGTTCAAACTATATTTTTGACTTAACAAGTCATAAAATATCTTTATACTTGCTGCTCCTTGTATTGCTCTTTTTTTGTTTGTTTTTTACATCTGCGGTATTCATCGATTGGTTCTTCAGCTATAAATTACTCTGTGTGAGTAGAAAATGGTAAATGGCTGAATTGTAAACGAGGGCGTCACATTTGGTGCAGACCAGTTTTTGCTGGTTTATTTGTCGTTTAACAAACCAGGTAGACTTTTTTATCCTGCTTTGTTTTGGTCTAGGGCCAAGAACTGAAGTCGTCTGATATTCCACCTAAATAGACTGGCGACCTTTACAACGGCAGATCAGAAAAGCCGATCAGATGATGCATGAATCATTAGACAATTGCTCAGCATGTCCCCGAGCCTCAGATACATGGTCTGCTTTGTGACTTCCCAGACGCCCGACTGGAGCAGCAGCCACAGGCTCCCCAGAGAAAGTGCCACCAACTGGCTCCTTGCACGTTGTGTATGCTGACGTCAGCAGCTGAGCATCTTCACAGAACAACAACATCCACCTATCGGAGCCAGTTGTCCCTCAAAGCGCACAGATGCTTGTTTTTTTTTTTTTTTTTTTTTTTTTCATCAGGGCAACATAAGGCTCAAACGAGTCCGGGCGCTAGAGGAGAAAGAGAGAGACCTTTTAGTTCTGGAGGTAAAGCTGTAGACGAGAAGAAGACTGATTTTGGTCCTTTCTTTAGCTTGCTAAAATTTAATTAAGGAGTAAATTAATAAAGATCTCTTTTATTATTTCCATCAGCCTGGAATTTGAAAGAGGACATTCACCGATCAGGCATAACATTATGACCACCTTCCTAATATTGTGAAGGTCCAAATGTTCCAATGGTCCAATGTTATTCATTTCTCCTGGTCATAATGCTATGGCTGATCGGTATAGATAAGACTTTTGTTCTTTCCATCAGCCTGCTGCTATTTATTATTGAGGCTTCAGTACAGTCCATTTTATTGCCAAACTTGGGGTTTGTCCACATCAGTCAACCTAGTCAGCAAGTTTTTTACAATGGAAATTATGGTAAAAATATTTAAATACTTTCATCCTGAAAGTCTGTGATACCCAGCCATTTGATTGTGGAGTCTCTCAGTCCACCCGTTATTGTTATTTACTAACCTATAAAGACTCCTAACGAGGTACTAGTCCATTAAAACCTATTGCCTGTTAATAGCAGGGCAGCCACCTTGCTTTGTTGCCCCCGGGGGATTCTGTGTGTCAGATGAAGAGCAGTGACTTAAAGATTTGTCCGTCTAATGGTTAACACTTATATATTATGTTTGTTACTGTCACTGTCACATGCTGTGTGTGCGTTCAGATGAGTCTGATGTATGGTGATGGCGTCCGCTAGTGTAAATCAGAACAGATGCATTTCATTTGTCGTCATTGATTCTGTTTTCCTCTGATTGGTAATAATGAGCTCCTGGAAGAGAGAGTGAGAGGACACGATCGTCTGATCACTCTCTGTCCCACCAGCCGGAAAAACAATGGCTGTGTTTGATTCAATGAACAAAGCCACTGTAGGCTGAGTTAAGGGCAAATGTACAGACCTAAAGGGCATATTGTATGGTGGGAAACCTTCATAAACCTCCACAACTTTTATAGATAATGTTGCCAACTACCTGAATTTGATATTCACACCCACACATTGTTCATGTGAAACAGCTGCACACTGTTTAGTCTTCACCACTGGATAAACGGTGTCTTCTTCCTTCCTTACCCACAAAATTTAAATAAAATCTCTCTCCCCTGGATCTGTCATGGCTGCAGGGAGTAATTATAATCAGACTCATTCACACGGCAACATCGACTACAAACAGATTCTGATGCCGCCCCCTCAATCAATTCCACTAACACAAGTGTTTTTTTTTTTTTTTGTGCTTGTGATAATCTCGTTCTAATTCCTTTCGGTTCCCTGTGCAGTGTCATACAGGACACAGCGTGTGGACAGCGGGCATCGACTTGAACCTGTTGGCTATTTATTACGAGTCTGTTTCTGCAGCGTAGCTACACCTGGGTTTAAATGAATTCTGCAGAGGAGATTCAGTGTTTCTTGGGGTGGGTGCATGCACACACGTGGCAGGGGGAAGAATATCTGACTGTGAATCTGCTATTTCAGCAATGAACAATGAATGAGTCCTGTTTTATTCTGAATTCTGAGGAAGACGTCGCCCACAGAAAAAGGGGGAATAACTGATTTGAGAAGATTCTAAACATGACAAGTAAATGGATGTGGTGGAGACGGCCAAAGAGAAGGACAATAGTGTAGAGAGATTAGATCAGGAAGCAGTGAATATTTGGAGGATGTGGACGGCTGCAGCCACATTTACCCGGGTATTATGGCTGTGTTGACATATTGTCTGACAGATGGGTGACACATGCTCTCTGTCCCGGGCCTATTGTAAGTGCAAGTGGACTGGTTCTTGGTGACGGAGGCACAGAACGAGACTCGCTGTGGTGAACTGGGTGGAAAACCACTTCGTCTTACTTCAAGCTGTCACAGTCTCACAGCACAATGCACAATTACCACTTCAGTTCCCTCCTTATATTCCACTCCCTGCTTCGCTTCTCACTCATAAAGTCTTATTTGACTTTAAATAGCATCAGCTTTAACTGCAGTACAAGTCTTTGGTTATATTTAAAATCAAACCTCAACCACAACTAAGCCAGTAGGCAAAAGCCCAATTTTCCTCTGTGCTGTGAAATATTAATGATGTTGCAAAGGAGCAACTTACTTTATTGTGAAGCGAAGTAGGGCTGAATGATTTTGGCAAAGAATCTAATTCTTTTCCCCCCAATAATGCGATTAAAATTTAATATTCACATATTAAAAAGAAGATTTTATCTTCTTTTCTAACAAAATGTAATGAATGATTTCAAAATATAATATTAACACAATATTAGATACATGTGTAGCATACGATTGGCTGGGCCTATTTATTGAAATAAAATGAAAGGATGCGTGATTGAAATAATTATTTTTATTGAACTCCTCTGTTATCTCCTGTGTGATTTCAAAGTGCCATTTTGAATTGCCGTCATTCGCAAATCTGCCACTTTAAGGAGGGCTGGTTAAAAAAAAAAAAACTGTTCAGGTGTCTGGTGGTTGTGGTCCTGATGGACCTGGTGGGAGCGATGTAAACAGGGAGTGACCAGGGTGTGATGGGTCCCCCATTATCCTTCTAGACCTCTGCCTGGATCAGACGTCATGCAGCACACACTCAGGCTCCTGTTTGAGGCCCGTGAGGTGACTGGCTGTTTGCACGAGGTTCCAGTCTGTTGTTGGTGTGAGCAGAGGATGCGGGTACCACACAGTAATGGAGGAGGTGAAGACACTTTCCAATGGTGGCTCTGTAGAACTGGGTGCGAGCCTTGGAGGAGCTGTAGTGGAGCAGCCTGAGGACAGACATCCTCTGGTGTGTCTGCTTGATGACCTTAGATGAGTGTGTCTGGTGCCGGTGGTGCCCAGAAACTTCAGAGTCCACCACCTGTACTGCAGTGTTGTTGATGAGAAGTGGGGGGTGTGAGGTGTGTGAGGGTGAGAGTCCATGGAGGTCCTTGACCAACTCCAAGGCCTTGTTGATGTTTAGCTCCAGGTTGTTAAGTGTACACCGTGCTGCCAGCTGTGACACCGTCACACCGTCACACCGTGACAACAACCTGACTCGTCGTCATCCGTGATGAGTCCCAGGACCACAGTGTCATCTGCAGACTTACTCAGCTTGATGGAGGGTCGGCTGGAGGTGCAGTCATTGGTGTACAGGGACAACAAATGAGGGAATAGGACACAAAAAGTGAAATATCGCAGCTGTTGTCTGAGTCGAAGAGAAGAGCTTCTCCCTCAGACTCATTTTATATCACTGATATTAACGTTAACACACTAAAAGGACAACAACAGAACACAAGTGCAGCATCACACAACGTACCCCACGATGCATGCATCCGCTACGTCTACCTTTTGAACTCTTGATGTTCCTCTACTTTCATGCCAGTTGTGTGAGTTTTGGACTGTTCAGTCAGACGTATTTCGATGAAGTTAAGAGCTACGGTCTCCTCCAGCCACTTGACCACTGTGTAATCGAGTCACGGTGTGAAAATCATGCTTTATCACATTGCGACAATTGCAAATTCAATTAATTGTTCAGCCTAAACGTGAAGTGACACTGAAGAAAACCTCACGCAGTTATTCATTTAATCATCTTAATTGTTTACACTTATGAAAGATGATCTTCCCCCAGGGCCGGCTTTAAAAAAATCTTTGTGCCCAATAAACCTCAGGGATGCGCCCAGGAGGAAGTCCTGACCTGGATTCATCTCACCCCCTCTCTGGACAAAATTTCAGGATCCTTCTTAGGTTTGTTCACAAAAAAATGGAAAGAACTGCAGCTGATAATAGATTTTTAGAAAAGGATTAGCACTGCTCTGGAAGTCAAAGCCCAAATTGGCATCAAACTCACAAGAGACAATCAGGCCTGAGGCGGAGTTGTAGCTGATGTGACTCAGCTCTCCAAGTCTTTATTGTGTCCCACTCAGCATGGCGACAATGGCGACGTTTTCAAGCCTCCCTCCATGCGATGTTTCTATGCGTGCACTGAACCACGCGCGCACACAGACACTCTCCCACTCTGTTGTGTCGCTCCTACTCCTGCCCTCGTACAGTGTTTCTGCTCGCGTTTGCTCTCTTTCTTTTCTCAATCTGTCAGGAGCTCAAATGGAGCTGTCATTACTCATCCCTTCATCTCCAGCGTTCACATAACTCCTTATGAAGGCGCAATACGAGCAGCAGGAGAGAGTGAGAGACAGTGAATGAAAGAACGGTGGCACTGTCACTTCTTGACCTCCTCTGCTCTGCCATCTGGAGCTGACGGCGTGGTGAGGAAATATGCTCAAAAATAATACCTCACGTCTAAATCTGTCAACTAATGACTTGCATGTGTGCAGCAGCATGACTCCGTGTTAAAAAAAAAAAAGAAAAACACCTTCTCCCAGACTGGTGAAGTGTTTAATCACTGACTTGTTGGTTCATTTCTCTCTGCTGTGGACGTAGCCAGTAGTCTGCAGCAGATATGAAAGTGTATTGACAACACTCCAGCCTGTCAGGTATTTGCCCTCTTCTCATCCAATCTGTGGATACACCTTCTGGCTGTTTGCTGCCAGGGCCGGACGAACGGGAGGAGCATGAGAAGATGAGTTGAGATCAGGTGCGCTCTGGAAGAATGAGAACTGGGAGGAGGAGGAGGAGGAGGAGGAGGAGGAGGAGGAGGAGGAGGAGAGGCTTGTGGTGGAAGATGGGATGACTTACATCTGCAGAGGTGACAGTCGTTTCTCCTGGAAGAGTGTCAGCTTGTCTTTGTTGTCTAGTTGTTGAAGAAAGCTGGAATTATAAGATGGATATATTAAGATTGTGAAATGCTGCAACTGTGTTACTGGTTGAAAGGTAATTATGTAAGACGGGGTTTGACAGGCTTTCACACTGCCAGCAGTCCAGACTCCGACCTCCCACTGCGAGAGCTGCGTGCCTGTTTTTTTTTTTTTCCTCCCTCTCATACGTCATTGTGTTGACAACGTCATCATTACACATTTAAGTGCTCCGGAACAAAGCGAGGTAAACAATGGACAGCATGGGCGCCAGCGAGTGGAATATTAATATTAGTGTTGCTGTTTCGTGCGTTGCTATTTTGTCCCTTTCGCAAAGTATACAGACTCAGCACAGACTGGGAAACGTCTGCGCGGTGGAGCTGAGCCGCTCATGGACCTCGCAGTCTCGCCAGTGTGATGCAAGGATAAACAATTTGTGTCATGTCACTATACAAGCTGTATATAAACACAGTCACATCAGGATTGCCTGATTGGTGGGATTTCTTGAGCACGATGTAGGGTTAATTCACATATGTGCTTCCGTTAAAGATTGTGTAACTACACATTTGATTTGTTTGATTGAAAAAACAAATGGAAAAAATCTCTGGCCTTCAGAGATCGGTCTACTGCAGCTAAAGATCTAATAACTTTATCAAATAGCTGATGTACAGCCTCCTTCTCTCTGTTACCACAGGGTGTTTAGTCAAGTTGTTAACTGACTGTTGTCTTGAGGATTTGGACCGTTCCTCTACTAGTGTTAGCAGACGTCTTTCTAGATGAGTGAGCATTGCAGTAGTACTTTAGTTGTATTTCAGGATTTCAGTATGGGCTTCACCTTCAGTGGAGACTCAGTTCTTCCCGTTATTGTTCGCTTATTAGTGTTAGTCGATAGGCTGGACTCACATGTTTTTGTTAGTGGACTCATTTTCAAAGAGAGGAAGAAGAAGATATGTGAGTGTTTTGAGTGCTGAGGTTTGGCATGGGGACCTGAAATGTGCTGGAGTCAGTGTTGTTTTCCAGTGTTTTCATGCCGCTGTTAAGTGCCCGCGCACAGTATATTTACACGAACCCACACAAAATCACACACAGACTGCGATAACGGCAGCCGTCTCCAGTTCTCCCATGGCTTTAGTTAAAAGCCCCTGGACTCACCTCTGCCAAAGCGTCTGGCCAAGTCAAGCCCCTGGGCTCAGAGGACAAGTACGTCCATGAACCGCTCTCACACGTACCCACTTTACATTGAGACACGAAGCCCTGCTGTCTGGTGGGATCATGTTAACACAATAAACTCTTTGCTTCTTCACCACTCCTCTGTTTGATACACCACACAAGCCCCATATGGCTGCCCAGGCAGCAACACAGCATTTTGTTCTTGCCTTAGTGGCACCTTGCTGCCTTATGTATGTGTGTGTTTGCTAAAGCACCCGAGGAGATAGAGAACGTGTGTGTTTGCGTAGTGTGGTATCTGGAGCTTAGGCTTGTCCCCAGTCGTACCAACTGTGCGATAATGTTTATACATGGCGATGAGTAATTGTAGCTAAATCATATCCAGCTACACTCTCGTTGCTGGATAAATGTGTTGATGCCCCGGGCCCACAACTTATGGGGAAAACCCACGCTTTTGTGTAGACTGTGACCTTCGAGGTTCCGTGCAATTATACGCATTAAAATAAAACTGTTGAGAGAGGGAGACAAACATCCTCCCATTTCCATATGCAGTCTCACAGCACGACATTACTTAAGAAATGACATAAATTAAATGTAGACCTAAAGGGGTGTCCTCGCTGTCCCTTTTATTCTGTCTCTGTCTTGTTCTCTCGTTCTCTCTACATTACAAAAGACACAATATTAAATGATGTGAAGATGATGTGTAGCCTGAAATGAAAGTGAAAGTTTTCTACTGCTGCTGATAAAATGGAGGGAGATAACTGCAGAGTTGCTCTTGCACCTAGAGATCAAAGTTCTATAATCATTCCAAAGAGTTCCTGATTATGTCAGTGCACATACTGAGAATTGTTATTACAAACCCAAGAAGCTGCAATGATCTTTACATGGCTATAAAATCATCCTGTTTAATATCCCTCTGCTCAGACCTTTGGATGGATAGTGGCATTGTAACGTAACTATAGTGATTCAGAGTGCTCTGTACACAATTTAATATTCAAATATTCATAGTCTTTTCCTGCCTTCCTTATCTTCTCCTAGAGTTGACTGGACTCAGTCCAATAAATCTTTATCAAAGTTAATGTTAATGCCGTAAACTCCCTAACCCTCTCTGGAATATTTTTTTCTCCTTGACTCTTCTTGTCTCCAGGAAACGTTTCTCTTCTTTTAAACGTAGCATTCAGACATTGTTGTTGTTCGGATGCAGCCTGAGTGGACTCCACATTGCACAATTTACTAGTTACTCTCTGACATTTTCCAAAGTAAAGTACTTCCACTCAGCGGATGTTTAGTCACGTGATTTCTTCTGGGATGCAGCTCGATCTCGATCTGATCTGGTCATTTTAAAAATGCCTGCGTTGGCCCTGATACTGATCGGCACATCCCTACTCGTAAACGCTTGAAATACAGCCAGGGAGCCCAAGACTAGAGACCAACTGCCAGCTACAAAGATGTGGACAAGGATGGAATGTCTTTCTATGACTTTAGTGTTGATATAATGTGGGTTTTCAGAGGTTTTCAGATTCAATGGGAAGACTGAAAGAGCATAAAGGCGTAACTCTGAAACCAACATTGGCCTTTATTGGTCGTTCAGCCGTGTGATCTGTGTGTGGCCTGTCATGTTGATTAAGTGTTGATACCAACGACTCTTTTTCACTAAAGTAGCTGCAGAAAATAAATAAAGCATTTGTGTGTAATCATGTGTGTGTAAGCTACGTCGCACTGTTTATGCAAGGCATTATGTGATCTCTTGGTTTGTAACCGTGTATGTGTGTTTGTTTGTGTGTGTGTGTGAGTGGTGAGATCTGTGTGTATGACCCTTGTGTGTGTATGTGGGCTAATCTTAGCTTTAGTTTTGGATTAAGAGACATAAGCACATGACAAGTGCTGCTGGACAGAGCTCAGTAGCAACAACAAGCCATACAGCAAAAGGTGGAGCCCTAAAAACTAATTTAAGTCATGCACAAGCTGGCAATTATGAGACATTACACTTTAAAACATCTTGGCGCTAACATTCATTATGATAGCAGGTAGATCATTGTAAAATTCCTGATAGATGCTGACTAACAGTCAATATCTTCAATGGAATTTTATGATTTTATTTCAACATTTCTGTTTTAATTCTTATCATGAGGGATAGCTTCACTAATTTTAGACTGATACTTATTTATGTCATATTTTTGTGCGTGATTCTTCTTCAGTGATTTAGGAAACTACTAAGTGCTCTCCAACTCCTAATGTCTGTGTAACAGCACATTAATTTGCATTTTCACTTGCTGACTTCCTAGATGCTCAGTTCGAACCTGCACTCACAGCTGTGTTTAAACCTTAGCTAATTATGTTCAATAAGTTTCCCGATAGATGCTGACGATGTCACAGTTTTCTAGGATGGAAATATACAATATTTCTGTTTTAGTTCTGTTCTTGAGGCATAGTTTTACCAGTTGTGGCATTTAAAACAAACCTTTTGTAGATAAGTCGTAGAAGGCTGATACATTTCAAATTTCTGCTATTTGAACCATATAAACTAACTACATTGTCTGTGTGCTTCCCAACTCCTAATATCTGCATCACAGTACGGAAAAGAAATTACTGCTCCAACAAATGATTTTTCTTTTCTATTGTTTCTTAATTACTTTTTTTTTTCCTGAGTAGTCGCTTAATCTTTTGGTTAACTACTAAACTATAACAAAACTTCTCCCAATAAAATTTATTCAAACAGCTTGAACGTCCTGTTTAATCTTGTACAAATAGGAAAGTTAGTTTTTACTATATTCTGTCATTAGCATACACAAGCAGGATTTCATTTTAGAAATGCATCTGTATTATCCTGTACAGGGTCACTATTCATTCTCACATTAACTTAATATTGGCAAATAGGCATATTTATATAGTTGATATCAACCAGTTGTTGTAGCCCTAAAACAAATGCACATTATTTTACACTGTTTCTTGCTGACTTCCTAGACAGGTCAAACTTTACTGTAGTTAGATGGAAATCTGACTAATGATGTTTTGCTGGTGAAATAATGCTCAGATAAATTATAACTAATCTTTAAACAGAGTTAATGCTTGTACTTCCATGGCAGAAATTGTGATATGAACTTTAATTAATTTGGAACTGGCCTGTATTTGTCACCAACACCTTCCCTGCTGTCATTAAACTATTTTCTAGGTGCCGACATGCAGCACCGTTTGTGATTAATGACGAGCGGAAACAAAAGTGCACTCCACCAAAAATAAATTTCAGCTTCGAGTGGGAGATATCTGTGTTAATGTCCGACCATACGTCTCCGCTGGCAGCCAAAACAAGAGACTAAGCCACAGATAATTATTCATTTGAAATGAGCAGCGAGAGATGAGCGGTGACATTTAGGAGAAAAAGGAAAAAAAAACAAAACAAGAGACAGATGGCAGGTTCATACTCTTAGCCAATAACAAATGGAACGTTCGCCAGAAATACCGAACGCAAAAAGCTGACTGTCCAAGGTAGGAGACTGACTAGATTCACAGCCAGATAGATGATGTCACTGTGTTAGAAAATGGTGACAGTCCAAAAATGCTGTCCAGCAAAGGCTTTGAGGGAAAACATTTTCCATAAAAGATTAAATCTGCCCATCCCATTTGTATTGCATGTTTTATGGAGGAGAAACCCCAGATTTAAGATGTGAACGTTGGTGAAACTCAGGAAGCCACTTGGATTAATGAGGAAACATCTTCAAGTCAACTCTGGTTGACGGATGCTCAATATTAAAAGATCTGGACTCTGTACTCTTTAGATCTGGATCTGGACCTACTGCCTCATCGAGCACAGTGATCCCTGAGAAGCTAAAACTCATCATCTAGTCATGCTGAGCATAGACCATCTCCTCTTGTCATTACTGCGCAGCCGTTGACCATAGCTTTGACGGGTGAGTGGCCTCAGGGCTGCACTGGCACTTTCAGACTCCCACAAATGTTGAAACGACAAAGGCAGCAGACGAGGTAAAGGTCAGAGCCTTTCTTTTCGCTCCGAGCTCGTGCTGAGGTGGTCCGTGGCTCAGGCGCTCCAACCCGTCTGTAGTGCCAGGGGAGTCATTGGTGCATACGGAGGAGGGGGCTGCAGCCAGCACTGCACTTAGGATCAGAGATGGCCTTTACAAGCACACAGGAACTTATTGTGGGCAAGAGAAAGGCTTTGCTCAAAGCTTTCTGCTGAGTATTGAGTTCCATGCTTGCATGCACGCACACAGTTTCTCTCCCAGACAATTGACTGTGTGGCATAGATTTTCTGTATTGTGCGTGGAGAGCTGATTGGGGGCCCGGACCCTGGAGGAGCAACGCTGGCATGTAGATCAATTGCGAACAAGCACGAGAAATCAGATACAGCCTGGTGCTTTGCTGTTGCCTTTGACTGTGAGAGGGAGATCAGGAGTTGAAAGTTAACAGTTTTGAAGTTATGTTGTGCACCATGAGGGGATGGTTAGTGTTTTATAACAGATGTGGTGGAGATGGGAAGCTAGGTCCAAACAAGGCCAAACCTTGCTGACCTTCTCCTAGTACTTTAATTGTGGCAGGCATCCGGGAAGAAGACTGGGAGGTCATCATTTTTAGATATTTAAGAATTTCCTACTGTTTTCTCTCTTCTCAAGGTTAACCTTATCGCAGGCTCAAATCGTACCACAATATGAGTCTGGAAACACACATTTGATTTCAACTGATCCAGGGGATACAAATTGGATTGCCCTGATCTCTATCGAGGAAGTCTGTATATATAGGCATTTTTAAAATGATTCTATAGGATTTGTATCAGGCTTCATCCAAACCCAATCTTTTGTAGTTATTTGTTTTTAGTGCGCCTTAAACCAAAACCACGTTCCCCTGTAAAAATTTTCATTATTCAATACTACCAACTACCACTCAGGTAAAGGTTTAAAGGAAGGCTGCATCCAAACAACAACAACAAACACTGAATTATAAAAACAGAGAAACATTTCTTGGAGACAAATCTTCCAGAGAGAGTCAGGGAGTTTATGGCAGCGTTGGATGACCAGAACATTTCTGGAGTAGAGAACACAAGGTACGAGCTACCCTCTCCACTACATTAACCTTACATTAACAAAAAGATTTATTGGACTGAATTTAGTCAACTGTAGGAGAAGGCAAGGAAGACGAGAAAATACTTTTTAGGAAACTACAGGGGACCAAGTCAAGGACATTTAAGATCAGGACTCAGATAGGCCAGTACTGACTATTAAACTATTGGAATTGGATCAAACAATGCGATTGGTCCCAGAAGATCTTATTTGGAGCATAATCATTTCCCAATCATTTTCCAACACAAAAACCTGCATTTATGTGGATTTCACCCTGTCCCTCTTTATTCCTTCCTCCTCACTCAGTCTCTTTCTGTCCAGCCCTGTACTGTTTTTGTGGAAAGGGAACCTAAATGGCCGCTCACTTCTTTTCAGGCCTGTGTGAGAACTTGGCAGAAAGTGGCAGGCTGGGTTTCTCTCTCCTTGGCAGAGCGGCTGAGTCCTGGAGAACTTGTGGAGCTGGCAGGCCGGAAAAGGCCGGTGCTGTTCTCAGTGTAATGGTAATACGGACGGCTCCAACTGCCACTGAAAATGAAGCCAAAGCCTTCAGTTTCAGGATGTACTGTAGACGCTATTTAGCTTATGACCGAACATGCTCTTAAATTAAATGTCAGTCTTTTTTTCTACCAAAAACATTAATACACAGATTCTTGCACATTGGGAATGTTTCCATGTAGAAATGAATGTAATTTCATATGAACAGACCTTTATTACAGGTCAGTGTGAGTTTCAGTAGAGATGCACAGAAATAGCAAAAAAAGATTTAAGTCGGCCACCATATTTGTACGTGTTTAGTTTGCAAAACATCCTGTGTTGATATTGGGCTCTGATTGTCAGCTGAAGGCACCAAGCTGAACACGACACACTGCAAACTGCACTTTAACATCAGGTTGTAGCTGTTTTCGTTATTGACTGGATTGCTTATTTCTCAAGTTGTAAAATGTCAAGCCCAAATGGTCTTTACAAATCACAAAAGCTTAAATTTCAAGTTTGCAACATGAACATCATTTATTGTGACCAAGGATGTCAGTTCACACTGAGGAGCCACACACGGCTAAATTTGATCTCAAGGTTGCCGGGCAGTGACATAATAGCGTGAAGAAGAACAGGAAAATTATGAAAATGATTACATTTAATGATCTATCCCTTTACAAAACCTTAGGGGACATTGGGAGTCAAGGTGTGGTAAGTTAGTTAAGTCTGTCTTCTCCTTCTTTCCATCAGCCTGTTGGAAGCCATTTTGTAGGTTCAGTGTCCCCCTCCCCCATTTTTAATATACTTAAATTCCACAGGAAAGCTGCCCAGGGTCAGTATTCCTGAGTAACTGATGCACAAAAAAATGCATTACATTACCGTCATATTAGAATCAAACTCATAGAAATTAGCATAGAAATAAGTATAGTTTATGAAGCAGCTTCAGATGGAACCTGTAACTGGTATTAGCCAGTAACACTTTCAGTTATCGACTGTGATTGGCTGCAATTGCATATGCTGATCAGAGCCCCTCTACTACTTCCCTTGAACCCTTCCTCTACCCTCCTCTCCTCTTTAGAGCACAAAGGTAGCCACTGTATGTGTGTGTGTTTTGTGAATGTTTCCAGTAGAGGTATTTTCATATTTGCTCTTCTTTGTCTTTTTGCCGTCTCGTATTGGCAGCACAGAGACTTGAGTTGAGGACAGTGACTGTGGTTCAGAGCAGTGACCAGTGAACTGATCTTCATGGCCCAGTGGATCGCACACACACAAACACACACACTATTAAAAAAAAAAAAAAAAAAAAAAAACATCACTGGCAGCTCAGCGGAAGTTTGGGAGCAGTGTTATGTAAGGAGGCTTACAACTGAAGTGTGTGTGAAATTTGAGGAGACAGTGAAGAAACCTCCTCCTCCCTCCCTTCCGACCTGACCCCGTCTGATCCCTGAAAGCCAGGACTGCAAGGCTCTGTTTATTTGTAGAAGAAGGATTATAGCAGCACGCGCTCTCATCTATGCCTCAGTGTTCATCTAAACCTACTATTTGCTCTAGTGGCTGCAGGACTTTGAGAAAGTAATGCTTTGCAACAGGGCTTCACGATTCTGGGAAAAATGCGAATCGTGATTTTTTTTTTTGCTTAGAATTGAGATCATGATTCTTTGGCATGATTTTTTTTTCACAAAATGTTTATTGCACTGATGAACTTTAACAAAGCAACAGGAAGCAGTCTGAGGTGCATTACAAACAGTCTGAGGTGCATTGCATCCAAAATACTTCCACAGCGCCGAATGCGTCTTTGGTGGATGGTCTTCGCCATCCATTTAACTCTCTTTACCACTGACTTCTCTCTGCTTCTCTTTCCACACACTCAACTGCAGGCAGGCTTCCTGACAGAATCACGTGTTGAAAGATGCTTTACCATAGGTCGAGGGAGGAGTCGGTGGCAGTGCTGCCTTATGAGGCGCTTGAAATATTCCGGGAAGAAATGGGAGCATTTGTTTGTGATGCCACTTGTGAAATAAAATGCTTAAGAATTGTTGTGTTTCAAAGTGAGATCACGTGTATGTGTGAATCGAGATCTCGATTTTTTTTTAACGATTTATTGTGCAGCAATGAAATTTATATTGGCCCGAATACATATGCTGAGAACAGATAGCTCATGTTCTACATTATGTATAGCCTGTATAAAAACAGGCTGCAACTCAGCACCGTCACTAACATTTAATATTACTCTTTAGATAGGATAGTGTAGCAGGTATTTCTCTGAATTCTTCTCCATGTACTGCAGCTAAAGGTTTAATAACTTTATCAAATAGTTGATGCACAGCCTCCTCCTCTCTGTTACCACTGGGACTGACATGTCATGACAGTGTGGGCTTCATCTTTGGTGAAGTATTTCCACACACTTGATGAACCGCTGCTAGTTTGCTGCAATGACTGACTGGACTCCTCACCTGTCTCCTAGGAAACGTCCATGTTGTTATGCTTAAAGCTTCATGTCACAGCAGTGAAGTGGACAAACCGACTCGTCCAGGTCGTTAGCTGTTATAGACTGCGGCCTGAGCTGCAGGAGGAAATGGCCGAGCCAATACGCTGACTTACGCTGTGCAGATTCACCCTCACTGATTTCTTTCTTCTCAATGTGACTAATTGCTCGGAGAAAATAAATCTGGGCCCCTCATCAGCGAAAAAGGCAAATTCAGTGGCGTTTTTGCTGGTGAAGGTCCAGCAGCGTTTCTGTTGCACTTACCTCACCCTTTCATCATTTAAATGCGCTGCAGTGTTAATCAAAAGTACGATTGATTTCATTGATTCCTCTGTGCCGGAGCGCTGCAGTGTGAGCTGTGTTTTGGAGTGGTGCTCGGGTGCAGGAGGAGGAGGAGGAGGCTGGGGATCTTATTTCTGAGGATCTCGATGGTTTGTGGTCGGCTGAGTGCATTTGAGTAGCAGTGGTGGGATTCCCAGTAGAGAAGGAAAGGGCTTTTGTGAAAGAACCCTGTAGAAATACACGTTTCTCCTCTAAGTGGGAGGCTGCCGTGATGGACACTGTTTGAATTTAGAGGCCAGCCTCACACATGATGCAGAATCCAACCTGAATATGAACCCACTGAAGGAGGAGGAGACAAAAAGAGAATAAGGAGGAAAAAGGAGGACAATGAAAAAGAGGATGGAAGAAGTAAAAGGAGGAGGGCATTGAGACAAAGGAGGAGAAGCTGAAGAGGGAGGAGGAGGAGAGGAAGAGGAGGGCAGATTTTGTAAACTGTGTTTTAGCTTTGTACCATGGAAAGTTAGCTGCGGCTGTTTTTATTATATTTTATCTTTTACAACCTAATCTTTGTGGTTGGACTGCAGTGGTATCTTTATAGTCCTCTTGAACTGTTTATCATTGGCATCATTTATTATTTCCCTCCTCTTTGATTTTGATGCAAAACTAGTCTGCTCTGGGAATGGAGCCTGAGAGCTCCAAGATTAGACCAAATCAAACGAAACACAAAGTAGATAATCGAGCCTTCTGCTTGTTATTAATGAGAAAATCCTGCACCGCATCCACTCAGTCGATAAAAAAAAAAGATTATTTTAGTTCTTAGCTCTTAAAATTAATGTGTAATAAGACAGTTTTAAGCCACATAATTTAGCTGATAAATCCAATTAGTTTTAATTAGCGTGTTCAGCAAACAACCAAGGCCTCAGCGAAGAAGTTTGTGTTATTAAAATTTAGAGTCACCATAAATTCTTGCGCTTCCTGTAATTAAGATGCCTCCTCCTCAGCTAAGAGTTTCCAATTTGTTCCACTAAAGAGGGTAAATATTACACAAATTATATTTCCATCAGTTTTTCACAGCTACATTCTGTCAAATGGAAAATCTCTGAAATCTCTCCAAAACAATTAACTCTGTCTTATATTAATTACTTAATTTATTTTAAGTTTTCAAAGCTTTACAACTTCCCGCAGCATCCAGAGGCACTAACGTATGAAGCACAATCCATGATTTGGTCCAGTAGCATGTGGAATGTCTTACTACTTATGATTTTGTACTCAGATAAAGATGGTCTCTTTACAAGCTCAGAAAAAGACATCAGAGCTCATGGTCATCCAAAAACATATCCAAGAAATTAAGATGAAATTAAGACAATGGAAATACTTCAAGTACTACTGCACTTTACGCTCAAATATCCTTTCCACCGTTTTTTTTTTTTTTTTTTTTTTTTTAACAGATCAGCCTTGACTGATGCCAATATGTGCTGCAGATTTTTCTGAGCCAATATTTAGAGCTGAAACTGCTTTTCTCCCTCCATTTACCGGATAAAATGACATCACGACAACAAGTACCAATTTAACCGACAATATAAACATTTACTGAACTTTTAACACTCTCACGCAGACAAAATAAACAGGTCAAAAGAGGTAGAGTAAATCGGTCTGTAAGTCGTGCTGGAAAAAATCTATTGGCCGATGCTGATCAAACAAACAAACAAAAAACAGAAATATCAGTTGATATCTAGGCCAAACGCCCTGTGGTAACAGAGAGAAGCTGTACATGAACAAGTTATTAGACCTATAGCTGCGGTACATGGAGAAGGTTTGTGAGAAATAGCTACTACAGTATCAAGTATCAGTAACAACACACTGTGGAGTACTATTAAATGGTAGTGCTGGAGTTGCAGTCTGTTTTTTATACATACAGAGCGTTGTTGCTGTGCTTTTCAGAAGTTACACGCTGTCCACTTTTCTTTCTTTACATCACAGTCTACTTTAAAAACTTTAAAAACACTCTAGTGGTAGGGTTGGGTATCGATACTCATTTCCTAAATTGACTAGTTTCAACACTATTATGCTTCCTCATGGAAGTCATTTTGACATAACTAATGTTGTCATTGGTTCCACACATTTGTGATCTCCACAATATTTTACCACTAGTTTCACATCTTGCGTATGGTTTTGCTTTTGCGTCGTGCAGTTTGAATGTGTTATACTTCTCCTGTTTCCCTGTTCCCATCTTCGCTTCATGAAGATCTTGCCTTAATTACCTCCACTACGGTATAAAGAATGGGCACTTCTCACTCCGCTGATAGGTGCTTACTCAACGTTAGGCAACAAATCAGCCAGTTAATCCAGAGAGTGCCTCCTCTCTGTCTGCAGGCCGTCTCCACAAGAAAAAGCATCCGGCAGCATATCTGCCACTTGGCTCACGACCCAAAACACTCAGGGGATTGGACAGGAGGATTTTCTTCCCCCTTTACCTTTTTTTTGTTTTTTCTGCTTATTGCTCTATATTTTCTGTCTCCCACCTCCACGTCATCCTCTTTTCTTTTCACTTTTTAATTGGTGCTCTGCTCAATTCTAGCTTCTAGCTGCTAAGAATCAAGAGTCTTTATTGTCATTATGAGAATTAAAAGACACACATATAAATAACAGACACATTTGAATAAAAAAATATACAACACCCCAATAATAGTTAATAATACTCCCTCCTGACATGTGTTTTTCTGAGGCCTCATTAAGACCGGTTAGCGTTTGCTGAAATGAAATGAGAAAATATGTTCACTCTCAGTGTAATGTGTGAGCGAATTATAGCAGTGCAGATTTCACAGTGGTTACTTCAAGCTACACAACAGAGATACACCCTAGAAACCAGCTGACATAGAAACGGGTGCAAAAATCTAACATTTCAACAAAAATCACGTAGGGATTATATCCTTCAGAGGTTATTAAGAGATCTGTTGTTTGACTTCTAAGTTGGGGGAGAGAAATCGGTTCGAGTTGAGACCTCGCTCCGCTCTGCCACCTGGAAACTCACGGCTCGTTCATCCATCCACAGGAGAGACAGGCGAGGCCTTCAGCTGCTCGACTTGGAGCTCTCATTCTTCATGCCTTTCCTGCTCGACTGTGAGCTTCCTGGGCGTGCACTGTCCACCCCGCCTCAAAAACACTACAATCAGGACTTTTTCAATTTTTCTTTTCAGATTGACGTAAAAAAGACAAGATGGTTAGTTCAGTTAAATACGTATGTTTAAAGTCCCATTTTAAAGGCAAACACAGAGTCAGCTAACCCCATTTCCCTGGTCAGATGATTGCACAATTGACCCCAGTCCTGAAATGTCCTAAAGTTGGTCCCCTGTAGATTCCTAAAGTCTTTTCTTGTCTTCCTTGTCTTCTCCTAGAGTCGACTGGATTCAATAAATCTTCCTGTTAAAGTTAATGTAGTGGAGAGGGTAGCTCGTACCTTGTGTTCTCTACTCTAGAAATGTTCTGGTCATCCAACGCTGCCATAAACTCCCTAACCCTCTCGGGAAGATTCTTCTCTATGAAACGTTTCTCTCTTTTTAATATTCGGTGTTTGTTGTTGTTTGGATGCAGCCTTTACCTGGGTGGACTTGATTTATTCTGTGTTGAATCAAGTTGGTAGTATTGAATGCTGATCTTTCACTACCACCTCACCAAACGTCCACATAATTTACAAACTAAAGTCTGACTGACTTAATTTTCCGCATTGGTCCTTTTTTTCTTCTCCTTCTTCTTCAGTGTTTGGTAGCCAACCACTGTTTAAACAGATGTGAGGACGAAGACGTTTTGACGGTACAGGGTCATGGTTTTGGTTTATGGCAGGTCTAAGATAAATAACAACATAGATCAGGTTTGGCCAACACCTGATACCTGGATCGACCCTGATACTGATCAGGACGTCTCTACTTGTATGTTTGTCACATGAGACTGTCTGTCGAGCTGTTTGAATGGAGGCTAAAGAGGAATCTCCGTGGAACGTCTTGTCACAACCAATCACTCTGCCTCCTTCTCTCTCACGCTCTCATCCTCTGTTCTCTCTTCTCTGGGTCAGGGAGCAGGTAATGCGTTTGTGTTTGAATGCGTCTTCATGTTCACCAGCAACACACCAGCTCTATGAACACATTTTTGTTTTTGGACGGCGGCCAACCCGGCATGTGGTGGCCCTGCTTCCTCCTGGTTTTTGTTGGTGCCTTGGCCTGGTTCCATGGGCCGGCTGCAGCCTCGGCCTCAGTGGGCATCGAGCAGGACCAGACCAGATCAGATTAGGACACAGTCTGCAAACAAAAAAAAAAAAAAAAAAAAAAGGAAAGAGGGCTGGATAGAAACTGTAGAGAAAATCACAAGTCTCTGAATATCTCTCTAGATACTCTCTGGCTTAGATTGGGGGAAAACAACTTCACCATCTTATAAATTCCCCCATGAAACGATGAAAGGTGTAAGAGCAGAGGAGCGGTGACTCAGGCGGAATTCTAATATATGTTTTCACCCCCTCCTCCTTCCTTCTTTTTTCCCTTCATCTTATCCGTCAGTTTCTGTGATCCCACATTAATACATCAGAGCCGAGTCAATCCGCCGAAGGACCTGGGGATTAATGCGGGTGATTGGCAGCCAGCTATGACAATGACACAATGGTTTCAAGAGCTCACACTGTCCGAATGTAGACTCCAAAAACCCCACACACAAAATATTAGTGACCTTTACATAAACATGATCATGAAATGTGATCATGTCCTTTATCATTGTGACTGAACTGGAACTGCAGCTGTTAGTTTTTTTTTTTATCATTATTTCTTTTCTACTTAGTTGCTTCCACCCACTGAAGCCCTGCTCTCAGTGGAGCAGTTTTACCTGCAGACTTCTAGTATTGTGTCATAATTGCAGAAGTCGCCTGTGATGTTAATCCCTTTCATATCGACCATGTCATGTAATTTGTAAAGTCAGAATCAGATGCCGTGTAATAATCGGCATCTCTGTAATATGGGGTTGTATTTTTGCTTTTCCTTTGCTTTGTTTGCTTCCTGTTTTTCTGTCTCTTTTCACTGAAGAACGACGAAGGCCGCGTTCTAAATCAAAGCCGGCATAGATGTTGGGTGCAAAGCATGCCGACCTTTTTTCACACAACAAAATCAAGCTCAAAACCATCTGAAGAACGGAACTGTGAGGGATGTTTAGGTGGATGACGTGCGTAGCAGTATGTTTTGACGTGTTGGATTTCATTTTATTGAAACATTAACATGCTCTTCACATCAGTAAAGGTGGAGCTGATTTAAATAGTGACAGGTAGTTTGTAAAGTTGTCAGAAAAAGTAGAGGTGTAAAAGGTATGATATTAACTCTGACATGTTGAGGAGTGGAAGCAGAGAGTAGCAGAGATGTCAGACCCAAGGATAAAGTCAGTAGATTGGAGTAAAACGCAGAGTTTCCTCTACCTATCTGATGAAACCCAGACGTCCTCAGGTAAAACTAATCCTTTGCAAATGGTGATATTGTTGAATTCGAGGTCTCCCAGGCTCTGACCACCAACAAAGCAGTCACACTGTACGTAAGTCCTGGAGCACCTGACTCGTTGTTCTGAGGTTGGAAAACTGGCATCAGTTGAGATGTTCCAGCTTAAACGTCACGCCACTGTTTCATTTTTACAAGCGTTAATCTTATTAGGTCTCTGTTTAATTGGTTTCATAACTGAATTTGGGTGTTTTCTGGCATCGTAGCTTCAGGATGAACTGCAGTGAATTAATGCCATCAACGCTTCCAAATGCGTGCACATGTTGTTGCAGCCCTACTTGAAAATCTGTTCTATATATATATATACATTGCACTATATCTTCATGAAGGTTCTGGTGTTCACCTTTGGTTTTGGTGTGTTTTCATTTTGTAGTACATTTAAACTGCATTGTGTAGTTATTTGACATTTTTAGATTTAATGTATTTTAACGTCATCCTCCAGAAAGATCCAACACCAGCTGAACCGTCCTGAAGGTACTAGTGCCTAATGTTTTGGCAAGTGACTCTATATAAATTTGAAGACACTTGCTTCAGTTGGTGGATCTCTTCCCTTTATTTTGGTGCTTTTAGGAGCATTGCTCCTTTCTAAAAGAGCAGCATTAGTCAGTCATTTTTTGAGCGCGTGTGGGAATGAGGAGCATCCAAAGAGACGGCCCTCCCCACACACAAAGTCTTTCACAGCAAACAACAGTTGCAGCTGATACTGCAAGACTACAGAGTTAATTAACAAGAGTGGAAATAAGAATCCTAATGAAATGCCTGAGCCGGCCTGTGACAGGGTTGAGAAGGACCTGATGAATGAACTTTTTTTAAGAGGATACAGGAAGTGGAGGGAGGGGAGAGACGCAGGGGCTGCACTTCAGGGAGCTGATTTTGACTTTTCGGTGGTTGACTTCTTTCACCAAGAATAAAAACGGCCTTTTTTTCCCCCACATGAGATGTGCTTTCATGTGTTTTGTCAGTGTAACACCGTCTTGTCATTCCGTGATGCTGCCCAGGACGGCTTGGCTTGGCTTGGTTTGGTTTAGTAGATCTTTACTGATGCTGTCCAAATTCCCCTGATCACATCTGGTGTCATTATCCTCTCTTTCTCTGCATCGTATCCTCTCCCACACATTCTATCCACCTTTGAGCCATTTCTACTTTTCATTCTCTTTTATTAATTAATTTCCTTTTACATTATTAATGTGTTCATTGAAATTTTATTTCTTTATATATTTATTCTGAGAATGTTTTAGAACGAAATAGAGTTTTATTCAAATATATCTGACCTCCAGTTAACTGTTCACTTTCTTTCTCTGTGGATATATTCACACGGGACTAGTTTTACCTGGGGGTGTCATGTGATTTAGAAATTACACCTCTACTTCCATTTTCCACAATTCCTTTGTCTGATGGTTTTGAGTTTCTTTTCTGTGAATGGGTCAGTGACATATCCAGACTTTGATTTATAAAACATCCTTTAGAATTCTTCAATGAAACAAAGCAAAACTCTCAAAAAGAAAAAGAAAGCCACAAATCACAGAGATGCTGATTCACACTGGCTTCATTTTATCACAGGACCTCTGGGTTAGGAGAAATATGGTAGGCATTTTGCATTCAAATTTTTACTTTACAAACTACAGCCAAAGCAAGCAGCACCCTGACCTCTGTGTCGAAATTTTAAATAGCAATAATTCAACAGAGTTAAGAGGATCGTTTCTGGTTTTTCTTTTCTTATTCATTTATTATCCAGTGTGTGTGAGTCAGGTGTCAGGAGGTGAATGTGCTCGGACAGAGTGCTTGGTGCTGAAACACGTGCGGGACTCGTTTTTTCCAGGCGGGAAATTGATTTGCTTTCTGATTTATTGATAAGTGAATCGATAAAGAATTAGAATAAGCTGCAGAATTGACAACGACGTTAATTTTGATAAAATCAAATCAATAGCCGTAGTTGTTGGTTTGTTTTTACGACTGAAATAATGGAGAGTGCAGATGTGAAGGGCTTTCCAGTGTTTCTTTGGTTCTGCACATGTAGTACTACAAAAATGTACATTAATACTGCGCTTGACGAGGGTGTAAGCAAACTTAAAAAGGCATAAAATACCTAGAGTACCATAAAAATGGTACTGCCTTAAGGAATATTCGTTAATCTGTGCTAGATTAATTTGCATCTCTCTGTGCAGTGAAACCCTCGTCCTGTCGCTGAAGCACACACTGAAGAGCCATCTTTTGATGTATGTTCCTCTCAAATGCAGTTTATCCGCCTAAGCCCAGTGGCCTAACTCCTGCTACCGCTGCATGAGCACATCAAAGTCTATCTCACATTCTGACGGGCTTCTCTGCGCTGGGAGGGGGTTTACGGGAAAAGCCTGTCAGCTGTGCTGCAGTGCCTTCTGCGTTTGTGTATTTATGGACCGTCGTGAGCATTGCAGGTGCTGGCATGTCCAGGCTTCTTCCTAATCCTCATGGGAGCGTAAATAAGCTGCCTCCTTACATAATCGCGCTGACAGGGAGGTGGAGGTGACGACATGGATGCAGAGTGGACCACTGGGAAGAAAAGAGGAGGTAGAAGTTGGAGGACAGTGCCGATGTATAGGTATAACTTGTTGAATTTAGTTTTTTTTTCCCTGGCTTCTTTTGCTGATTGAAAACATTTAATTATCTGTTTTCACAGTCAAACGTCACCAGACTGCTCTGACTACTTCTTTTTTTCTCCCAGTTTCTCATTTTCCTTCCTTCCTCGTGTCTGAACGGTGAAGCCGGGGTATGTCACACGTATAATTGAATTTGCGGCAGTGCTGAATCCACTCAAAAGTGATCACGCACACGTCTCACTTGTTGCGTTTAATGGTAGCTGCTCTCATATCCCAAGCTTTGGCCCCACTCACTATAATCAATATAATCGGTGTCAGCGCATTTGAAGCAGGGCTGTTGGTTGTTTGAAAATAAAGTCCAGCATCATTTGGGACTCGGAGCACAATCAAAAAGCCGCTGATTTTAATGGATATCTGTCTACCGTCGTATCGGAACCAAGAACAGCTTGTGTTCCTTGTGTGTGTGTGTGAGGACATGGCACATATTTTTGAACAATCTCTGAAGTGTTTCTAACTCACTGAAAGCACTTAATGATCTCCACCCTGATGCAGATTTTTCTGCTCTGACTAAAACAAATCTCTGTTAAGGATGTGGTTTTTAATGTGACCCGTTACTCATTGTGTGTTCACGCTACCAAAGGAATGAGGTCACTTTAAATGGTCTATTAATGACTGAATCACTCAGATAACCTCAGGTTTGAATAAGGCTTTTGTCTCAGTCAGCTGATCATAAAACCTAAACATAGTGGCATTGCATAGTAACATACTGTATATATTTTCATGGGTGCCACAAGAATCAACTCATTTATTATTATTTTTTTTTTGGCTGTATCCTACAGAGAGGGCGGCACAGTGGCTCTGTGATGCCTCCCAGCGAGAAGGTCTGGGTTTGAGACTCCAGCAACCTCCACGACCCTATGGAGGATAAGCGGTAGTAGGAAATGAGATGAGATCCTACAGAGAAATCCAGGCTGTTAATCTTTTCAAACTATTTCCTTAACTTTACCAAACTGCGAAGGGTGACACAAACAAAAGGGGTGAAAAAAGAAATTCATAGCAGCCCAGTAGCTTGCCTTGTTTCTGATAAACAAAGAAGATGACGAAGATGAAGATGACCGGAACATTGCTGGAGTAGAGAACACGAGGTACGAACTACCTTCTCCACACTACATTGGACAGAATCCGGTCGACTCCAGGAGAATACAAGGAGGACAAAAAATACTTAAGGAATCTACAGGGTCCAAGTTTAGGACATATAAGTTCAGATCGGGACGAAAAGATCTGTATTGAATCGTGAGGCAAAAAACCTCGATGGTGACATCCCTAGCTTCCCGTCCATGGGAGAAACTGTGCCTAATCCCCATGTTCAAACCACTCTTTGTTAGGTTGTCCTCACAGTAGGTGATCTGTAGCATGTCCTGTTCTCAGCATGTTAGATCCCAAAGTCCATTCTGTTCGCCTAGAGTGATCACTCTGTTGTGTACGTTGTCTCCTGGCTCGCTTGAAAAGAAATCACTTTTCGCTCTGTTTCTGGCATTAAACCCACAATCTCTCGTCTCAGGTTGTCCCGTTCTCTCCGCTTGTTTGTATTCAGCTTTCTAATCTGTCTTTCTTTAGTATTCTGCTCGCCTGGGGAGAGCTACAGCCTCATAGTTTTCTCTTTTAATGTTTGCTGTGTCTCTGCTATGTTCACTTCATAAACTGCACACTCATGAATTTTCATGAACACCTCCAGAGCCTGCGTTCTCTGTGTCTACATCCCTAATGTGCCGAGCTGCCTTTGGGTTGGATGTTCGCCGTTTTTTACTCCAATTTTCATCACTTTGCCAAGATTTCTTTTTTTTTTATTAGAGTCAAAAGCTCCCTGACGGCAGTTGACGGATGGCTGATTGAAGCTTCACTGTCAGCAGCTGAATCGATGTGTGAGGCTGTGAGCCTCTACACCAGTGAGCAAAAGACAGAACGGAAGAACACGTCTTAGAAAGTCAAAGACGTCTGAAACCTGTCAATTATGTTCTGTTTAACAATTCAAAGACCACAGCGCTCCCTTGTCTAGGGTGTCAGGGCGGTGAGATGGGTCGATTGGGCCAGTCTGTCAGTTATGACACTCTGCTGTCCAGAGCAAGATGTCAGTATCTGCTCACGTGATCGTCATGAATTTCAGTCGAGATGTTCACGTTCCTCAGAGGATGATTTCAAGGAAAGTTTAGGCCTTTCACCTTTTGATAAATTCGTGTCACATTATTCTTTAAACGTACATGTTTGTTCAAGACTGAGTTTCTTAGATGGAAAAAATATATTTATAGTGGTCATATTTTTCAGTTTCTGTAGAGGATGATCTCTAGTAACCTTCAGTTCCTTTAACTTTCTCTTAACATGCTTCAGATTTTTCTCGTGAAATACATGTTTATGTTTCTCAGAGAAAAGAAATACAATATAGTAGTCCATTGCAGTTCATGAATATTTCAAGTACCTGTCAGTTCTTTCACCCTAAAAATGTGTTTGTGACTTAGTTCCTTAATAACAAAAATATATGTAGTGGCCGTATTTTTCAGTTCCAGTTCCTGTTCTTGAGAGGATCGTTTAAAAAAACTTTCAGCTCTCTGTGTCGGGTTTTTCTCTTGACAACTTTCTTTTTTCCCGCCTGTTTTTTACAGCTAGGTTTCTCAGATATTCTCAAATATTTTCCGGTTCCTTATTTTACAACTGCATCTCGCTGCACCGCTGAAGACTTGGGGTTGTCTTTTCACATTCAAAAACATGAGTACATTTTACAGACTTTGATCCAGAAGAGGTCCTTGGACACATTCATGCACCCCTCACTCTCACTTATCTTCCCTCTTTCCTAAGGCCCCCACGGACATGTCCATGGACACATTATTGATGTCCATTTAGTGTCAATATCTTTAAAGTTTCCTGCAGTCTGACGTTTTATTATGCCTGCTGTAGTGCCCCTCATTCTTCTCCTCTCAGTCTGCCACCGATGAGAGTAAGGGTGAGATTATTTCGACATTGTGCCCTTATCTGTGTAGGAATGCAATGATTTATTGAGTTTTTTTGTGTGCGCACTCTTAATGCTGGTACTTGGAGCAGTGAGCATGGATTGACTTTCTCAGAATGGCAGTCTAATCTAATAACTAAGAGAATGTGACCGACCAGTTGAAAATAGCAGCCTGAGTCGGGGTAAAGCAGCTTAGTGCAGTTTCCTCTTCTGTTGTTCCTGGCTGCCATGCATGTGTGCAATGCTGTGGACTTGTGCGTGTCGTAGAACTAGAGGAATAAGTGATTGATGCACTATGAAGTGGGGAAGGACCTGCAAATCACCTTTTACTGCAGCAATATACACACAAAGATGCAGATAGACGGCCTGCGATATAGGGCAGCCTATCTTTTTGATGCTGCAGTAAATTCTCCGCGGTTACCCTGACATGGAGCGCAGCAAATCCTTTTTCTCCTTTTTCCCTCGCAAGCCTTTTACCACATCGGTTATTGGGGGAATGGGTTATTGTATCGAGAGAGTCGGGCTCCCCTGGCCGCTGAAACACCTCTTACCTGTGAGGTCGGCTGGAGTGCAGAGGGTGAAGGTCAGGAGTTGTTGTGCTTATAGCGGTGAACTGCTGGACTAAAGGTCATACATGTTTACCTCTAACACAGGAGCCGAGTCTTTTCGCTTGCTGCTGCCTCGTCCCGTTAAGACACTTTAACACGCTCCAGCTGTGTTTAACACAGGCCAGATGAACCCTAACAGGCTTTAAAACGGTCGCACAAAACCTGTTTTTTTGTTGTTGTTTTTTTTAAGTGAAAGGGACCACTCAGACCTGGGCAAATAAAGTACCCGTCAGCACAACATCATCTCTAGCTACCACTGGATCAGAACCAAGAACGGCTGTTAGTTGTGTATGCATCACGATTTGGGGAGACGACACATATTTTAGAACAAGCTATAAAATCTATGAAATCAAACTGCTGTGCTTCTAAGTGGAGAAAAAAAATGAATCACGCACAGTGTACTCATTTAATGAATTAATTTGTTAATTCTTCCTTCGTTTTTTTTTCCCTTGTGTAGTAGGTTGACAGTTACAAGGACAGAATATTTAAAAAGGCTTTGCTTTTCAGGTGATTATCTGTAACAGTGGTTAAATGAACGAATTAAAGTCCTCCTACACATATCAGTCCTGTTGAGTAGACTGTCTTTAATGTGACCCAGGACTCATTGTGTTTGGAATGAGGTTAGATGTGTCCCAGACCACCGCCACATACGGACTGGGGCCAGATCTGTGTGCACACCTAAGCTGGTCACTTGTGATCAGACTGCTAAGACAGATGTTATTGCCAGGTCTGAATGGGGTCAAAGAAATAAAGAAAGGATAAGGAATGAAGAGAGAAATAAAAACCTTTTCAGGAATTTAATATGGGCTAATCAGCAATCTTTTGGAGATACCTGGAACTGAGACATCACCCCGAGGCGAATATGAGAAGGCAGGGCATTGAAGGGATGGAGTAAGGAATGATTAAAACGTTTTTAGACGCAACTTTTATTAAATTATGAGGCTAATATTGTGTTATCACCGGGAAAATTGCAAGAGACTATTGAGCAGCAGAGGAAAACAACTTGTTTCTTATCGTGTGGCAATAAGATATTTTACAACACAGACATAGCAGACATAGTCAGGAAAAAAAGATGCCTGATAAAATACGGAAATACGGAAACAAATGTGGTTTTGGATTATGTCTGTTTTAAGCAAAAAAAAAGTCCTTACCGGAAAATAGCTAAAGACAGAGAAACCTAAGGTGGAGGTAGAATATTTCTAAAAGACAAATTCAAGAGACTCTTGTAATGATGTGTTATCTTAAAATCTGTTCCGTACAAAGAAGCATTTAAAAAAGAAATGAGCCTTCTTACTCTTACCGAAGCTGAAAGAAATTACTGACAACATGTCCGTAAAGCCATGAATTAATAATAGCAGCTGCAGCAGATCCTATTATCACTGCTTCACTTAAAAGACCAAATTTAGAATACGTCTTATAGAAAATGTCAATAATGACTTGTGCATGCATCTTTTTAAGATGAACCCATATATCTAGAGCCCCCGATGCTACAGCTTCTCCATATGTAATCACATTTTAACACGGTTATCCACACTATAGCGGCATGATACGTATGCAATGACAAAGTGGATCTCCAATGAAGACGTTAGCTGTCCACCCTTCTGAGGGTGTCCTGTGGTGTCTGAACGTTGTTAGTGGGGCCTTAGGGTCCTATGAACCTCTGTGGATCATCTCACAGATACTTGATCAGTTTAGGATCTAATGAATTTAGAGGCCAGGTCAACACCTTCCTAAACCGTTTGTGTGTCTGTGTCAGGCTGCGTCCTGCTGGGGGTGGCTGCTGCCATTAAGGAGTGTCATTTTTATGGGGTGGGGGTGTCTGGTCTGGTCTAGGTGGGTGCTACATGTCTAAGTAACATCCACATGAATGAATATCAGGTCCAAAAGTTTCCCAGCAGAACTGAATTGTGTCAAGCCGGTCAATGTTATTCACTCTGGTCATAATGTTGTGGCCAATTGGTGTAAATCCACACATATTTCCAACATCTAGAATGAAGAAACTCTAAAAATGCTTCTCCCAACACTACTGCCCCCTGCTGGTATGGAGGTTATTTCCACTCACACATGTACCAGCTGGTGGTCGGTAGTTGGCAGTGTTCAAGTGCAGCTCTTTGCAGTGGTTCTTTTTGACGCTAGTTTAATTTGCCTGGGTCTTCACAACTGTGGTGCATCTCTCCTTCTATGAATACCCTTCAAAATACTTAAAAACCTGGGTTATAAAGGAATAAAGAAGGCGTGCCCTCATGAATGGGACTCCCCCTGTTACTTCTATGCCTTCCTCTGTCTCTCTCGATCTCCCCACTCTTTCTCACCCTCTTCCTGTTATTTCAGTGAGGGTGGCTAAAGTGCAGGAATCATCAGAACAGCCCATGTGCAGCTGACTTCTATTCAGAGCCACAATGGCTGACGCTGTGTGCAGCTGAGGCCCATTCAAAGCCTGAATACCTCCTCCACGTACAGTTGACTTCTTCTGAGACTCCCAGTTCCGCCACTCGAGCCGTCTGCCGTTCAAAGCCTCTCACTCATCCCTCTGTCTGCCTTCCTTCACCTCCTCTGACAGATGACTTCTTAATATTTCCTCCTTTGCAGCATTGTTAAAGTCGTGCACGAAGATTGCACCTCTTAATACCTATTCTAGACGCTGTGAATGAGCCGCCTGCTGCAAATACCAAAAGTGGTTTTGGTTTGTGCACGTTAATAGAAAGCTGATAACAAATGAGATGCACAGTTAAATGCATTCACAAATTAATTTCAAAAGACAAGAGGCGGTCCAGCAAGAAATGAAATAGCCAAGGTCAAGCAGTGGATGTTTCCAACATTGCTGGTTGTGGAGGTGGACGTAGATCCAGGTGGGTGGTCAGATTGCACAGCACACTTGGCAGAAAGCAGAGTCACTTTCATTATGAAATCGAAAACAAACACTGGTTGTGGACGGGTCTGGATTGCAGCCAAAACGCTGGTGTGCTGCTCTCTGTGCTGTACATGAATGTACATGAATGGAGGACAGAAGCTGCTAACATGCTACTGGGTCTGCACCTTCCTGCATTCTGATTGCAGAGTCTTTATTTAGCTTCTAAATTAGCTCTCCATTGGTCCACTTACCATGTTGTCAAGTTGCATTCCTTCCTTTTCTGCCTCTGTTTCCTTCCTGTTTTTAACTTTTCCGTATATTATTTTTTCACATCACTTCTCCTGTCTGTCCGCTGTCCTCCGTGTCTTTGTCCCGGCTCCTCTAGGGCGCTGTGTTCGTCAGCGTACGAAGCGCAGCCTCCAGCAACTCCTGACATTTGCTGTGCTCTAAAGAGGGGAGGCTGTAGCGTGCAGGCCGATAACGCAAACGTGGACTGGGCTGCATCACTAATGACAGCTCCTCCCAACCTCATGTAGCTCCTCACAATAAGTTTAGGTTTGAAACACTTTCCTGCTGGAGTTTCACTTGAACTTCAGATAGACTTTTCATTTGGCTCTTAAGTGCTGACTTCCTGAAATTGACAGAAATCTTTGTTTGTGCTCTGGTGTTATCTTTCAGTTGGAGAGGGTAAATTTCCCCACAGAGAGGCTGTTTGCCTTCAAAGGTTACAGGAAAAGGTAGAATAGGAAATGGTTTATTTTCTAAACTTTCTTTCCAGACAGTGTGGAGAGAGTAGCACCGATCAGCCACAACATTAACACCACCAACACGGTGAAGTCAATAACAACTCCCTTGAAACCATATCATCAGTGTTATGCACCACCATGCAGTCATAATGTTATGGCTGCTCTGGTGTATAGTCTTTGGGTTTAACGAATCGATCCCTCATCATCGGCGGACCAGCGAATGAACCGGACTAACAGATCTGGAAAGTGAACGTGGAATTTACCACCTCTCTCTCTCTGTCTCTCTCTCTCTCTTTTCTAATTGCGCTCTGTAAAATAAATGCCTTTAATGAGATGATGATGGATTCTTGGTGTGTACGTGCGGCTCTGGTTTTAAGTTGTCGAGGCCAAAACTCTTGTGGCATTACTAATGTTATTGTCTTTTTGGGGCTTATTTTCTGCGTCACGTTCATTCTCAATGGTTAAAACCTGTTAAAGACTTGGTCTCAGGTCAAAGGTTATTCATTTATTTTAATTAATAGTATTAATGTATTAATTAGATTAGGGTTAAGGGCTAGGGAATGTGTTAAATCGACGGCGAAGATAGAAAGTTTGTGTGTGTGTGTGAGAGCGGGCTGCACACAAAGTGACAGTTTAGCCACCACCACTGTTCACAGTGTTTATTCCTGTCTGATCCACGTTTACAACACTAGTGTGCGTGGAAATCGTGCGAAAGTGTGTGTTTGTGTGTGTGTGTGTGTCCTGCCTGTATTGGCCGCTGCGCTGTTCTCCCTCACCCCTCTGACGCTAAGCAGCTTTAGCTTGATCACCATCTGTTCATCCAGTCTGTGTTTGTGCACACTCACCCACACAGACCTCAGCCAGTCGTTACGCTGCTTCTCTGCTGTCTGTCTCACTTAGGTGAGAACGCGAGGTTTTTCTCACGTTGAGCAGTGATGCTGCGCATCTTGCCGCAGCCTCTCTCTCTCCGCTAGCTAAAAGCTGCTGCTCCTCCTGTGAACCAGGCCAACTGCTGCGTTTCCCGGAGTATGAAAAGTTGAAACAGCAGCGTGCCCCGTGAAACTAACACCAGGGTTGGTGTGTGTGTTATTTCGGGTCAGCTTGACTTGCTCACAGTCTTCGGAGATGGAGTTATAGGGACCGTAACCACGGTAACAGGCATCCACTTTTTATCTAGAAACAGAGAGGATGCACGGCAAATAAAAAAATATTGGATTCCTTTTCAAATAACTTTCAAATAAAGATTGATTTGCAGTCTCCCCTGCTCTAATGAGTGTGCTGATTCACGTTTAAGGCCGAGACACACCAAGCCAGAGGCTCTGATTGTCTGTTGATCGGCCGAGTTGTGATGGCAAGTGACAGAAATATTAGGTTTTAAGGACACAGAAAGCTCTACTCTTTTGTTTTGTTGTTGTTTGTTTTATTATCTTTGTCTGAGCGTTCAAATCCATAAATTCTGTCTGCAACAACATACAGCCCACGGGCCACAAAGTCCATCAGAGAGACCAATCTGGCCTGTAGGATGAGTTCAAAAATTACATAAAAAATTACATAAAAGCAACTGCCATTCTTAATTTGTCCTACATATGTTGTACATGTGTTGAGTTGTACATAACAAGACGCTTTGACCCAGAACTAAACAGTAGTTGGCAGCAATGTGCAATGTTTAAAATTTTTTTAAAGAAATTTCAGGTCGTTCATAAAATGTTGGTTCTTTAAATGGAATCATTTTCATTTTTTAATATACTTGTACTTCTTTGCACTGAAACAAATGGAAACATTTATAGTTCTTTACGGGTTATTATGCTATTATTATGGTCTGGCCCACTTGACCTCTAGCTGGGCTCTAAGTGGCCCTCAATCTAAAATGAGTTTGACCCTTGAACCCTTGATCTAGAATGAATAATCTGAAGTGTTCAGCATGATTCATTACATCCCAACTCTGCTCTTTCTAATGTAGCCTTCTAGCTCATAGTAGCTTTTCCTGTTTCTCCCTTTGCGTGACTAATACGGATGACTGCCACCTGCTGGTATGGTGCAGTGCCTCCTTTCATGTAGTTGCAGTGTTGTTGGCTGTTATTTTTGTTTATGGAGTTGTATCGTTTTAGTCCAGATTTATTTTTTTTGTGTCTGTACCTTCAAAGACACATCCAACCTCGATTATTAAGACTCTTAATGAGAGTTGAACAGGGGACTTAAAAAAGTGCTTTTCCACTGATTTCCCCCAGTGCATTCTGGGATAGGTTCCAGAAATAAGCATGTATAGAAAGGATGGGACGGAATGAGAATAGATGGGATTATGTGTTTCTCTGCCAACTTGTTAACCTGATTGCCCTTATACAAGCTTCATCCTGCTGTTAAACCTCATCCACCTTACACCTTTCTCTCTCACACACGTAAACAGTAACGGTGTAAACAGTCTATATATATATATAATTCAACATATATTATGACAGAGTGTGTACATGTCTGTTTAAGCCCATTACCTCATTGTTGTGAGTGCAGTTACAGCCAGGAGCTTTATTTATTTGGCGTCTTCCTGCTGCTGTAACCATGACCTGCTGACTTGTTAAGTCCAAGCCGTGGCCCCTGAGCTGAGGCCTACAGCTCACGGGCTGTTTATCCCATCCACTGAATGGGATGATGCACTTACTCTGCAGGAAGTGATGATTCATTGTGTGAACCGTCCAAAGTGCAGCCCTGGCTTCTCTGTATGTGCTGAGGCACCTCAATGCAATACAATTCCTCTTGGGTTGACATTTTAACATTACTCTCAAGCAATGTGTAATAAAAGGGTGAGCTGTTAGAGGGAAAGGTAGTAGAATATTAACATTTAGCATTTGCAACATTCGTGCTTTTTGCCTTGATTTGAGAGCAAACTGCAGAAAAAGGATGGGAAGCAAAGGGCAAAGGTCATAATCTTTCTTATATATATATAGTAACTGGTTATTTGGCTACAGGCATGAGGCGTGTTTTAATCAATGCAGACTAACGCAACTGGATGGTCCTCCAACCAATCCGAGTAACTGCATGTAACTGTATGTAACTGCATGTAACTGTATGTTACTTGTGCAGCAAAAAGCCGACAGACCAAATGATGGACTGGCTGGTAAACACAAATGAAGCATTTTGCTTCAGAATAGGCAAATATTTCCCTTTGGACTTACTGGAGACTCCCACAACAATAAAAGAGGTAGTGCATGTTAGACTTCTATTCATCAGGTGCTGAATAAGTAACTTTATTTCTTATGTGTTCTGTTCAGGGGTCCCTTCAGCGTGGTGAGAAGATGCATCAACAGAGAGACGGGGCAGCAGTTTGCTGTCAAGATTGTGGACGTGGCCCAGTTCACCTCCAGTCCTGGACTCAGCACAGAGGGTAAGAGTTCACACGTCCTCTCTAGTTATTACTCACTTTCTGCTGTTTAACTGTGACCGGAGATCATTGCTATTTTAGTCCGTATTTTTATTTCTGCTTGTTTGGGTTTCTCAGTTTACTCTTAACACACTGGCCTGCTTCTTATTCACAGCTGCTCTCAGGTCAGTCACAGTCGTCAGGGCTTGTTTTATTGAAATATTTAATTACTGAGCTGTGGACAGGACACCTTCAGACTGAGGAAAGAGGTGCACTGCCCCAAAGTCTAATTCTAATTGCAGTATAAATACAGTATATATATATGAAATAGGGCTGTGTTAATGCTTTTATCCTGCAGAGAGCAGTAACATGACCAGCAGGTCAAACTGCCAGAACCTGCACAGGAGAAGGGGAAGTGGTTGCACACTTACTAAACTTAAAACTACCCCCAGCTGTAGCTGAGTCGCTGTATGTTTGGACTTACAGTAAATCTAGTCTGATGGTTGGACTGTGGTCACAGGCTGGGAGTCATTGTGTCTTTTCTCGTTTGCTTTTTTTAGAAAATAAGAAAGAGGAAACTAAGAGCAGATGTTAATCACCAGCATGGCAGCGCTGCTTCACAGTGAATTCACAGGGTGTAAGCAGACTGATTCTGCACATATAGACCCGTAAAATAAATGATGTAGATTTACGTAGGACGGAGGCAACTTTTAGCAAAAATTTTAATCAACATGAAGATTCTCGGTTTTTTACCTGTTGATCTGGGGTTTTTAGGTGGAGTGTCCATGTTCTCCCTGAGTCTGCTGTGTCTCCTCTCACATAGAAATATATATTAGGAAAATGTTAGTATGAATGGCAACCCTCTACAGGATAATACTGAGGCATTTCCAGTTCCAATCAGCACAAGTTATACAGAGTATAGTAACAACATCTTTCCTAATTACACTCAATAAACCTGAACATTTGTTGATGTTTGTTGTTGGTAAAACTTCAAAGTATGAAATGGGTTCTTCATTCATAGATGTCATATGCTGGAATCAAATTTATTTGGAAAAGTTCTGTTATATTTCAGTAGTTGACCAAACAGTTATCAACTGCTCAGAAAATACTCGAAACGTTAATTAAAAAAATCTTATAATTAAAGTCTCAAATTAAAGAAATGTGTTTGTTACAGCCTGACTATAGAGGGCTTTTAAAGAAGTAAAGTGTAGAAGAGTGTCGTTGAGACAAAACACACATGGGTCTTATCAGTTATCTGCTGCAGACTGAAAGAGCAGTTGAGGGGGTGGATGAGAGAACAAGAGAGATTGAATTAAAGATCGTTGCCAGGTGAGTTCATGAGGAGCTAGGAAACGACATAAGAGAGGGAGGACTGAAATACCTTGACGAGTGTGTTGACTCAGATAAGAGGACGGAAACTGATAGATGGATGGATTGGAGGGGGGGTGATAAGACAGATATATCAGATTTCAGAGTTCAAAGATAAACTGAGAGGAATGCAGGTTTTTCTTAGAGAAAAAGAATGAAGTTGGTCTACTGTGAAAAAGCTCTACCACAGTTCTTTTATTTAGTAATCGGTAAATACAGCAGTCACATATCGACATGCTGCACAGCGCTTTGGAACAGAACAATAAAAAAGCAAAAGCATGGCCCAAGAAGTTTTTATTGTGTAATTTCATACACTCAATGGATTCTCCAGACCTACCTCACTGGGATCAATATGTTTTCTCTCATCTTGCATCTCAGAAGCAAACTGTCCTTTAAGTAACATTTGATCATATTACAGTATCAGAACTTTAGTAGTAACATGTGCAATAGTACAAGTTTGGTGTTACTATAAATATTTTCAGGCGGCACAGCAGCTTGGCGGTCTACATGACCCTGCATGTGAGTGTGAGTGTGAATGGTTGTTTGTCTGTGTTAGGCTGATGACCTGTCCAGAGTGTACCCTGCCTCTCACCCAATGACAATGACGCATGGGATAGAAATGAGAGATGAGATGAGATAAATATTTTCACCACAAGTCTGTTTTTGAAAGAGTGGATCAGTGTTATCAGCTGAAGGAAACTACTGGAAGAGGTAAAATAGTGCTGTGTCTAAATGCCAGAAAGCACTTAAATAAGCATTTGTTAATCTAATCAAATCAAATCATATCATATCAAATCAAACTTTATATATAGTACTTTTCATACAAAAAATGAAACCCAAAGTGCTTAACACAAAAACATAATGACAAGAAACAAAATGAAGATAAATAAATTAAAATATTCAGTTTTAGCTCATCTGATCCTAAATGTCCTAAAGTTGGTCCCCTGTAGATTCCTGAAGTCTTTTCTCGTTTTCCTTGTCTTCTTGTAGAGTCGACTGGAATCAATAAATCTTCCTGTCAAAGTTAATGTAGTGCAGAGGGTAGCTCGTACCTTGTGTTCTTTACTCTAGAAATGTTCCGGTCATTCGACGCTGCCATAAACTCCCTAACCCTCTCTGGAAGATTTGTCTCCAGGAAACTTTTCTCTTCTTTTAAAGAGACGTGACGTTCACTGTATGTTTTGATTCAGCCTTTGCCTGACCGGATTCCATGGATCCAGTTTAGTGATTTATATTTTTGTAATTGAAGTCCTTCCACACAGCAGACATGTTTGATCAAGCTAGGGCTGGTTAGAAATGACAGAGTCTCATGCTCTGATCTCCACATAATTAGGGGTTCTTATAGAGGCTTTGCCCATCACATTACACTCATTTGCCTTCTGTTATTCTTTCTCATTGATCATGGTTACATAATCCACCATGATGAGCATCTCTGTGGTTTACTTAAGCTCCTATCCAGTAGACATAATGTGCTCGACCACTTGTGCTCCACATAGTTCTCACACTGCAGACTGATACAAAGAAGCCCAGAGCTTTATTTAGAAATGCAGGTCTTCATTTCTAAATAAAGCTCTGGGCTTCTTTATATTTATGGTGAATCAGCCACAAATTTAAATGTTGTGGGGCTTTTATTTTTGAGTGGTGTCACAGATCTCGCTCTGCTCAGAAAAACTCACATACACAATACATAATGAATTGTGCAGTCTTCTTCACCTTCTTCTTGAACTCTTTCTTCTTCTTCTTCTTCTTTTTCTTCTTCCTCTTCCTCTTCGCCTTCCCCTTCCCCTTCCCCTTCCCTCCATGTCCATGAATCCATGAGGGCAGCAACGTTGAACATGTGGCTCTATCTTAGACAGATTTTTTTCGTTTTCATGTCAGGAATCCATCAAACTGTCCCTCCCTCCAGACGCCGACAGACTGTTGTCTTTGTTTATTCGTTTTTATTTCCTGCCCGTAGAAATCAGACCAGTTGTGCTGCAGTAATCACACACACGTGCAAACACACACCACCCTGCACAGAGCGGAGAGACCAAGGGAAGTGGGTCAAATGGTTCGTGTCTTGGCAGTGGATTGGTCAGCAGAGGCCTGATACAAAGACACACACACTCACACCCGCTTATTTCTCTTCAGCCCGTCCGGAGGTCCGTCTGATGAATAGGTCAGGCCTCTGAGGGGACCACAGAGAGAAGACAAGAGCAAGAGAATGAGCAAAATTCATCATGTGTCATTGCCTCCCTTCATTCCTCCATCTTCCCTCTCTTTTTATTCAGCCTTTTTGCTACTTCCTGCCACTCTTCATTTCTGTTTCCTCCCACTTACTTCTCCTTTGCCTTTCCTCCGCTATTTTCCTCCTCAGTGATAAAAGCTGTGTTTGTGTGATTTGTTTGTCAGTCAGTTCTTTGCGAGATCCCATGTTTATCACCTCCTCTCTCCTCTCTTTTCTTTTAATTTCTTTAGATTCACCAATTTTGCTGTTGCTACATTTACACAGACACTGGTATTCCTCTGATAATCAGAGTGATGTCCTATGGGAAAACTGACCTGATCAGATGTAGAGTTGGTGGTGTAAATCTTCAATAATCATGCAAACTCATGCTGGTTTCTCTCTGGCTGGAATAAATCCATTCTCTCTGAACATGTTTGCTCCATGTGGGGTAAACATCAGGTGAGGAGTTTCCAGGAAGAACAGAAACATGGAGGTAGAAAAAGAATCAGTTGTTGAAACAAGTGTTTGAAAAGATGAACCAAGCCGGAGGCGTGGAGACATCTTGGTCGTGTCCTTCTACTCTATCAGTTCAGGACTGGAGATGAAAATGGGGAGAAAAACTTCTCCTTCCTCTTCATCGTCCTCCTTCTTCTACTTATTTTTCCACACCTCCTCCTCCTGCCCTTCTGCTTGTCCCTCGTGCCCTCTTCTCCTCCCATTTCAGTCCTAGAAACCATGTGGACAGCAACATTAAAACAACATTGGCAACAAAACATCTTGGTATTCTTCTTCAGTCCATGTCTATGACTCCATGTCAGCAGCAACGCTGAAAACAAGGCTCCATCTTGGTCAACTACTTCTGTTGAATCAGTTGTTTTAAACTAAGTTGTGAGAAAATCTTCCTTATCTTTCAATTTAGCGTTGTCAGTCTGTTATTTGAGCTGATCATCCTATTTAGTGCCCATATAAACAATAGGAACTGGATCCTTCACTGTAAACTTCTACCATGAATCCTTCTAGACTCTCAAATAAACTGGTCTCTTTTTTAAATTATGTGCAATTACATACACTTTCTTTCTTTGTATTTTTTAACGAGTGAATGTATTCATTTTTGGTTGGTTTTTAGCTATTAATTCTCAGTTACTCACACCTCCGCCACAGGATCAACACGGAGACTCACACGACCACTTTAAAAGCAGTGATACCGTCGATTCCTGAAGCAGCAGTTTGTTTTTCCAGTGAAATCCCTGTGGTGTCTTGCTTCTCATTTGCTTGGAGTATCTCCTGTAATCTCCAGCAGGAGCTACGGTGACAGACATAAGCAGCAAGCTCATCAGAAGACATTAAATGTGGCAGGCTGCAATGCCCTTAAGGTAACCACTTATCCCAGCTTTAGCAGCATTAGCATGGTGTAGGAGTTAGCCGGCGTCTTCATGCTCGTCCTCTGAGGATTAGCTTAATGTTAGCGCCGAGGCTCCCAGCAGCACAAGTGGCTCATGGCTGCAGCTCAGCTTTAATTAAATGTCACTGAGTACATGGCAGAACAATACACAACTGTTAAATATAGTTATATATATATTATTATATATTGCTAATCTACCACATCAGAATTTCACCTCCAGCAACAGCAGCTTTGGAAATGTGTTTCAATGTTTATCCATATTCGTTATTGAGCTATTTCATTTGGAAAGATGGATATTAGTTAATACAGTTAAGTGCTGTTGCTGATGCGTTCTGAGTGAAGTGATGTGATGAAAGGGATGCATGTGATGTATACGCCTCCTGTTGGCCTCGGCCTTGGAAATATAGATGGATATCTTTTTTTGTCAATGCACAAGTACAGTGAATTGCAGATGAACCTCTCAGAGCAGCTGCCAAGAGTGAATGAATGGATCAAAAGACGAGAGGTTTGAATGGAAGGATGAAAGCTAGATAAGAGGGAGAGGCTGTGTTCACAGGTTCGCCCTGAAGGCAAAAGTCTATTGTTAGTCAAATCCAGTGTTTCACATGTCACTTTTGTTAGTCAAAAACTGAGGTAACTGGACTTGTTGAGTTTGGTTTGGACAGGGTTTTTTTTTTTGCTTCCTCTGTGGATGCCTAAAGTCTTTTCTTCCTAAAAGTCTGCCTTGTCTTCTCCTAGAGACGACTGAATTCAGTCCAGTTAGCTTTCTGTCAGAGGTAATGTAGTGTGGAGAGGATAGCTAGCTCGTACCTTCTGTCCTCTACTCCTGTTAGGTCTGGTCATTCTAACCCTAACCAGAATCATAGTTCTGGTCTGGTCAAGATTTTTCTCCTTGACGCTGTCTCCATGAAACGTTTCTCTTTTTCAAACACAGCGCTCAGTGTCAGGGTGGGAAAAAATATTGATATGGCAATATATATCATATATATATATATATATATATGACTTCCACACCTCCGCTCCGCAAGGTGTTGCTGTAGCACCACCTCACTGAGTAGCATTTCCTGCAGCGGTGAGTGAGGCAGTCCAAGAAGTGGACAGGCAAACAGCAGAAGTGAGCATAGTGGTGGTGGCGGCAAAACTTGAAAAGCTTCAAAGCTGACGTTCGGAACTAACAAGCCGGACAAAGAGTATGCAGTTTGCAAACTGCTTCGCTCCAGTTAGATATTCAGGGAACACGACCAACTTGCAAGCTCATTTAATGAGACACCATGAGGTATTAGCACAGCCTGCGAAACCTGTTGATCCGAAGCATCATAACTACACTGGATAACACAGTACTTACACAATACGTATGCATAGGAATTTTATTTGCCCATCTGTTCAGTGGCCCATGACAATAGTGAGGAGGTAGTAGAAGATGAGATGAGAACTGATCAGTGGAGTGTTCAAACAGTGAATCACATTTTTGTTCAAAGAGACAATTGTAAACTATATTTTGACATTATATTTTCAAAGTGGCAAGAAACTTTGAAAATTTGAATTAATATTACTTGTTTGACTCAGTTTTTCCAATGAATTATCACTGTCATTTGATGTACAAATATACAACTATTGTATTGCATTTAAAAATTTCTCAGTTACCCATGTAGAATATTGCAATATCATAATGTATCATATCATGACTCAAGTATTGTGATATGTATTGTATCGTGAAGTCCTTGAAATACCCACCCCTAGTTCGGTGTTTGTTGTTGTATGTCTGTGAAGGTTCTCAGTCATCCAGGTCATGGTAATCCAAAAAGCATTGAATAAGGTCAGCTGGACTTTGACAGAAGTCCAGCTGAAAAGTGGAGGTGGACTGCTGAGTTGTTTCCTGATGAGTTGGCTCTCCTGTGTTGGGCCACGCGTTTGTCCACCTCCACCTGAAGGACAAAGGACACTCCATTGAGGATACCATTGTCAAAGTCCTGGCCAGAGAGGACAGATGGTTTGAGAGAGGAGTAAAGGAAGCCATCTGTGTCAAAGTGGAGAAACCTTCTCTAAACAGAGGAGGTGGACTGAGATTTAATTTACCATCTATTTATTATTCAGTCTTGACTTCTGTCCCCAAGAAGTTTCAACACCATTCACACCTTGAGCCTCCAGGCTCCCATTGACAAAAGCTTCATTAGAGCCCCAGTTTCTGGTCAAGCAAGTTTCGAGTGGGTTTTTTTTTCCGTCTTCTTTGTCAGTTTTTTTCTGAGAACGAATAGATGAACAGTATTTCTTGTTTTTCCCTTATCCTCCTTATCCTTAGAGCATGTTGATTTTTGCCTTAAACGTGTGGAGCTGTCACTGATTGAACTTGGGTTTCTTTTTGGGTATAATTCCCAAAATAGATTGTTGAAAGGGAATATGAACCCAATCTAACAGAAAAGCGACCACATATCTCTGGTGTTTTCGCCCAAACACAATCATCCAGCCTTCCTCCATTCATCCGATCTTTACATGACAGAACAGTTTTCGCATATGCATCCCAGACCCAGTGGCAGAATATTGATTTGCATTATTTTTCCTGTTTCTGTGCACATCAGTCATGTCAGACTCCACTGCTTTTATCCGGTAAAAAGAAAATGAATGGTACAGCCTCTCACTGCTGTTTGTGTCTCTGTGTTTCTGTCGTCTATCCCCAGCGATTCCTCTCAACAGCCAGCCCGCATTGTTCTTTTCAGCTCCAGTAACCCCATCCATTAACCCTCCTCTTCATTAGGAACCTATTAAAGTGGTAGAGGCTCATTGCCAGGCAGCAGCAAGAGGATCTAAAATAATGGGGTGGAAGCAAGCAAAATGCACTTGAGCTGAAGGAGGGGACAGACTTGTTTCTGATTGCATACACGACTGCAGATGAGTCTTCATCATGTTTTTTTAGGAACTTTTATGCTGCGTTGTGCATTTTCTCACTAGAAATCTGGTTTTGTACGACAGATCTTGAGATCCTCAACCTCATTATGAGATGCGTCAAAATGGTAGTCTTTCAACCAATCAGAGTCATTTCGTGGTAAACAAATTCAAGTCCAGACTCTACATACTCTACATCAGGGGTCGGCAACCTTTGTGACATGGAGGGCCAGTTTGAAAATTTCTTCTCCATCAGTGTGCCATTATCAACAATAACGCATAAGTTAAATTATGACACAAAATACAAAAATATTTTCCATGTATAATTTTATTCCACCTGTAGAACACATCCAATCATATTTTTAAAGATATTTATCTGTTATTAACTCAAAACACTGCTTCAGTGGCTCTCTGGGAAGGTGGGCGGGACCAGGCAACAGCGCTGCAGGGATCATGGGCGGGAGCATTCACTCAAACCCAAGAAATCAGGCCGCGTGCAAAGCGCAGATCATCCCTAACACGGAGAGGTGCCAGCGTGCAGCTGTCTATGCCACAGCGTGCCATAGGTTGCCGACCCCTGCCCTGCATTAATAAGTTGCCACATGACTTGATTGCCGCTGCAGATATTTGCTGCAGCATAATTGGTTTGCAACGGAGAGACTTTCCTCCACAAAAAAAAAGAGTGAGCAGGGGACGTTTGTCTGGTTTCTAGGCTACGATGCCATAGGAGCTTGTGCAAAATAAGCAATATAGATAGATAATGGATGGGTTGGCAGGTACTAACAGGGGTAGGTGGGTAGGTACTTTATTAACCCCAAAATGGGAAATTTCACTGTTGCAGCAGCAATGGGCAGGCACCATACACAATATATAACAAAAAACTAAAATCAATAATTAAAAAAAATAAAAAAAAAACAGGAAAACAATATCCACATGCAAAATGTTTACAAGAATGATGAAATTACTTAATATTAAGAATGAAATGAATTCACATCAAAACCATATACTCACCAGTTTTCTGGGGGTAGTATAAATAAAAATTATGGTTTGGGCAATTTATCGACAAAGTGATCCTATATCTCATATAAATACGAGCGGATCTTTTTTTTATCATTTCTAAGTTTACAGAGAGGCTGGTAGCAGGTTGTTGAAGACATGGAATCTCCTGCTGAGCGGTCGATGTGTCTGCCCGGTTTGGGTAGAGAAGGTGTTAGGGTTAGGGTTAGGGTTAGGGTTAGGGTTAGGGTTAGGGTTAGGGTTAGGGTCAGACCTCCTGGAGAATCTCGTGGCAGGCAGGTGTAAACTAGTAGCAGGTGTTCCAGAGCTCCCCCACATGAAAGAAACTCACTAACATGTCATTATCCAACATGTGTGATCGGCACAAGTCTGACCTCCATAGCATCAGATAAAACAAATGAAGCCTGCGGCAGCACGATGTTAGACATGTAGGAAGAAGCTCAAGCTCTATTCTGACTGGATTAGTTTTACCTGGGGACGTCATAGGTTTCCCTTGTAAACTCTGTTTTATACTCGAATATACTCACTTTATCCCTGGTTAATATTATACATTTCATACCTCTACACCTTTTGAAATCTTTAGTTCGTTTGCCATTTTTGGATAGACAGTAAAACGTATGGTTTCTGAATTAAAACATGATGAGACCTCATAATTGCACTCATCATCTCTTAAATGCTATTCCTATAGGCTTAGTTTTACCTAGGGATGTCATGTGATTAAGAAATGCACCCCTACATCTGCTTATGTGTGGCTTTATCCTTGCTTCTGATGTCTCTCCTACTTTCTGCTTCCACTCCCCAACATGTCAGAATTAATATTATACCTTTTATACCTCTACACCTTTTGGCAGCATTCATTACTTTTCCAGATTTGGAATGGTAGTGTATACTTTGCTGCAATTTGATTCTTCTGGTGGTTCTGAGCGCTTTTTTTTTTTTTTCGTTTCTTTTCCAGTGATAAGGTCTGCTGTGATTTTTATTTTACCAATTACAGACATGGCTGATTCACAAGGGATTACATTCACAGACAACTTATGCAATTATTACACAATACTACAAGTCCAGAGGTAAAACTAATCCTGTGTGATTTGGACTTTACACACAAATAAAATGACCTCGTACATTCGCAGTAATTATCTCCACGACAGCCTCTCCCTCTGCCCTCACTGTGTATTTATGTGCACAAACAGGAAATAACAGGAATGTCAACTTATCGGATATCATGGCAGCCGTTGGAATTTGCTCACAGATGAGATCCATCGCTCTCACCACAGTCAATAATCGAGGCTTCAAGTGCGAAACAAGCTTTTTCGTTTGGTATTGATGCTTCAGATAATAACGTACACAAACTAAACCTTATACCTCCCACCACATTACAGTATTTATTTGAAATCCTTCTGAGTTGGTCAGTTGGACGCTACATAAAAAGATCTGATCAGATTTATGTCCTTACGTGCCCCAAAACATGTGCAGTGGTTCTGTTACTGCAGAGCGTCAATTCTGCTGGAAATGGAAGACAAGATGAAGAAAATGTTTTCAAACTTTACAGTCAACAGTGGAAAGAAGAAGAAGAGCCAGATAGATTCATGGACATGGACGGAGCAGGAGGAGAAGAAGAAAAGGGAGAAGCAGAAGAACAGGGAATTGAAGGAGGAGAAGACGAACAGGGAGAAGAATGAGGAGCACGTGAAAATGACAAGAATGAGAAGCTGGAGAAGGAGAGGAAGAACCAGTAGGAACTCTAAATAGATTCAGTAGAAGAAGAAGACCCTCATCCTCCTTGGAAGGCTGTTCAGTGTGACTGAAGCACATCGGAAGAAGTTTTATTTTCAACTTACTTTTACTATCGGAAATATTGAATGTCTATAGTACCAGATGAACCAAGATGTCTCCATGTCTCCAGCATTGCTGTCCATGTGGATTCCAGCGTGATTTTATCTTTTCAAACACAACTGGTTGTTTTTCTACCTCCATGTTTCTGTCCCTCAAGCAAACATGCTTAGAGAGAATGGATTTATTTCAGCCAGAGAGAAACCAGCACAGCAAGAGTTTACATGATTATTAAAGAGCAGTGTGTTAGGGTTAGAGTTGGGTTAGGGTTAGGTGGGGAAAATTAAGAAAAATCAACCAGTTATTCCGTTATTCAGTACGGTTTTAATTGTTTCATAAGAGATCCACTCAGGCTCCAGTATGTTCTCTAATATTGAGGTGCATGCTCTTTCCACTGCCATTTAAACCTGCTCACCGCATTTCTCTCTGTGTTTTCAGATCTGAAACGGGAGGCCAGCATCTGCCACATGCTGAAGCACCCTCACATCGTGGAGCTGCTGGAGACGTACAGTTCGGACGGGATGCTCTACATGGTTTTCGAGTTGTAAGTTACAGCCACACCAGAAAATAATTCTCACTCTTTGGTGATGGAATGTATGTATTAGTCACATCAGAGGCCTCACACCTACGCTTGTGTGTGTGTGTGTGGGGGGGGTGAAAATAGATCACACCTGTAGGAGGTGGATGTTACAGAGAGTTGCATCTGCAGGAGAACGTGAAGGCGAGGTGAGAGAGGATGATGGAGAGGGCGGAGACGGAGAAAAGGATCTCAGTAGAGGCAGTTGCAGCAATAGCAGGACACAGAAGAAGTGAACCCTGCAGTGGATTTATATAATCAACGCTGATATGAGAAAGCTTGTTAGTCGAGGATGGGGGTGGGGGTAAGAAATTTGTATTTCATAAAAAAAAAAAAAAAAAAGGAGGAATGGAACGAGTGCAGCAGAACTGTATTTCTGAAAGATGAGATTAAGATTTCACACTTGCCGCTATATACCTCCAGCTTTTCTAAAAGCTCCTCCCGGCCCGCTCCCATATCTTCATCTTTCCTCTTCTTCCCGGACTAATTCCTTTATCATTTAATTCCGCTATCGCTCAACAGCCCAACTATCCAACGGCTCGGTGCACAGAGAGAGAACTTTCAAGGAAACGCGAGTGAGCTCCATTAAATGTGATTTTCATGTTGTGTTTTTTCAGAGTGTCTATTGACGTGAGGTGTTTGTGGAATGTCATAGCTGCTTGACAGCAGCACAGATAGCAGAGTAAACATGGCGGATAAATGCAGATGGCTTCATATGTGTCCCTCTGGCTAATCAAGTAGACTGAAGTATGAGGAAATATGGCTGCACTGCAGCCAAGTCCTACATAACCGCCCTGTTTAATTGGAGCAGAGGCTTAGTGCCAATGAGGAGTGTGAGGCTTTCAGCAACTGGGGGAACGAATGGGAGCAGAGCAATTACAAAGCAGAATCAACTGTGACTAAACGACTCGTCACAATTAAGAGTGGGTGTGTGTGTTTCAGGATTGTCCTTCAATCAGTTGCTTATTCGCGATGTGCAGGTGTACAGCCAGCTGAGGAGACAGTGACCTAAGCTTAAAAGAATCTTTATTGGTTATTGATTGATGCCTAATCTCACGTCCAGTGCCAGTCTGGACAGTGCGTCAGTGCGTAGTAGGGCTACACGATAAATCATTAAAAAATCGCAATCTCGATTCACACGTACAGTACACGTGATCTCATTTCGAAACACAAAGATTCTTAAGCATTTTATTTCACGAGCATCACAAACAAATGCTCCCATTTCTTCACGGATTTTTCAAGCGCCCCTAAAGGCAGCACTCCTCCCTCGACCTACGGTAAAGCGTCTTTACAACACGTGATTCCGTCAGCGGAGGAAGCCCGTCTACAGTTGAGTGTGTGGAAACAGTGAGGAAGAGTAGCAGAGAGAAGTCAGTGGTAAAGAGAGTTAAATGGATGGTGAAGAAACCCCAGATGGCAGAGGGGAGAGTCATCCACAGACCTAACCGAACTCGTGCCCAAAATTGGTTCACATTAGGCACTGTGGAAGTATTTTGGATTTGAGACAAACAGTCTGACGTGTATTGCAAAGTGTGTTCTGCCCTCGTTCAGCGCCGCAAGGCAACTTGAATGACCATTTGAATGATTTTTGTTTTGTTTTGTTAAAGTTCATCAGTGCAATAGACATTTTGTAAAAAAAAAAAAAAAAATCGTTCCAAAGAATCATGATCTCAATTCTAAGCAAAAAAAAAATTGTGATTCACATTTTTTTCCTGAAATGTGCAGCCCTACTATGTAGATATGTAGATAATACTAAACCTGATCACAGACTCCAACTTAACTGTGGACACTTAATACAATTCTTTGATTGGATAGAAACATTTAAGTATTTGTTCATTCAAGTGTACAATGGCATATGTGAGGCAACAACCCTAAGCACATAAGTTGTTCTACAAAAGAATGGCTAAAGAACATTTCGTTAGAACAGCCAAGTCAAAGTCTTGATCTTAATCCAACAGAAATGTTACGGAAGGACCAGTTCATGTGAGGAATCCAGCAACATCTCAGACCTGAAGTGGTTCTGTTCTGAGGACTGGGATCAAGCTGCTGTAGATGACTGATCAGCTGTTACCAGAAATGTAGTGTTATTCATTTATTCCAACTGGAGAGAAACTCTTCAAAATGTTACCTGGTTATTATGAACTTCTGTTTTCTAATTGAATGGATCATCATAGGGGCTTATACCATCCCTCAGGGCTGCACAAAACCAAATGCATAAGAAACTAGAGAAACTTGTTTTGTGACAATTTCCGTAACTTCGAAAAATAGTTTTGAAACTGAAATATCTCCAAATAAATTGATATTGAGTCTTTCAGGAAAGCAGCGTGACCCAGCCCTAAGCGGAATATTAGTGTCCATGTAAGCACAGCCAATGGTTTTGAAGACCAGGTTAAAACAAAAGTTTTATTCAGATTATTAGTGCTACACTAGAGTCCTTCTCAACGTTCCCATTGTTTCAAGCAGTGTGAGCTGCGTTGAGACACTCTGTCACCTCCAGCTGCTTCCTCCTTTAAACTGGATGGAGCAGCTTTCTATGTTAGAGTTGTAAACTGTAACTGTAAATTACTCCAGAGAGATTTTAATGTTGAAGAAAAGGTCAGAATTTGCAATTGCAATCACAGCTTCTCCTCCTCCGCGCTCAGTTATTAATGTTCGAGATTAACAGTTTTGCAATTTATGAGATCATGATTTGTAGTCGAAGAGTGTGTTGAGATGTTGCTCCACGTTTTGTCACTGGAGCTAATCTAAATGCTGCATGATCAAAACTTGGTATCAAATTCATTCATTCGACACAGAAATATTTAGTTTTCTCTAATTTATATGTAATGAATGAGCTGTTTAAGAACATCCAGAAAAAAAAGGTAAATCTTGCGTAGTTTTGACAGAATAGTTTGACAAAAACTACTGAAGAGCATCCCAGCAGCCTTAGTCTCCACCTGTATCCACCTCCACCCACAGAGACCAGACATAATTACTGCCTTTCTTCTCCTGACCTGCATCTCCCATTTCACCACCACATCCAATCGCAGGGAGGTGAAGTTTTATTAAGAGTGACCTTTAGCTTTTTACCCATGTTCCTGGCCTGACCTTTACGCCGCTCCGATCCACCTCACCCTCGTCTCCTTTTCTGCTTCTGTCTCTGTTAGTATGGATGGAGCAGACCTGTGTTTTGAGATTGTGAAGAGGGCAGATGCTGGCTTTGTCTACAGCGAAGCAGTGGCCAGGTGAGTTTTCATGTTTTTCATTTCCTCCCGGGGTATATTGATCTTTGCAGCTGTGAAGAAAGACTCTGAATGGAGATATAAAGACACGTTTACTTTTCTCAGCCACTACATGAGACAGATCCTGGAGGCGCTACGCTACTGCCACGACAACAATGTCATCCACCGAGATGTCAAGGTAAGTCCTCACTTACTTTAATTTGCTGCTAACTATTAGCCACATTATGGCTTATCATTATGGAACATTATAACCACTGACAGGATAAATAAATAACATTGACCATCTTATGACAATTCAGTGTTCTGCTGCGGAACTTTAGTATCATTAATGTGAATATTACTTAGATGTAGCACCCACCTAGACCAGACCAGGCACCCCCACCCCATAGAAATGGGACTCCTTGATGGCAGCAGCCATCCCCAGCAGGATGCAGCCTGACACAGACGCACACAAAAACATTGTAGGAACAACAAAATAATTGAAGAACAGCACAAGGTGTTGACCTGGCCTCCAAATTCACTAGATCCCAAACAGTAAAATCAGCATACCCAAATTAACACTGCAAGAGTTGATCTAAACACTTTTAAAGTGTCTATATGAGTCCACTCAGAGTGTTAATTTAACACTTTTTCAAGTGTTGGTACCTTTACACTAAGTTACTGTAAATTTGACTCTTCTTGTAGTTAAATTTAACACTGCCTAACACCAACTTTTATGTAGTGTTAGCAATGAACTCTCTCAGAGGACTATTTCTCAACTACACAAGTGTTACCCCCATAGCACTTAAAATGTGTCAATATAATTCTTATATAATCCTACAAAAAATACTTGGAAAACAAACTTTACTTTGGCAGTTAAAAAACATTTATTTTCATACTTGCACCACAAATATTACAACATGCAACAGTAAGGCACAATGTATGTATGTAGAGTTAGAACTCTACACCACAGCACCACTTTAGCAGGCTAGCTAGCAACTTCGAGCCATTAGCATCATCTTATGACATTTTATATCTATGGTTACAAAGTGCATGACTCGTCTCACTCAGCCGAAACGTCAAGCCAAAGGTACCGTTTACTGCCGTTACTCACTTTCTTTGTTACAGTGAGGCCAGGCATGCATGCTAACCTGTAGCTCATTAAGCAGGTATTCGGGTTGAAGTAACAGCACGATGAGTAAAGTTTACGTGGCTCACCGCTGCAAAATGACTTCGCGTGCCCCAAGAGCAGTGGAGGGAGGGCATTAACACTTGAGGTGTTAAATACAGGATCAGAGTTTAGAGTAAGAAGTTTGGAGTTAATATTTAAACATTTACACCTAGAGATTTGATTTATTGACACTTCCTTTTTACACTCGGTTTTAACAGCAACTATTTATCGACAGACAGTTAATTATAATGGAATAACTCTACCCAGAGTATAATTAACTCTACTAGTGTATGTCTAGTTTAACACCAAGAATTCAACTCTTCTCAATTTGCTGTGTATGTGTGGGATGATGCACAGAGCCCCCTCCCCTCAACCCATAGGACCCAAAGGCCCCATTAACAACATTCTGTTAGCAGACACCACAGGACACCCTCACATCAGCGCAAGGGAGATCCTACACAGCATTAGAAAGTTGGTCATAATGTTATGACTGGTCAGTGTATGTATGATATTGATGCACAATTATCAAGGAAGTCAGCCTGCAGACCTTTAGTTTGAAAATGTCACATGTTTCCCCTCGGCAGGAAGAGAAGTAATTTAAGGCTAAAATGTGGCACATTCTCATGTGTTGGAGGTGTGAGGGCAAGGTTCTTGCAGCATTTTTCACTTCCTTTTTACTACTTCCTCCCACAGTCATAAAAAGTTTAAAATGTTTTCATATATGGTTGGTTAAACCCATTGATTTTGAAGTTAAGGAAGCTCTTACTCTTGGATGAGCACATAGCATTTCTTGTAACTTGTACACAATAAAAGAATCCTAGGAGTGTGCCAGTGGAAAGCTTTTAGTTTGAAGAAACATTTGGTATAAGGAGCTTCTAATATGCTGCTAACATGCTAATATGTAAAGGCACAAACGGAAAAAGCACATCTAAGGCACAAAGATTAAGCTATAGACTAATGAAGTGTAGGGAGACTGTTTGTATGCCGCAGTGAAAAACCCATTAGACCAGGTTGGTCCAAATGTTGGCATGTGTAGAACAAGAATATAAAAGCCCACAATTTCAGAAAGGTTTAATGTACCACACCTCTCTTACATTCCTCATTATAAGCTCAGGAGCATTTGTGGTGTTAGATTTTGAGACAGAGAGTGAGAGACAGCTGCCTGGCCTTCAGCTCAGCTTGTATCATATTATCATTATAATAGAATCAGGTACACATCAGCACACAGGCCCTCCTCAGCGTGACCCTGATCTCAGTCAAACTCGCTGTCGTACATGAAGGTCTTTTAATTCAGGTGTCATTTATATAAATTGAGGCAACCAATTACTTTGAGTGTTCTAATGAAGCCGTGGCTGCAGCCTGCTGTGTGCTGCATGTCAGAGAATGGCACATTGACAACGCCTAGTGGTAAATCCAAACGTCTGTACAATTAGTATGTGATGTCTTTACTATATTTGATTATATATAGTAAATATACACGCACGCCTGTGTGAAAAGGTCGGTGTCCGTGTTATTTGTGTGCCTGCAATGTTGTGTGTTTTTATGTCTGAGGCAGGTGCCAGGAAGTCGCCAGTTTTAGTCCTACTTTCATAGAGCCAGCTTCCTGGTCTAGGGAGAACAAATAAAACAGGGCTTTGCATCCAGACTGCCTCCGTCACACTCTCTGCATTCACAAACTAGCTCTCAGGAACACAGTTCCCTCTGGAACATCCATAAATGTGGGCTCAACATTTCTCAAATGCTGTTCTTTTCTTTTATATGTTGTCATTTTTTATTTGTTTATTTTTTAGTAATTTATTGCCTTTTCTGGGAGACCCACAATGCATATTATGTGGTCACAGTGGCTCCCAGCTTGTGGATTACTATCTTTCCCCTCCGCTTTGTTCTCTGGTATTAGTTGTGGCAGTCAATTCAGGACCTGTCTCTGCATCTCTGGCTTAGACCCTTAGACATTGTGTACATGTGAGTGATGGCCAGCCTGAGAGTTCAAAGGGTCAGGAGCTGATACCACTGGTTGCCAAGCTCTGGTTGCCTAGGTAACTGTCTTGTGTATTTCCCACTCAAATTGTTTCTGAAGCAAGCACAACATTCATCTGGATTCACCCAACACTCCGAGCTCATTTTGTCCATGGTGGATTTGGTGGTAGGAACCAAAGTCGTGGACCGTGTTTCCTTGCAATAAATGTTATGGGAAGTGTTGTTGTCCACCCACTGCCGCAGTCGTACCTCAAAGTTGAGATTTAATTTAAGTGTATGGAAATGCTGCACAGAAAATGAAACCCATTCTACTGTGACATGTCAGTTCTGAAGTACAACTTAAGTACTACTGTCATGTACCCTCATCTGAAAATAAATGAGCTAACACTAGTAGAGGAAGTTAACAGTTAACCACTTCACCGAACGCCCTGTGGTAACAGAGAGAAGGAGGCTGCATCAACTTTTTGTAAAGCTATTAGACCTACTTATGGTGCCGAGTTGCTGCCTGTTTTTATACAGGCTACACATAGCATTACTTTCTACCGGGTTTTTCTTAGTGACATCATCAGAGACTAGGCGGTCTCCACTTGACTTTCGTCACCTGAGTTTTATCAGTTGACTTTAAAAAGTCTGAACGTGTGCAACTTCTAGTTTGTACACGTCTTAAAGCCACAGTTTGTGACTCACTGGGCTTAATTTCTCAAAGGCTAAAATTTGTTATTATCATCATTTAATCCCATGACAACAACAAACGTGCCTTCTAGCACAGATGTGCAGCAGCAGTCTCCATATCTCTGACCAAATATTCAAGCTGTTCTGGTCTCATGTCTGTGTCATATTTCTGAAATCGGGCAACGCAAAACACAGTCTCAAAATGAAATGTACTTCCTCCTGGTACATATTTTTTTTTCAGTTGAACATGGAACTGAAAATTAAGATGTAAACCAGCACTGTTGTGAAGATTTGCTGCTTTTCCTTTTCTGATAAAAGCATTAGTAAAAAAAAAAAATGACCTCAGCCATGGTTGGGTCACACTTCTCAAAACACATTGCTTAAAGTCATGGGGAAGTCATGTGGCCTGCAACCACCATAACCAGAAAACTAAAATATATGTGTCACAGGGGCTTAAAAAGGTTGGATTGTTATTTAGGCTTTAAATATAAAATTTTATGAAATGGTTTTGAAAGTGTCCTGGGTGATCTGATCATAAGTGGGCAGCTCTAAAGTGGACCTCAACATGTGTCTTGTCGTTATATGCAGCTGAACATCAGCATCATTGTTAATTCGAACAGCTTTGGTCTAAAAATAAGAGGTCACTATACATACCGCTGTTTCAGAACCATGAACAGCACGGTTTGTTGTGTGACACACAATCAGAAGTTTCTGGTTCACCAGATACACACGTGTTGAGTTTTAATGGCCTGATATACGAGAGGCTATTAATTGTTTATTTATCTCTGCCCTGACGTTTGTTTTTTAAACTATAACTGAAGCATCCATGAGGTACTTACATGCATTCAAAGCAAATGTGTTGCTCCAGTTGAGTGTGGTAAAGCTCCGCTTACGTGTAGGCAGTCTGTCAAATTTGAACAGAGTGCATTGTGAAAGGATGTGGCCACAAGTGGCTCTGCCCTCTTCTAGATGATGTCATAGAGATTGGATTTCGATTGCAATCTGTCTTTAGTGCCCTTCACAAGTATTCTTTCATCTGCCCACTTGCGATCTGATCAGACACTTCTGAACAGGAACATAATGGCCAATAATGACAGGAAGATGCCTTTTATGCCTGATGTTACAGTAGTAGCCCACCTCCAGATGTTGATTTTGGAGATTGGATTTTAGATGCAGCATGTCTGCAGTGTCCTTCACGTCCTTTCATCTGCCCACTGATCAGATCACCCAGGTCCGGAAAGAAGCATAACATAAAACAATTTGTCTAAAAGAGGCTTTTTATTTTTTTGTTACACTGTTACACTGGGCTAACTCTGTTTTGATTTGTTAGGTATGCTATTAATAATTACGAATATATACATGTACGATGGACAAGACACATTAGTGCTCTGCTGCCCACACCTGGAACAGCCTAGAAACAGTTTTTAAATTGGGACATCTGGTCCCTCTACCTGAATTTAAAGGTCTTAGTAGCACAGTGGTGAGTAAATCGGTTGGCACTTGTTGATGCTTCTAGGTTGTAACTGGTCATATCTTTTAGTTTTACATTTTTATGTCTTGTTTTGGTTTTTATGTCCTGTCTATTCATTGTAAGTTAGTGTGACTGTCTTGGCCAGGTCTCCCTTGTAAAAGAGATCATTGATCTCTGTGGGACTAATCTGATTAAATATGAGTTAAAAAAAAAAAATAGAAGAGGAAATTAAGCAAACCTTAAGCAAGACGATGTCAGTCGAGGAAGGGGTCTGTCAAATGTGGCCTGGGTGCAGGATGTTGTCTTAAGTGGGCCAGTGCAGTGATGTGGTCGTGGTGATTGGTTTTTTAACACATTCCTGGCTGGTCTTGAGTGTCCTTTACACCTGCTCACCGCTGGCCACTTGTGATCAGATCACCCAGGTCTGGAAAGGAACATTCTAACAAATAATTTGTCTAATATAGACTTTTTGTTCTGTTGTTCTAGTACAGTGGGGTGAATTTGCTTTGATTCGTTGGGTTTCTAGAATAAAACATTTGAGAATATACATGTACAATGAACATCCATGTCTGTGAGAATAAAAATGTGTCTGAAGGCTCATGCAGCTCTGACATTGGCCCAGAGTAGTGTTCACTTCTGTTATCACTATTTAACAGTGCCAAGCTGCCGTTTCCATCTTATCAGATGTACTGAAGATTTTTTTGCCCTTTGCAGACTCAGAACTACACTCACTTACACATGTAGTGCATTGACAATAAAGTTGTCCTTGTTGAATATGGATCAGCATGAGTGTGCCGCATCTTTCCATGCGTGAAAGTCAGTGATATCATTTAAATGCTGATGCTCATAAATCACCATGATGCCTGTGCATTTATCTTCCCTTCACTTCACCACAGACCTCCACCAGTGACAGCAGCCCCAGCTTCTGTGTGTCTATTTGTGTCTTCTGCCCCCTCATTGCCGCAGACTGCATGCATGGAAATTCAAACAGATAGCATGAATTTATCTGTCTCAGTTGTGAATGCGCGCGACGAGAGAAAGGTGAGCGCAGGCTGAAGGTGAACTTTCTTTTCTGGTAGCGTTCACTCATCTGGAGTTATAGCATACTGTTTGAAGTTAAAGTCGTGCTGAGTGTCGAATCCGCTCAGCACACATCCTGGCTCCGTGTTGAGCCATCTGAGGAATCCATAAAAACTGCAAAACGTTTGATGTAAACATAAAATGAACAGAGAGGCACGCTGGCGCAGACCTATACCTGACTTTACAACAACAGTATTTCTTTTTTTCTCCTGGTTCTCTAAGGTGAAAGGGATTTCCTGTCAGATTCTCTGAACTCAAAAAAACAGAAGGCTTTGCCTCAGAGAATTCATAGTTTGCCTTCTTAGAATATAACGCAGCGTCTCTGTGTGAAAACATCTTAAGGTGTTTTCTGCTTGGGGTGTTCAACCTATTTTTACACTGTTGTTTAACCTCTGCATTTCCCTGTGTGTTACTGGCAAACAAGCTGGTGACGTTCAGGAATCTTACATAAAACTAATATTAGATTACCAGATCATAGCAAGAAGTGTTAAGTGATAATCCCTCTGTTAAACCAAAAGTGTAGTTACAACATTGAGCCCACATCTTTTAAGGTGTTTCTGTTTTTTGTTTTTTTTGTGTGTGTTGTTTTTATTTGATTTATTGCCTCTGACTATTGTGACATTTTCTAAAAAATGTAGCAGGTGGTAAAAAGACACAAATTAAAAGATAGATTTTAAAGCTTCTGGTGCTTTAAATGCGTAAAACAGGAAGAAAAACGTAGGATTGATACAAGTGGATAAGTACTTATGTTTACTGAAATGGCACTCTTACACATCCAAAGAACTAATTTACATCTGTCTGAATATTCTCAGTCGTTCATGATATAGTTTGGTCCATATATGTTTGGATATTGTTTGGATAGTGTATTCTAGCTGTTTACCAAAACATGTTCAAGATACAGTTGTATACTCAATAAGATCCTGAAGTGCAGACTCTCAGCTGTAATGTGATGGTATTCACATCCATATCCATCCACTTCTTTTTCAAGGGACCAAAAGTAATTGGACAATTGACTCAAAAGCATGTTCATGGGCTGCATGTGCAGTTCCCTCATTAATCCTTCATCATTTAAGCAGTTAGAAGGGCTGGAGTTGATGTGGCAGATGTGGCATTTTCAGAAGTTGTTTCTGTGAAACCACAACATACGGTCAAACGAGGAGTACAACAGACCATCCTTAGGTTGAACAAAATTAAGTCCTTCACTCTACGGGACACACCCCGTTTGAGTTGATCCATGATGCTGTTGCTATGTAACTGGCCAAACAACCACATCACCTTGGACACTGTTTTGCCAGCTACTTTTTGTGTATTTCTTCATAATGCTAATTCTGTAAATGTTTTGATTACACTGTTTATTTTTATTTTATTTGAATCTAATCTTATTTTATCTATCTTGTGGTTTATATGAGCGTTAAGAGTTATCTGAAACAAAGGCAGCTGGACTATGTCCCATTTCTACATGGGTGGTGGGGAGTTAAGGTTTTTATTATGAACATCTGTGGGTGGTGTCCACTCTGTTCACACCTCGCATTAACATCTGTCCTAGGCAGTGGCCAGCTTAAAGTGCAGCTGTGAACACACTGAGGATGCGTTTGGGTGATCCAATCTCAGACCAGATTTGAAGGGTGGTCTGGGTCATATTTGACCCAATTTCTTTGGTAGTGTGAACACACTACATGTCCTGGATCGCATTAGGTACCACGTATTCAACAGCATTAACAGCTGTTAACTAACTAAATAATAAATAAACAAGAATTAACATGAAATAATTTAATATGAGTATATTGTGCGTGATTATGTCATAAAAAAAACAGCTTGTGGTTGATTATTGATGTGATCATGTTGTTGTATTTCCTCAATAATGGCTGATGTTTTTATTACCGTAATTACCAGAGAAGATTCCAGAGCTCAGTTAGCAGGTCTCAAAAATAGCTTCAAGACAGAGATAAATAAATAATAACATTTTGTGTTGTGTGTTAGAGAGACTAAACGAATTGTTCCAAAATACGCGTCATCTCCCAAAGTCAGGACATCAGCTTTTATAATATTATATTGCGCCCCAAATCATTTTGCTGTTTGTTTGCATACAGAGTGTGAAGCTGAGATCAAATTTAAAGAGAATTTAAAGTTGTTATTGCAAGCGTCTGATAAGTGATATCTCAAGGTGTTTACATCTGACTGGAAAATGACAGAGCATTTTATGGAAATAATTAGCATCAAGTTATGTAAATATTCCCTTTAGTCTTTTGTGCTTATTGAAGTCTAATTGTCCACTACAGGCTGCAACTTTATCCTCTTTACTTTTGTGCTTATCCAACAGACACCAGTTATGGCTTATTATCCCACAAATGCCACATTCTGCATGTGAATTGGCACCAGAGTGACTGATGGGAAAAAAGACATGTTTCCCCATTGAACACTTGAATGTCAGCTGTTTTTACAAGGTGAAATGGCCCGGGTCTACTGGGACCTATTTGCAGTACACATGGAGGACTATTAGCAGTGTCATTAGCGCTGTTTGTGTGATGATGAGTGGCTGTTTGGTGGCGCTAATAGCTTCTTTAATGGCGTCCAATGAGCCTTGAGGAGACGACTCTGGAATTCTGTCATCGAGGTTTCACAGTCAAACACACCAATATGCTGAGTGTACTGCTGGTATTAAGTGACTTCATCGTCCGCTTTGATGGCAGAATGACGCCTTTGTGTACCGTGGTGCTTGTCACATTTTTCTGTCAGTTTTTGTCGGTGTGAGTTTGTTTTTGTTCGACTGTTTGTCTGAACTGGGTGGAGATGGTTTCACCTTTTACCCTGCTCTCTATAGCGGACTGTCAACATTAGTCAAATGTATGAATCCGTAGATAAAAACAATGCTGATTCCTTCCTGCTTAGCCAACATGAAAACAATCTTTATCCAGTAAATTTCTGTCTAGTCTAAGATCCGTACACCACGGAGGTTAGAGTTGGCTGAAAGGATCAAACACTTCAGTAGCACTTAGTTTTGTGAGTCCCTGGAGCCATGTAAACAGAAATTCTGTTCTTTACAGTCGACCGTCCTACATCCATGTGACGGAACAGATCTGGTGCTTTTTTTGTAAACTGACCGTGCTATCTGTGTCTGCATTACACACCTATGGTTTGTTTTTCTGTTTAATGCGCATAACTACAGTGATTGGGAGCGGCGCTCTGAACACAGCTAATCCACTGGAGACGTGCAGCTCAGTGCTGTGCCTCAGTGCATCTTGTGGAGATGGAGATGGAGCAACACAGCTGCTCACACTACTGGGCTAGGTGTTAAACTCAGCGCAACAGCTTGTGGCTGATGCCGGTGATAGTGAGCAACAAAAGGTGTAACCTTAATGATGCTCAGTAGGCACCCAAGCTTTACTCACACTGCAAAAAATCCTAGCATCAAAGAAATACATCTTATATTTTGTTCATAGACAAAAACTTTGAGCTTATTTAATGACTTTATGCTTATTCGAGCAAAAAAGGCTTAACCCATTGGCATACCCTTTTCATTTTTTTTCTCATTTTTTTCCATTACAGTTTTTCACTACAGTTTACACTACAGTTGCTCTGTGTATGTTTTCCCATTGAAATGTGTTTTGCGAATGAGCTGTAAATCTCGTAAGGTCTTCTCTCGCAATATCCCATAATTCTCTTAAATTCTCATTACATGAGACTTCACTTTGGGGAAGATGGACGTCAAATGAACTGGTCACATGACCCCCTGTGTCATCTGCAGTGACTGGGATTTCCAAAGAAGTGTTTGCATTGCCTTTTTTAGACAAACCGTTATATCAATACATCTAATTACCTCATGAGAGTGTAAAAATGATTCAGCGGTATTTGAAAAACAACAGTAAGTGAGGACTTCTTAGAATATTGTGGTCATTTTGCGTCACACCTCCTAACATGTTGTTGTTGCCCAACACTTTACTGTCTGACACCTTTTTGCCTAAAGAAACCGAGGTGGTGATCAAACGTGCTTGCATGTGTGTACTTGTACAGCTATCTTTCTGGGAACCAGTTTAAGTTTTATACCATCAGAATAAGGACATTTGTGTAAAGTGAGGAAATTTTGGCCGGTCCTCACTTTTTGGCTGTTTAGGTTAAAACTCAGTTTTAGGGTAAAGGTTATGGTTATGGTTAGTGTTAGGGTTAGGGTAAGGGTTAGGCATTTAGTTGAGATGGTTAGGGTAAGGGGCTAGGGAATGTATTATGCCAATGAGTGTCCTCACAAAGATAGCCATACAAACGTGTGTGTGTGTGCGTGCATGTGTGTTTGTGTGCGTGCGCGCTTGGGACAACGGTGGACAACCACTGGAACTAATGCCATCTCACGGGAGGCTCATGCTTATCTCACAAGCAAATGCGAAAATGCACCAGTATACAGTAGATGCCCCAGACACAGTGATACCTCAGCGATACTCTCTGGTGTGTCGTCGGAGACTGTGGCGTCTCTAATGAGCCGAACGTTTGGGAGAATAATGTGAATAACAGTCACAATCATGCAGAGGATCCAGCTTCAGTTGAGCTACTGCAGGTTGGAATAATTGGGGTAAGCAAGTATGACTTCATTCATTTACCTCTTGCTCAAATTAGAGCTGGTCTCACTCCCAGCACACAAACACTAACAATATATAACTAAGTAGAGTGATGTGTGATTAAAATGATGAAAAAATGTTATCTCATAATAATCAAAAGGTTTCCAGTTTTCATCCAGAAAATTGTAAAATAATTTAGTTGGATATTCGGCTGTGCTCAAGTTTCATTCGCATGCTATGGCAGGTGGATTTGGTTAAGTGGAAATGGACAGCTTCTGCCTTATGTGTTACACACTGTTGCTACGACCTTCTTAGAGCTTATGGTGCACACAGCTTCTTCCATTGTGCGTTCCTTCTTGTATCCCTACCAGTGGCCATCATCATAATCAGCTCGACTACCTGCCGTCTCCCACACTGTTGCGCTGCAGCACATAACGGTGGATTTCCGTTTTGCTAACGTACTTATTAGATATATCATGCATAGCACCTGTTGATGCGTTTTCCACTTTTAACATGACCATCTTAGAGTTAATAGTGCACACAGCTCCTTCCATTATGTGTTCCCTCTTGTATCCCACTGGTGCTTGTCATCATAGTCAGCTCGACTTCCTGCTACCATTGAAAGTAGCACATATTTTTAACAGAGTTGACAGTTCAACTTTATTTTTTCTTCTCTTTTTTTTTCATGATTGTATTCAAACCGTAACTGTGTCCCAATTTTTTGACACCAAATCTATACTTTAGATGACTTTGTTTTTGTTTTGTTTTGTTTTTTAGTGCTCAGTCCTCTGGTGCCTGTATATATAAACTCAGCATGTGAATCTGATCTCTCCCCTGGCCGCATTAGTGTGACTATGGCAGAGGGTATCTGATTCTAACCCCAGCCGCCTGCTTCAGTCTGAAGGCCCCTGGGAGGACACACGTCTGCAGGGGCCACACATCACAGAATAACGTCTACTCGAAAAACTCTCTCACACCTTCTGCACAGTGCACATTCTGTAATCCCTCATCTATAATTCACACACAATTACCGAACAAGGTTTATGACACGCAGATATCAAATATTTATAAGCCATTGTTGCACATGAGGAGTGCTCTACAAATATTACTGTGTATATTTGAAAATGACATCATGCTTTTCTCCCTGTGGAGTATAGAACACATTAAAATACTTTCAGCGTGATAAGCAACAAAAGAAAAAAGGCATTACTTCATGCTGTTGAATTTGCACACATGCATTTACTACCTACTATTTATTATATGTTTTATGCCTTTATCTTTAAAGAGACTGTGGTTTCTCTGCTACCGTGCTGCAGCAAACAGTCGTGAAGGTGCAAACCTCCAGGACTGTTTGCAGCAGAATAATAGCTGAAACCACACCAAGAACTATCATCGTTTTCTCTTTCCTGCTCCGAGTAATGCAAGCTGTGGTTGTGGACATCGGCTCAAGTTCACAGCACAGAACTGAATTGGCAAAAGAGCCAAAAGGAAGTGTATGTGCTTTGTATTGTAGTGTTAGTATCAGTTCAACTAAGCCGCAGCTTACTTTAACTTTAAGTCATCATTGTGTAGCCTGAGGATTATTATTATTAGTTCCTTATAACCATTTAAAACCTTGATGTGTTGGTTGTCTTTCTGACCCTTTTTGCTACACGTGGGGTAAACAATAGGTTTCTAAGACAGGCAGAAACTGGACCAGCTATTCAAAGTTGAAAAAATGAACCAAGCTGGAATCCATGTGAACAGCAACGTTGTACACCTGGAAACAACTTTGTCATCTTCTTCTACTGAATCAGTTCAGTATTGTTGATAAAACGTAGGGCAGAAAAATCATCTTCTGTAATATTTCTTGCAGATTTCATGCTCCAAAGCAGGCACCTTGTCAATCATTGAATGTCATTTTTGGTGTCAATTGGATCATCTATACACCTAAGAAGTGAGACCCTGTGTTTTTTTTTAAATAATCAAGATCCAGTGATATCTGATCGACTGATTGATTTATTAAATTGATACAATATAACACATAGCAAGCAAAGAATAACTGTATTTACTCATTGGCATACTTAAAAGAGTATATTTTAACATACATATACATAGCGTAGCTTACAGGCATTCACTTTCTTACACTGTGGTTGAAGTCATATAAAACTGGTGACTTCATTTAACTTAGATTGTTGTGTTGATGACATTTATATTAACCGTACCACAACTTCTTCTTTCAAAACAATAAATTGTGTAAGGTGTAAGCACTTCAGTGACTTAAATCCATGGTTGCAGTAGCCACATGAGTCTCCCCCAGATGTTCAACCTTCTGAATATTACTTCCTGTGATTGACCAGAACATATGTCTTTTTCCATCGTTTTTCTTGTTGCACCTGAAGAGTTTGAGGGTTTGAGTGCGGAAGGTCCGGTCTAACACAAAGTACATGACTGGGTCAGTGGAGCCTCTTAAAGCAGTGAGGAGAAACAGGCAGTTCTTCAGCTGAAGAAAAGGGAAGAAATAAAAAAAAGCTGTGGTGACACTGTCTTCTGTGAATCCAGAAAATATTAAGCTACAGTTTTTGTTATTTAGGTGAAATGTAGTCACCTCGATTAAGTGTGAGAGTGGATGACAATGTGTGCAGATTTGCGGGCTAAGGGAGTGGGTCAGCTCTTCATCATGGGCCAGAGAAATGAAGATGGGTTTGAAGATATGGTACGGCAGCAGACAGACAGAAAGAACAATCTGCGAGGAGGTGGTTAAAAGAAATATGGGTCATTCTGCTGTGGATTTATTTTAAAGAGTAACACAAGTCATATTCACCTGGATGACCACGATGTTTCGGAGCACCCTGCTCAGCAGGCTGTGGGAGTTGGTGATACTGTTGTTGCGACGTGAGCGTTTGATATGCCTCAGCACTGTCATGTAGGACATCAGCACCATCAGGTAAAATATAAAGAATAGGGTTATGACGGGCACAGTGAGAGTTGCTGAAAAACTGCCTCCTATTTCCACAGCAGGGCTGTAGCACATCTCCATACATCCACCCTCCTGTGTTTCCTCCGAGTTGCTCCCCATAGCCTCTTTTACCGAGTAGTAAACTGTTACTGGCACAATGGCGCCGACTGACACTATCCACACCACGATACATGTGGAGTGGGCGAAGGAGACCCTTGTAAGGCGGCTGAAGAAGGCGTTTGGCAGCAGCATGGTGCAGGTGCTAGGCCTGGAGGCGTGGGTGTTCTGGATGAGGGCTGCAAAGCGGCTGAGCGCCACGCACGTGAGAATCATGAGGCTTATGTAGATGTTAATGTGGAGCACCGGGGTTATACCATGCAAGACTATCTGGCACTGGACGGCATTCCGTGTCCAGGCTGAACCGCGGGCGTAGTAGGCCACGAGGAAAGGAGCGGTGAGGGACAGCAGCAGGTTGGAGATGCTCAGGTGGGTCAGATAAATGTGGGTGGGGGAGGCGGTGGGTATGCGCCGCAGGAACACCCACAAGGACAGCGCATTACCTGGGAGAGCGGTGAGGAAGAGCAAGGTGTAGGTGGTGGGGAGGAAGAAAAGCGTTGCAGCGGTGGGGCAGAGGGATAACTCAAAGATGGAAGCATTAGTCGGTGGGAACGGTTTTTCCTCCATTTGATCTGTAAAAACACAAAGTTAGATTCAGTAATATCAAGATCTCTTTAGATCACAACTCAGTTCTGTCACTTCATCTGATGTCTTTAGCTCCATTATCAGCGCATGAGCCTAAATATGTCGGCGGCAAGTCGATGAAGACTCAAGAGCTTTGTCTTGTAGACGCCCGTGACAACCGTTCAGCCTTTATATAACTCTCAGTGGTGGGTGTAATGAATCAGCGGCGGTAGACAATGTTTAGCTGCTTACTTGCAGCAACATGAGCATTCAGGTCATCTTCATGAACAATTGTAGACACCAAGCTGATATAGCTTATAGCATTGTGTGAAACAAGTCTCATTTCAGTAAAAAAAAAAAAAAAAAAAAAGCAAAGTGTTCAACATAAGTTTAGTAGAATAATATGCTGTCTGTTCAGATTCTCAAGTATTTATAAATTTGGCCAATATTAAAAGCATTTACATGGTCTCTAATATTCCACTATAAATCCATTCTCTCTGAACATGTTTGCTCCATGTGGGGTAAACATCAGGTGAGGAGTTTCCAGGAGGGACAGAAACATGGAGGTAGAAAAACAAGCAGTTGTTGAAACGAGTGTTTGAAAAGAGTAACCAAGCTGGAATCCATGTGGACAGCAATGTTGGAGACGTGGAGACATCTTGGTTCTTCTTCTACTATTGAATCAGTTCAGTTTTGGAGATAAGTTTGAGGGGACGAATTTGCGCAAGTTTTTTAGGTTTTGCTTAGAGGTTTTTGCGCCACATTTGTGCAGAGTGAAACATCAACAGGCTTTCCACACGAGTGACGAAAGGAGACAAAGAGGAACCCAATCAAACAAATGAAACAATGATATGGATAAATTAATAAAAAATAGACAGTATTAAGACATATCTGTGAATTGAAAAACAGACATGGAGGCCAAGTCCAAGTCCTGTCTTTAATCCAGTTGAAATGTTGCAGAAGGACCTGAACCGATCGGTTCATGTGAGGAAACCCACAAACATCTCAGAGCTGAAGAGCTTTTGTTCTGAGGAATGAGCTAAAAATTCCTCCAAGCTGCTGAAGTTGCTGATCAAAAGTTACTGGAAATGTAAAGTTGATGTTATCGCTGCACAAGGAGGTCAAAGCAGATACCAAAAACAAGGTTTCACTGACCTTTGTAAATCAAAGATATGAACATGAAATTATTAATTTTTCTTTATTAAAGACTCAAGTATAATATGTCTGTTTCATGTATTTGGTTGGGTTCTCTTTGACTACTTTCACCACTGTGTGAAAGTCCACTCAGTTATTTGTGTGCAGAGATGGAGAAAACTCTTGGTTGCTGTCTCTCAGACTATATCAGTAAAACTCAACAGAGTAATACATAATGTTCCCAACACATGAATTTAGTAAGTCAACTGTCTAGTTCTCTCTCTCAGCACTTCATAGTTTTGTCAAAAACTATAACTAACTATTAACAGGTTGTTAGAAAGATACAGGACATCAAAGTGCTCCAGATATGCCTCTAAATTTAAAATAAAACATTTTTTCACAAACTAAAATCTAGCTTGAGACAGTGTCAGCATCAGATCCTCATAGATTTAAACAGCTGGCATCATCACCCAGAGATGAGTTATACATACCTGTGTCAGAAGCTCTGGTGGGATCAATCCGCGTCAGATAAAGTGTGTATGTTTAACGTTGACACACAACTTTCTGCAGCTTCCTCCTTCTGATGAAACTGGAGGTTTACGGTGACCATTTCAGACGTGGTTTCTTATTCTTTGCATGGGGCGTGTGCTTTTCACGCATTCGATATTCAGCTTCCTTGATTAACGTAAGTGATTGCTATGTGGCCTGGAAAAAAAAACAAGTCAGCTGTTGTGGTGTCACGTGCTTGCGTAATTCAGTTGAGTATATGATTATTTTTCTTTCTAGTTGTTAAAGATTCAAAGATTTCTTTTAAATTTTATTTCAATTTTTTGATTTTTTCACATATTGAAATCCTTTGTCCCTTTTTCCTCTCAGAGGCTTGTTTTCTAGTCTGTGTTTATGTCCTAAAAGTGTTTTTATTTATTCTTCCTTGAGGTGGCGCTGTTGTTTAAGCAGAGAAGGCAAATGAATGCAGTGACCGGCTTCCATTTCTCTTCCTTCAGCACATCACAATAAATCACATCAATGCAGGTTAAAGTGTACATGCAGTACTTAATGCGCTGGCAGGATGAAATGCTTTTCTACATTTCGAAATGTGATGATTTGCCACTGAAGCCCCTTGTTTTCATCTCACTAAAAAGTGTCCTGTAAACACTGTCATCTTTAATCTTGCAATTTTTACTACTCACCATCTTTTTGCCAGTTTTTATTGGAGCACTGCTTGACAACAGATTCAAGAGGAAAATGAAGGGAGGTTTGCGTTCTCAGATAGCATGTGATTAATGCAGTGGTGATTATGAAAGGATCTTGAGCTCGACTGCTCCCTGCTCACGTTCAGGGTTTCCTCCAGAAGTGAAGCAGTGAATTAATTAGTCATACATGTTAAATACTCCCGCTTTTTCCTTCAATTATTAATGGTGTTTTGTCATTTTGTCCCTTGCCTTGTACTTGTTGAACTCGTCCTACGTCTGCGTGCCGCAGGACAGCAACAGCAGAGTTATACATGATTGAAAGTTACATGCACCGATTCATCAGCCGTGCATCACTATGAGCGGACTGGATGGCACCAGCCAACATTTAGCACTCGCGTCTTTTGTCTTTCTGTGCTCACTAAGTGATTGAATGGAGTGTTATTTGCCTCCTCACTCTGACAAACCCTTTATTATGTTTGTATTGCTTTTCCATTCATTCTTACGTCTGTTTAATTTTGATTTTGAGTGTAGAGAAGGATTTTCTTTCGACAGATTTTGTGCTCATTCACAGAAGAACATTGAAAAAATAAAGATGTGTTTGCGTGGCAGAAAACGAGTAATGAAACAACAAAGTGTTATTTTAAACATTTATATATTGGCAATTTAAACTGATCTCAAGTTAAATAATATACAAATCAAGTACACGTTATGTATGAAGTGTCATTAAATCATTGGTTGCAAGATAAAACATTTCAAGCTCATTTCCTTTCTCTGCAGGCTGCTGTCATGTTTACAAAAAGTTGTAGGTTCTTTGCCACTCCACTAAGCTGGAGTCAGTGTGGCCCTCAGATTGCTGCTAACGTTCATATTTGAGATTAACTCTGTCCGTCCCCTACTGTCCACCTCCACAGAGGAGCTGCTCCCACTGACTCTGGCGACGTCTCGCACACAAAACACGCTGCTCACCAAACGCTGCACCTCCTTGCGCACGGAGGAGGATAACACAAAGAACATGACAGGATCCAGGCAGCTGTTGAAGGCGGAAAGAAGCAAAGTCACCTCATTGGCTTTGTCAGCTACATCCCTCCAGAAGCACGAGATATCTGTGATCTGGGTTATAATGTAGAACACCCTGGTGGAGTGATAGGGGACAAAGCAGAAGATGAAAACGAAGAGGATAAAGAAGGACTTCTTGGCAGTCCGAGTGTAGCACTGTGCGTTGGGCAGGTCTGGTCTCTCCTGTGACGTCTTCAGGAGCTTGAGGGCGATCTTCCCATAAGACATGGCCAAAGAAATGAATACCAGCCAGAAGATGGCCACTGAAGTCATGTTGATGTAGGATTTCCACTTGGCATGATGGAGCGTCTTATAGTGGAAACACCTGGAAGCACACAGCATGTTTTATCAGCTCAAATTTCATATTTTACACCTTCAGGGATGTAATTTCCAAATTATTAAGACTAAATATAGATGAAAGTTAAATTATAACACCAACCTTTCATTATTGTCTTCATCCCCTGATATGAGGAACATAAAAATCATAGCAAAGGCCCCAGTCCACACGGCTGTGCAGAGGACAGTGCTCCACTTTCTGGACAGTCTATGCCGCACCCTTGCATTGCAATGGATCTTCAAGTAACGGTCCACACTGATCAGTCCCAGCAGAGTGATGCTAATGTACATGTTCATGTAGAAGATGCCGCCCACCACTATGCACAATCTGTGATTCAGATTCCAGGTGTTTCCTTGGCTGTGATAGATTATCCTGAATGGCAGACAGACCACCAGCAGCAGGTCTGCAAATGCTACATTAATGAGAAACACCCTCACAGAGTTCTTCTTGGAGTTAACACAAAAGAAAACCCACAGGGCCACCAGATTTCCAGTGAGACCCAGGACGAAGATTATAGAGTAGAAAACTGCCAGCGGGGTCTGCAGGGCTAAAAAATCCACACAATGCTCAGAGGAGTTGTTGGTCAGGTTCATTTTTGTCATCTGGAAAGTGGTTGTGGCAGATGTGAAGGTATCAGTCGTGGTTGATTGTGTTATTAGAAATCCTGATAACAGGAGAGAAATAAACACGTCAGAAGTATTCCGATTAACTTCTTGGAAAACGTTGGTCTGCGAAGGACTGGTAGTCAAGCATGCCACTGCAGGTACCTTCTTACTGGTTTTTCATATCGGAAGATCAACGACTGAAACTGAGCCAAAAGGAGAAGGAAACCAGAAACCTTACTCACTGCTCTCATGTTGAGTGCAGTTTAGAAAATAACATATGCTGCTGATACAACAAAGAGCAACTTATTTGTGTACTCACCAAGTCATTGAGGCCCTTTAGAACCCTTGTGCTTGTGTGGAAGCTGAGCATAAATCATATAAAGCCTTATAAATCATGCAGTCCTTTTCTTTCTGAGTCAATGCAGTAAATTTCTCTGGTCTGCAGGACAAATGATCGAAAACTTGACGCTTTGAACTAACTCCTCATAAAGAGCCTCAGTCTTCTTCTGTCTTGTGTATACATTCATCCATGTATTCTTCACCATCCATTATCTCGTGACAAGCAGCTCTGTGCAGCTGTGCTGTTGAACCAGACAGAGAAATGCTGAATGTGGTGATGCTGTACAGAAAAAACTTGTCGTCCGTCCCCTCTTGCTCACCACCCCTGCGCAGATAGACGGGGCAGGGCTCAGTGCTAGATGTTCTGATTAGACTGGAGGCAAGCAGTGTGATCACAGAGCCTGCTCCACTCGTATATACACAATAAACTTTCCTCTTTCGTCTCCAATTATAATGAAGGAGGAATTTGAGTCTCACTCTTCTCAATTTTCTGCTTTAGTCATGGCAGTGTATTTTTCTGGATTACATCACCTTGAAATTACACACTTTCTTTTCTATTAACCTACTATTCTTATTCAAGTCAAAGTGTATGAGTTAAGTTTCTTTAGGTTTCATCTTTGTGCGTCTGACGTCATGTTGCTTTTTCAGATTTTTTCAGAAACACATTTGGTCAAATGTCTTTTTCTAGTTGTCTTTTTTTTCCTGAAAGTTGTAAATAAATCAGTTTGGTTTAAAGGAATTTTTCCCTCATTAGATTAATATACTGAACATTGTCTTCAAACACACTTCACATACTACAATTGCTCCTTTGGGCCAAGAAATGGCAATGTGCCATGCTATGGAAGCACATGGAGCATGTAATTTGAACTTCTTTCGGGTATTGCACCTTTGTAAGGGGTGGAACAGTGACTGTGTGGTTAGCACTGATGCCTCCCAGTGCGAAGGTCTGGGTTCAATTCCAACTCAGGCCTTTCTGGATGTAGTTTTCATGTCCTTCCTGTGTCTGCATGTTTTTTTTTTTGTTTGTTTGTTTGTTTTTTTCTGAGTACTCCAGTTTCCTCCCAAGACATGTTCGTTAGGTTATGAGTGTGAGTGCAAATGGTTATTAGTCTCTGTGTTAGAGTTTGGTGACCTGTCCAGGATGAACCTGCCTCTCACCCAATGACTATAAAAGCTGCCTTTCCTGTAACCATACTATTAGGTTGTTAAGCAACTTTACTTTTATTAAAAGCAAATGAGTGAGTTGAAAAATTTAAACTTCTAAGTGGATGTGCCTTAAATTTAAGTTGTTTGAATGTAAACTATTGATTTCACAGCACTCAAATTATTAACTGTATCTGACTCAAATCAATTGTGTTAATCTAACTTGTAAACTTAAGTTGAAAAAAATTAGGTAAATTGCGTGTTACCAATTGAAATATTTTTTTTTTAAGTTGGTCAAACATTTATTTTAGTTTTTTTCCATATGTTTATGCAAAATGTTCACACGAGTCCTGGAAGTAGACAAAGAAACAAATGAAACAGAATATTCAATTCCATTCAATTCAATTCAATTTTATTTATATAGCGCCAATAACAATACATATCTTCTCAAGACGCTTCACAAAAACCAGCCTGCAACCTCCAGAGCTGCCTGAGGGCGACGGTGGCAAGGAAAAACCCCCCTTTTAACCAGAAGAAACCTTGAGCAGAACCCAGCTCATATGGAGGGACCCATCTGCTGAAGGCCAGCCGGGTAGAAACAGAGAAGATAGAGAGAGAAGAATAACAGGAGAAACAAGATAAACAAACTTAACTCGTAGATACATACATCAAGCTGAAGGAAACATGTAGGGTCTAGTAAGCCTACATATTAAACCTGTCTATTTAAGAAATGTAATCATTGTGAGGTGCAAAGGTCAATGAAACCATGTTCAGTATCTGCTTTGACCTCCTTGTGCACCAATAACATCAACTGAATGTTCAGTAACTTCTGATCAGTGTCTACAGCAGCTTGGAAGAATTTAACTCATTTCAGTTCTGAGATCTTGGTGGATTTTCTCACATGAACTGATGCTTCAGGTCCTTCCACAACATTTCTACTCGATTAAGATCAGGACTTTAACTTGGCCGTTCCTTAACATTCATCTTATTCTTTTGAAGAACTACTTGTGTTCTTGGGCTCATTGTCTTCCTGCATGACCCAGTTTCTCTTCAGATTCAGGTCGTGGACAAATGTTCACCTGTAGAATTCAGATTTCATTGGCCCATCAATGACAACAAGCTGTCCTGGCCCAGATACAGCAGAACAGGCCCAAACAAGGACTGTTTCGTGGAGGGAGGAGGGTTTGATGCTGGAATGCAGTGTTGGTTCATCTTCAAGCATGATGCCTCTCATTTAAAACAATCCATTCTACTTTGGTCTCGTCTGTCCACTAAACATTGTCCCATTAGTCTTCCGGGTTGTCCACTTGATGTTGATTAGAAATGTTCTTGTAGGAGAGCAGTGGAGTTTAGCTGCTTATACAAGTTACCTTGGTTCCGTTGGGACCTCTCTACTTAATGCTGCAGCTGACCCAAGCAGTTCAACAGCCAACAGTAGGTATTTGCTAAGTGAGGATTAATATCGAAAGGTCAGTAATTGAACGGCATGAAAAGGAGAAGGAAATTTTGTTCACAACTCCTTTTTCCATGCAGTAAAAACTTAGAAAACTAAAATAGCCTGCAAATATATTTGAAAGAGGAACTTACGAGTATACGTGCACTAACCTTTTCACTGTGGATTTGTGAACTGTATTGAGAGATCCACACAAGGCTCAGAGGAGTTGTTTGTCAGGTTCATTTTTGTCATCTGGAAAGTGGTTGTGGCAGAATCGAAAGTATCAGTCGTGATTGCTTGTGTCTTGTGAAATCTTGATAACAGGAGAGAAATAAACATGTCAGAAGTCTTCCAATTAACTTCTTGAGAATTTCTGTTGTCTCAGGAAAACGTTGGTCTGCGATAGACTGGTAGTCAAGCATGCCACAGCAGGTACCTTCTTACTGGTTTTTCATATCAAAAGATAATTAACTGAAACTGTGCCAAAAGGTGAAGGGAACCACAAACCTCGCTCACTGCTCTTGTTTTGAGTGCAGTTTAAAAAAATAACATATGCTGCTGATACAACAAAGAGCAACTTATTTGTGTACTCACCAAGTCATTGAAGCCCATTAGAACCCTTGTGCTTGTGTGGAAGCTGAGCATAAATCATATAAAGCCTTATAAATCATACAGTCCTTTTCTTTCTGAGTCAATGCAGTAAATTTCTCTGGTCTGTAGGAAAAATAATCCAAAACTTGACGCCCTGAACTGACTAAAAATCAAACACTAAAGCCAAATTTAACATCTCTGTCACTTCTATGATCTTCCTACGCTGTGTGTGCGGTCGTGGTGAGCAGTGGGTTTTGGGTGGTGTCTTGCACATGTGATTTTTTCCTCCCCTTATTTATAGTAAGAGTGTCGCTCTTTAATTAGGAAAATGAACAAACGTGAAATCATGAGTCTCTCTTCTCTGGTTCTCAGCCTCACTGTGTGCTGCTGGCGTCCAAAGAGAACTCGGCTCCAGTGAAGCTGGGGGGCTTCGGAGTGGCCATCCAGCTCGGAGAGTCGGGTCTGGTGGCAGGAGGTAGGATAAACACCACCACATCTGAAACAAAGTCAGAATGACATGGAGGAATACACACTTGCTCTTCTAGAGGACATCGTATGTAAATGAATGTCTATAAATAGGCTTAGAAAACAGAAACTAAAGTTGGCTGTGGTTACAGCGAAATATAGTGTATTTTGAACTATGCCAATCAGCCACATTTCCGTAGGTCAGATTAGCAAAAACACTTCGCCCTAACTCAACTAGAGGACTAAAACCGGTTCGAGTGAACATCTTGGTGTCTATTTTCCGCATTTTGTCAGGTCCATGTTTACGATAAATCCTCTTGAACTTTGATAAAGTCTGAGCCACCTTGACGACAGTTTCCCCTGTCATAATTTCACAAGTTCACAAGTTTGGTATATGTGCAGTAAATAGATGATTACGATACGAGAACTTATCCTTGCAAGGAAGGATAGACTACTAGATTAAATTTTTTTTTTTTTTTTATGACAACCCATCAGGCTGTAAAGTTTTTATTTGCTTCACAAAGCTAGTTAAGTCAGTTTATTTTCACTAAACCATTAAACAAGCTGGTACGAGGGCTTGTTGAGTTTCTTGAAAATGGGATCAAAACTGATTCCTGTCACACGAGTTTCAGCTGGGTAACATCTTAAAGAAACTTTACAAGTCCAGTTGCTTCTTGTTTCAGCTTGTTCATTGAGATACACAACCACCTTAAAGACTGAGAATCTTCACAGACATTTCTGCCAAAGATTTGTGCAAGTTACTACAGTATTGGGTGATGCAACAGCCACTTTTTAAGTTACATTATAAAGGATGTTGAGCTGTTTGTCTTTCATGAGCAAGATGTGGTAACAATAAATTGCTCAACTGTTAAGCACAGAGTAACACAGCTATTCTTCTTCGCCCTAAAAAGTTTCTAGGTCCAATCTTAATGGTTAACTGTCTAACTGGCTTTTAAAATTTGTCAAAAAATCATATGTGTATGAAAGTTTCTGCTAAAAGGAAATTGAAACTAAAGAACTTTAAAAAGTGGAAAAGAAAGCTTTAAAATTGTACAGTGTGGGGAAGTAGAAGGAAAACTGTTTCCTCTTTTATTTGACCTTATGTTCATTTAAATAAATGGCTCATAAAATGTAAGGTGTAATAATTACGACTAAAACTATATGAGAGTATTGTTTGAGAGGAAGCAAAGGTTAGGGTTAGGGTTACACTTTCTTGTTTCAGTTGTCTGTGTGTCTCCATCTGATTTGTTTAAACTCTCACTGTTACCTGACCGCTGCTCTGTCCGTCTATGTGAACACAGGTCGCGTAGGAACTCCTCACTTCATGGCCCCGGAGGTGGTGAAGAGAGAGCCGTACGGCAAACCTGTAGACGTATGGGGATGCGGAGTCATCCTCTTCATCCTCCTCTCCGGGTGTCTTCCTTTTTACGGCACCAAGGAGCGACTGTTTGAAGCTATCTGCAGGGGCAAATACAAGGTGAGGGGTTCATTCAAGGAGCTGCCCCTTTTTTATGTGTGGTTTCATGCGCCCAATAAACTATCTTGACCTTTGAGGAGGAAACATACCCGCCCACTGTTAATTCCCAGATGTTTTAAAGCTCTGTCTTAGTCTTAACTTGTCCACCCTTGTCCAACCTGCTCTACAGCTTTAATGCTGTCAAAAGTTCAGTGTAATAAAACATATGCTAAGACATGAAAGACCAACCCATTGATTCTTCTTGAGCAACATTTGATACATTAATAGCAGTCGGTTAGTCTTTCAGTTTCAGTTTTGTTTTTTATCGACCTGCATTGTCTGCCTGTTGGCAGCTAATACAGCTCAATTTAATTCTAGTTAAAGGCATACACATTCCCATGGCACTCAAGTCCTGACAAAGGCATATTTCACTTGTGCATTTGTTTTCAAGCAAACTAAACAACTAAACATTTCCGGTAACTGCTGATCAGTCATCTATACCTTCGTCTGCTTTCAGGTGTTTTCAGTCATTTTTATTAGAAATGTAGAAAATTCTTAGCGGTACAAAAGCTTTCCAGCCACCACAAAGCACGGCTGCACATGGAGGATTAGAAAACCGGGGCTTAAGTTAAGGCAACAGGACCAGAAACTCCTTGTAAAATATATGTGTTTTATATGTGCAGATGAATCCCCGTCAGTGGGGCCACATCTCAGAAAGCGCTAAGGATCTGGTGAGGCGCATGCTGATGCTGGACCCTGCTGAGAGAATCACCGTCTACGAGGCTCTTAACCACCCCTGGCTTAAGGTACCTGCATGATGTTCAGCAACACCTCGTCATACTGATGCTGCTTAGTTTCTCACCTCATTTTTTGAAGGAGGGAAAAAAAATACTGTTATAAAGCACGTTGATTGTCGGTGGCTAAAATCCAACACAAAAAAATGTAAAATGTGCCATAAGCAAGCGTAGAGAGGCATCCATAGTTTTGGCTTTTTGCTAAAACATTTTTTGAGACGAGCAGAATAGTGCGAAAATTTAGAGCCATCATTCACGCCGATCAGTCTTAGATGACAAAGCCATTTCCTGATTTTTTTCAGATTGTTCAGATAAAATAACCAAATGCCTCTTGTGTACACTGTACAATGTACAATATACACTCTAATCACATCGAGCAGTTGTTCTAGTTCCTCTTTTCTAATTATTGACCAATCACTCACTGCAGCCCTCTGTTTCTCTGTTCAATTAACTTGAACTGTTGACCCTATAAGTAAAACATCTTAAGAATATTTAGGGAGATGTTGGTTCACTCTGATATAGAGATATGATTTTAATAAACATGTGTTTATTAAAGCCGTTTTATTTAAACCAATAGACTTTCAAAAATATCTCTGCAGCGGTAGAAGAACGTCTTCGGTAACACGCTCCTCATTTTTGCTGCAGACATTTTTGCTCTCTCTGTCTGTGTTGAAGTTTCGGGAACGTGCAGCAGGTTATTTATAAAGTAAAGAGACGTGTAAAGTGCGAAGCGTGTGGTCGGCTGAACTGAAATACACTGGTGTGTTTACATCGCACCATCAGTTCTTTTGTTCTTTTTAATCAGATATTATTAGTACATGACAGATCTGGCTGACTTGATAAAGTTGGAGCAGGAATAGATGGAACTAGTGTAGTATTATATATAGCAATATATAGTATATTGTATAAATATAGCAATATATTGCTATGTATATATTTTAATTATTGTTCAGCATGTGGAACAGACTGCTTTTAGCTGATCAGCTCTTCCTGGTTGTATCCCCAAATGTTTCCAAATGAAACATAGAACTATTGCAGCCGCTCCACTGTTTTTTCCAGGGGCCTTATTGACAACAAAAGGGGACAGGGCTTGATTTGAAAAGTGCTATTTGTTCAACTTTGTGCGCACCCACCTCTCATTGCCTAAGGGTTTTTCTCTGTAACATTAATGGGGTCTTGTCGCCACATTGCTGTTAGCCTCTTCTTGTGTGTGCGTCACTCAATATTGTTCTTAAAAAGCAGCATCTTCAGGTAGATCCTAGGCCTAGTCCAGCGCAGGGTTTCATCTAACTGTTTTCACACACCCTGTGTCTCTTGTGTTAAAAATGGTTTGAATATCTCCTGTTTCTTTTGTGTGTTGTGTTTCTAAGGAGAGGGACCGGTATGCCTACAAAATCCACCTGCCAGAGACCGTGGAGCAGCTGAGAAAGTTCAACGCCAGGAGGAAGCTAAAGGTCCACACACACTGCTGTGCATGCATTATGCAACATCTATCAGCACTGACCATCCTCTTGACAGGATGTCTGTGCGTGTCCGATGATGAGACAAATAGCAATGCTGCTTGTTGTTCCAGGGGGCTGTGTTGGCTGCGGTGTCAAGTCACAAGTTCAACTCCTTCTACGGAGACCCCCCTGAGGAACTCAACGATTTCTCTGATGACCCCACCTCCTCAGGTACACACAAAGGCTCTGCAACACATACCCGACCTCAAGTTTCCTTCCTCTGTTTTTTTTTTCTTCCACTTCTTCTTTCACTCCACAAGCTGTTGACAGCTGCTAAATGCTTTTTTGCTCTTCAGAATTGTCTACATCTCTGCATAAAAATGACTTCAAAATCCTCAAAGAAAATCGGTGTCACTGTAAATGTATCACACTCAGGGATTTGCTGATTATCTCATAACGTAGCTTAATAGATGCTGCACAAGCACATGCAGCACCTAAGGGTTTTACATAACATATGCTGAGGGTGAAAAGACAAACGGATATGCTTTGCTCTGTTTACTGTTGCAGCGCCTCTGTTCATTTTCAAAGTGTGTGTTTGTCTGTTTCTGTTAATGCGTCCCACCTGTTAGGACTACTAGCAGCAGAACGTAGGTATCTGTTTCTTCTCTCTGTGTTGTGATTATTAGACATGGTTGTTTATTTTGCAGTTTGCATCAGTTTTGACTGGAACGTCCTCAGACAGGATGAGTGATTCAATGATGAGACGTGAGTAGGACGTCCTGCAGGTGGCTGACGTGACCTGTGTGTCTTCCAGGTGCTGTGTCTCAGGTGTTGGACAGTTTGGAGGAGATCCACGCTCTGACGGACTGCAGTGAAAAGGACCTAGACTTCCTCCACAGCGTTTTCCAGGACCAGCACCTCCACACACTGCTGGACGTAAGAGTCAACAGTCTTTTTATGAATCATTCATTTTCAGCACCCCACTCTAATGGCCTTTCTACTCCACATTATGGAAAACTAATGGGACGTTACACAGTTCATTAAAGGTTGGTTTAATTCTTAGCCAAAAGGATTCTTTGTATTAATAGCAAAACTAAATCATCGAACCAGCTTCTCTCTGCAGCTGTGTCAGGAGAGGTGTGAGAAACTTTGTTTAGGCCATGTCGTGAGACTGAGACTCAGTGTCTTGGCTTTGTGGCGGAAATTGTGATGGTTTGATGCAGAAAATAGCGTCGGGCTGTTGCAGAGAAAAGCAGTTTGTTTGTGTAAGCAACTGTTGGCGTGTTAAGAAATTTCAAGTTGTAGCAGCAGTTTTATTGTTGGCTCATGTGATAATTTTGAAGTGGTTTCATGTGGCTATTAAGATCCAATTCATGTCCATTTAATCTTTGATCATCAGATGAATTTAAACATCTAATTAAGGACATCAGAGATCACTAAACAGAAGCATTAAAATAAGATTTAAATACATAACTATGTGACTTTCTTACACACACACAGAGGACATCATGGTTTTTTGATCCCTCAGCCTAATTCTCTGTGGGGACTAGTTTGAGTTCTAGGATGGTTACACACCAAGCATGGCTGCTGCTCCATATCTGACCACACATCTGACGTTTCCGGTGTGCACCAGGAAATGATCTTAAATTCTTGCAGTTATTCTTGTAGTTACAGAGTTTTTTTGCCCTCCCTCGATCCGATACCAGTCTTTAAATATCGAATATCGGCTGATTTAGGTCTCAATCTGATGTTAAAGTATGTCCTCTGTAGATTCCTTAAGTCTTTTCTTGTCTTCCTTGTCTTCTCCTAGAGTCGACTGGATTCAGTCCAATAAATCTTTCTGTTAAAGTTAATGTAGTGGAGAGGGTAGCTCGTACCTTGTGTTCTCTACTCTAGAAATGTTTTGGTCATTCAACGCTGCCATAAACTCCCTAACCCTCTCTGGAAGATTTTTCCCTTGGAAACTTTTCTCTTCTTTTAAACTCAGCATTCAGTGTTTGTTGTTGTTGTTGTTGTTGTTGTTGTTGTTGTTTGGGTGCAGTCTTTACTTGAGTGGACTCTGCAAATCAAGTTGGTAGTATTTAATGATGATCTCCTACTACCACTTCACTAAATATCCACATAGCATAATCTATACATTTCTGACTGATTTTCCAGAATTCTTCACACAGCAGACATGTTTAGTCACGTGATATTGGTTCTCTTCTTCTCCTTCATCTTTGGCAGCTTTGATGCTAGCGAAAAGCCACTGAAACAGAAGACTCTACAAAGCTGTGGTTTTGGTTTATGGCAGAACTAAAATAAGTGTGTATGTAACACAGGCAGCCTAAGCAGCAGACTGTGAACTTGATTAACTGCCTCTTGCTGCTCATTCCTCTGACTCAGGGGTGTTAGCAGAAACAGCTGAGCTGCAGGTCACAGCGGCAGACTGCTGACCTACAACTGGTTCACCACTTTACAACCATATTGGGTTATATCCCAGCTCCTGGCAGCCACTGCAGAGAGAGAGACATCATTGCTTTGACTCTGAGAGCACTGATTTGACTCTTGTGTTCTTATTAGGCGTCTTTGTTTGCTTCACTTTTAATTCACGTTTTTACTTCTCTGTGTCTGTGTCTGAAGATTTGCTGGCAGCTTTTATATAGAGAACGAAATAAAACATGTACACTAGGGTTGTAACAATACACTCAACTCAGGGTTTGAAACGATTTCTAGGGTTAATGATACGATTTTCTTCTCACAGAATGAGCTTGCAGACAAATTATGACTGAAAAAGATTCCTTTAATTATTTTTCAGACAAAAAACACATTTCTGAGGTAGGATGTAATAAACTATGCAATGGATGCATATTTAAAAAATATTCATATTTACATATATAAAACCTACTAATTCTATTTTCTCTTTAACAAAGTAAAGAGAATCCCTTTCTGTTTCTCTGAGGTACCGTAAACTCTGCAATACAATGCATATGTCCTCTTAAAAGTGCAACTGAAATTATATTTTATCTTACCAAAGGAAAAAATGGATCCGGCATCAAAATAACTCAGTGAATAATACAAATAAACAAAATCTCTTCAAATAAACAAACTAAGGCTTGCGTGTGTCCCTAGTTTGGGATTTACATGTTTTTTAAGGAAGATCAGCATATCTGGTCCAGTCTGAATACCTGGCGTCGAACGCGTAGTGACTGTGATGACAACTCATTGCTGATTTGAGTCGTCACACATTTGTATTGATTTTTAACTGTCCCACGATGCATCGTTACATCCCTAATGTACACATCAGAATATTGGACAGTTTTATTAAGGAATACACTTTTTAGTTCTATAATTAATATTTACATTCATCTTGACAGAACAGTATAAATCCTTTAGTGTGTCCACGGGAAGCTGTGACAGCTCTGATTGATGTCCTTACTACAAGTTGGAAACGTAAAATCATCTGAGTGAGTAAAGAAGTGACATCTTGGCTGCAGGCCCCATTAGCTGCTCTTAGCTAAACATGACACAAGCTGCATTGTGGGTAATTTGGGAACCAGTTTCCTGAAGAGAGGTTTTGAAGCTCAGTGTTGTGTCTCAGGCCAAGTGTTAGAGAGACAGGCTGTCAGCCTCATTGGAATTCAACTAGTCACAACAAAGGAGCTGTAGGTTGGATGACTTTATGCCTTATCTGAGGGACATTTCTCCTGCTATTTGGTGAAGAGGGTAAGAGAGAATGTCTTGTGTATCCAGTTTAATCTCTGTATTTTTCCAACACTCTATGTCTCAGCAATTTCAAAAGTAGGCAAATAGGTGGAGCTGAGGCACTTGGCAACCTGTGAGGACACTTATCTGTCACTCAAGGCAACTCAGTGTGTAACTTTAAACCTTTATACAATTTTAACTGCACATTTGTCATGAATGGAGTAAAATCGAGACCAAAACAGTTTTTCTACCAGGCTGTAAACATTAGTTTTTCTGCTGTAAAGTTGGACAATTTAAAGTGCAGGTCTATGGGGATTGACTGGATTTAAGAGTCAGCCTCTAGTGGCTGTTGGAGATACTGCAGTTTTTGGCACTTGGTCTTTTTTGCTTCATTTTATTTGTATGTAAAACAAAATAAAACAAAAAAAAAACTCTGTGCCATGTCTTGAGGAGATGATAAATGTTTGGAACAAGCTGTGAAGTCTCTCACTGAGCAAATTGAAATGGATGTTTGTGCTTGGTGAGCTACATTTTTTCGCAACATTTTTTATGCCTCTGCTGAGAGATTATCTGCTGTTTTTAAACAGTATCTTGATATGTCACGCCATCTCCCAGTATAGCTGTGCAGACAGCGTCTTCCTAAGAACAATTTATTAAACATTATCTCCCATCTTTTACTCATCTGACAAGTGAGCTTGCAGTCTTCATCTCTGGAGCAGATCACAGATCAGCTGCACATTCTTGCAAAGCCAGGCGCTTAAATCACTGGTTCAGTGACGATGCCCCTCTTCTTCTTAAACAAGCTCCATGAAACAAATGACACGTGAAAGGCTGAAATCAAAAAGAGCAGTTGACGGTGCAGAGTCTTCCATAAGGGCTGAAAGGGATCTCGTGTTGTCTTAAAGGCTCTCCCAGTAGCTGGAGGATGAAACGATTGAAGTGGGTTGTAGGAGACGAGTGGATCTGCCAAGTGTGTGTGCAGTCAGTGGTGTCAGTGGGAGCCTGGGGCTGCAGATGTCTTCTTTTCAGCCTCAGTTTCTCACCATCCCTGCTCTGAGAGGAGGGGTTAGTCAGGGGAGGACAGAGGAGTGCAGCCCAGCCTCAGAGCCCGAACAATCAATGGCTTCTATTGTGGGGCCTCCGTGCCATTCACAGCAAGCGCAGGCTCCATCACTCTCTGACAGTATCCTCCACTCCACTGAAGCACACAGAGGAAACTAAAAATCCTGCCGACTGAACAGATGAAGCCTCTCGGATGTGAAAACTCGTGTCTCGTTTGCTAACTGTTGCCGGTGATTTTCAGACTAAACAGTTTTTGGTGAGTGTCTTTTCTTTCCTTCTTCTCACGCCTCCAGCTAATTTGAATTCCGTCAGTGTGTGTTTCTTGGCATTTGACACTTGTAATAAGGTGTTTTAGTCAAGTGCAATAGTGTTTTTTCCTCCCTATGTGTTCGTTTCCAAAGCTCCTCATGCTTTGGCGCTAATGTAAGCATGGAAAGAAGGTTCTGTCAAGGAAATGATGTCTGCAGTTACTTGTCACTAATAGGAAATCAAGACATCTAACTGTTTCTCATTTTAGAATAAGAGCTGTCTGTGTGGCTGTCTGCACATGCAGAGACAGCCATGAGGCGTGTAAAACTGGAGTTTCTACAGTGTGTTAAGTCGTCTGCTACAGAATCTTTGTACACTTTAGTTGAAGTCGAACCCTCACAGTTGAGCTCAGGTTTGCACATTTACTCCACACGCTCCCAATGATAGGTCAGACCTTTCATTAACATCCGACCTGTTCTATCTGATTGCGAGCGGCCCGCTTTCCTGTGTTCACAACTGACTTTAGCATGCATCCTCAGTCAGCACTTGAATCTTATCTCTGAACGCCGACATCCTTTGAGAGGCAGTAGAATTTTATGCATTTCTTCCTACCACTTTCAGAACTGTGGGCAGCTGTTTGTTGTTGTGTGTGCATCATGACTTAGGGAGATGACATGTATAGTGGAGCAAGCTGTAAGATCGCTCACGTTATTTTTTAGTTACAAGTTTACAAAGGTCAGATTGTAAACAGAAAAAATGAAAACTTCCATATGCAGTGTAATATATACACAATAAAATAACCCTTTATGGCAACAACATGATCACATCCATAGTGAACTTAGAACTTAGAATGAATAAAGAACAGAGCACAGCCATCTCTATCCTTCACTACACTCTGTAATATGCAGATGGTAGTTTGTCCATTTATACACCTTGCAGTGTATAATTCATTTCTTTTATTCTTATATTCATTTATAATTTCATTTCTTCATGAGAAAGTCCGTCTCATGAATCTTTTTGATGATTTCACATCATTAATTATCTGCAGCATGGGGATCAGCCTCCATCTATACTTGAGCTAATTGCTGCTGAACTTAAGCATTTCAGGAAGTATCTCTCATTTCCCGTTTACAAGAAGATAATACCTTTTTTGGTGGATGAGTCATACAACTAGTTAGGGGTGCACGATAATTATTGACCTGACATCAGGAACTTATCATTCCTATAAGTCCGATAACATATGATAAATATTTTTGTCACCACTGCGGTGTGAGTCATCGTTTTAATCAGGCGCTCTCTCTCCTACATGAGACCTGCACGGCCTGCAGTGAATGATGCGTTCAGGTGGTGTCAGTATAATTGGAAAAAACAACCTTCTGCCTGAAAAAATGCATTATTCCCTCATGTTGGAAAACAACTCGTCAACTCTTTCATAATTTTGGTAGTAGCTGACTGATATCAACGTCTTATCCACAGTATTTTACTCATTGCCCTGGATGTTACACATAAATCATAGAAACATGAACATAAAAAGGTCGGGGAAACGACTCGCAAACCGGGAAAGGGGAATTTCCGCCACCACATGAATGCATCACAACGTGCATTCTTTGTAAATGGATGGTGACAGTAGAGTGTGAGTTTTTCAAAGTTTCCAGGGAAGACAGTTCGCTGGCTGAGTGCAATAAATATTTAAAGAAAATACCACGGGCATAGAACTAACATAGAAATTTTCATTGTAACTTGTGTCAGTGCATTATTTAGTTTTTAGAACTTGTGGAATGCACTTTTTCACTTTATTTACTTTTAAACCTGATGCAAAGTATTTCAGGTCTAGAGGCCTTTATTATTTGGTGATGTTCATTTGAAATATCAAATAGTTTTGTTTGACCCTGATCTTTTAGCAAATGTTTGCTTGCTAATAGTTTTTCATCTGAAAAAATTAATCTTCATTTTAAGAGTCGAAACTGTTTGTTCTTTAGTCTTTCTTATCTCCAGGTATTTTATTGGTTATCAATATCGGTATCGACCTTTGGAAACAGAAAGTTAGCGGTTATGGGTATCGGTTTAAAAAAAAGGTTATCGTGCATCTATATAAAAAGTTCTGTTTGTGAGCAGTATACCCAAGTATACCTTTACCATCCCTTTATAGTGATGCTCTCAAAGCCCATAAACTACTGGGGTTTCATCATTGCAATAGTTTTTTAAAATCTGTAATTTACTCACCTTTAGGGCTTGGCTGTATTTCGGTTCATGCCGAATACTGGTATTTGTTTATGATGAATTATGAATTTTTAATATACGGGCATACTGTTCTATTTGATTACACAGTGTTCAGAACGCTGCGCCACGAGACACTGTTTGAGATCAGACCATTTTCATTGTAGCACTTATTAACACGCATGGTGCGACTACGTGGTGAAAATGGAAAGGACCAAAAAATGTGCCATGTCGGTTCTTTGTTTTTTTATTTGCTTTGTTTTTTTTAAGGTGACCTGACGTCCCCGATTTTTGGATGACCTGCCCCCTGGCTATAGCTGTCCCTGAAAGTGTCCCTAATTTTAGCTTTGTGAATGACAAAAAAAATGTTGCGTAATTGTTTCTTCATTTCATCTTGACAACATTTTTTTTTTCTTATTTTTGTCAGGCAGTGCTAACACAGGGCCATGCAAATCTGTTTTACTACTAAGGAATATTCTACAATATTTACTCATCATCACAGTAAAATAGTCCGTCCTTAGTCAATCTACTGCATTAAATCCTCTCTCAACCAGTAGAAAATTGTCAACACGTGATTATGCATTAAAAAAAATACTGTGATATACCATGATACCGTCAGAATTTTGAAAAATACTGTGCACATTTTTATTCATACTGCCCAGTCCTCCTCACTTTTGTCAACTTTATTAAATACTTAGCACCTATTGACAACTGCAGGTTTTTTTAATCTTCTTGGGAGACTGTTTGGAGACTTCTTGGCTGTGGTTTTAGCCTTCGTGTTCATCTTGAAGGTGCCTTGGTCCCTTTTGTCTAGACCAGGGTGTCCTTGGCCACCAGGCTCTTGATGACAGTCTTTATACGACCTTGTTGTTGTCTTTGGAAACGACCACAGCTTAGCTCTGCCCGTTTGCTTTGCATAATGTTTGAGAGCTCACTTCTTCTTGAGGTGCTGCGTTCTTGACTTTGGGTTTGGCTGTATTTTTTGTAGGGTATTTCTTGGGACTGATAGGACTCCTTTGGGCTACTGGTGGCTGAAGGCTACTTGGCTGTGGTTTTAGCTTTCTTGTTCACCCTGAAGGAGCCAGATGCCTTGGTTCATTTGGTCTGAACCAGAGTGGCTTCAGCCATTAGGCTCTTGATGACAGTCCTTACTTGGCCTCGTCCTTGTCTTTGGGCTTGGCTGTTATTTTGCAGGGTTGTTCTTGGCCACCTTCTTCAGACACTTAATAGGACTTCTTGGAGCTATTGGTGGCTATTGCTGATCTTGACAATTGACCCTCTAGGAGCAGTTTTCTTTGCAGGCCTCTTGGCTGTGGTTTTAGTCTTCCTCTTCATGTTGAATGAGCCACCAAAAGGCCTTGGTCCCTTTGGTCTAGAGTGTCCTTGGCAGTCTTGATCTTGTCCTAAGAGCTTGTGACGGCCACAGCTTTGACAGTGAGCATCCAGGTCTTACTTTCACAACCAGAATTCAGCATACTGTGGTTAACACTGGGCAATACAGTACGGAATCTGCAGAATATACGAGAATCTCACTGTGTTATTCCTTTGTAATCCATTAAGGTTTTCCACCATAATGTCACACTAAAAACTAAAGGTCATGTGCTCTACCTCCTTCCTTATGTTGAGATCAGAGACTTGCATGTTAGAGGTAGATGCTGTGAAAGCTGTGAAAATGTGAGAAATTTCTAACAGGTCAAAGAAACAGCATACATCTTACTGACTTGAATCGCACTGTATTCTGCATCTTCTTGATATCTTTAGTTTTCATTTACATGTATTGGCTTTGTGGCAGAATTTGTATAGAATACAAAGTAGAATACAAGTTTAATGCAACACTCTCATGCACCAAATTGCAAAATTAGAAATATTGTATAAGTGTACCGTTTATTTACCATCCTGTGGTCTGTTGACGATGTCCAGTGTCACATGTTGTCGCTGTGAGGGCTGAACAGAGGAGCGTTGGGTCTCAGAGCTGCATTGAACTGTGTGGTACAGAAGCTGTGTTTGTCTGTGACTCTCTGTGTCTGCCTCTGACTGCTGGTCTCTGTGCAACGCAACGTTCAGCAGGTTAAACTAAGAGCACAGGTTGCACGTCAAACATCCCATTGTTGCTGCTTTGTTCGTGATCGCTGTCTTTTTAGGTCGTCTTTTGTTGACGAAGGAAGCAGCTGTAGCTTGAATCAAAGCAGCCCCTTTTTTTCTGGCTGATCTGGGGTCATTTTGTCTACAAACACAGTCTCTTAAATACACCCACTCTCGCCTGTGCAGTTTATTAGTCAGCTGGGATTTTTATAAACAGAGCTCCCGTGTCTTTCGTCCTACAGTCGGAGATGTGAAGACAGTTTCTTCTTGTTGGCAGTTAGATGTTGAAGAGGGGAGGAAAGAAAAAAAACAGAAAAAGAGGGTTTTAACGCAGAAACTGCAGCGTTCACAGAGAGAGACAGAGAGAGAGAGAGAGAGAGCTGGGGAGAATAAATCAGACATGTAACGTTTTAACAAAATTTAAATTGAATGTATACAGTTAATAGTAAATAAGCAATCTGAACCAAGGATAGAATGAACCAGGAAGGCTGTCACATCTGATGTCTAAAGCATGACATTGATTGTGCAGAACTTTCTTACCATCAACCGTCTGTTGGTTGTGCCATCAAGCTCAGTTTCACTGATTGATTTTTTTCTCTGCTTTCAGCTCTACGATAAGATCAACACCAATTCGTCTCCACAGATCAGAAACCCTCCCAGTGATGCTGTGCAGAGAGCCAAAGAGGTAAAAGAAAAACAAAACCACTTCCCCGTTTGGATTCTTCATGAGATGATAATGACTCAAAAACAGATTCTCTAGCACCTGGCTGTTCTCTTAAACACTTCTTTCATTAATCCCTCTGACCTGCTGCTCACTAAACCTTTAACTCATCTCTGCAGTGAAGCATTCTGCTCACCTATGAAGAGCCGCTCTCTTTGTGGGGTTCTGGGTTTCTACTAATTCCTTCATTAATATATTCAACAGTGGACTCTTTAAACCTAATATTTGTATTTAATCTCGATCCTTGCTAGAATATATTTAATGCTGGGGAAAACCTTGATTACTGCAAGTGAAGGTGTAAAAGGTCATTTTACAACAACAACACACTTCCATGGGACACCTTCACAATCCCGTTGGCATGATGCCACATCCTGTTTTTTAGAATTAGATTTAGACAGACTGTAATGATCCACAAGGAAAATTGTTAACAGTTTTTTATTTGCACATAAAAGAAACACACTTAAAAAATAGTCAAAAGAAATAAAATAAAATAAAATAGGATTAAAATAAAATAAAATAGGATTAAAATAAAATAAAATAAGTATTGTCTGGTAAAATAAAATAGAAAAATAGTGTAAGCCAAACATGTACAGAATTATTTTATGAACAAATTATCTTATGAATATTCAAATATAGTGGGAAAAACAGTATCCAAGGTGATCCGCTTGTTTCGACTGTTGCGTGGCAACAGTGGCGTGGATCTTGTCTCATGCTGTTGACTTGTCCACTGAGGGAGGGATGCAAACTACAATACTCAGGAGAGTGTCTGCCCACAGAGTCTTAAAGCCAGGCATAAATGCACTGTGGTCCATTAAGTCCAGGTCTTCGCAAAACCCAAACACTGCTAATGGCACACACCTTCTGGTTCCCAACAAGCACACACAGTTCGTCCATCTTGCCTGCCAAACACTTCTCGTTACCCATGAGCACAGACAGCCGGGTGGCTGTGGCTCGCTACAGCGATCTCTGCAATGTACCACATGCCGAAGTGTCCTTGAGCAAAACACTAAACACCCAATTACTCCCAGTACGTGGCACTGGTGTGTGAATGTGAATGTGTATGTGTTTGTGTGAGAGAATGGGTAGATCCGTCCATGGCTGAAAAGGCGCTTTTAGTACCAATAGGTAGAAAAGCACTATATAAAAGCAACCATTTACCTCCTTCTCCACTCGCTCCAGCACAACTCTTCTTCTAGAGTTCAGTAGGAAACTCACTCTCGACGTCACAGGGGGCACGGACAGCGCTGGCAGCTGATCTCTTGAATGCACCAACGGACAGTCATTCCACTGAATGCCCAAGCCAAACAATGTCCAGGGAAAAAAAAAACAAAACGAAACTCATCAAAAAATGGACACTTGAACATTCATCAACAATATATTAACTACATAAAGTGACTGAAACCATTCATAAAAAAATATTTCACATATATTTTAATGTTTTAGTTTGGCTGAGGTTCCATCCGCTAACATGGAACTATACTGCAGTCAGTCACCAGGGGGAGCCCTACTTGCTTTGGCTTTACTCTTGAGGAGAAATTCCGCCATCCATCTTTATACTGTCTATGGCATCCTACGCCGTTGTCAGCATTTATACTTGTGCACTGGTTTGTTGGCATCGTTTAGTAATCACCTGCTAAAACTCAGTCGGCTGTTCTTTGTGAACTTCAAACAACTTTCCTGAAATGGGTCAGACGTCAGAGTAGATGGAGTTCAGCACACTGCAGGTTGCAGACTGGCCTGCCCACCCAGTGGATCTTGAAGTGTGTTGAGGGTTTCTTGCACGGTTCTTTCTAGGAACAAGATGAGAGCAGACATCCTCATCTCAACCCGGCTAGTTCTTAAGTAGCACTGCACCACCTCTGGAGTCTGGTGACATTTGACTTGGAAAAAGTGTGAGAGTAGCTTCCCCTCAGAGTCAGATTAGGATCGTTTGTCACTTTAAAAAGCTATGTAGCTTCTGACTTTAGTCATTTGACATTACACTATTCCTGACACAAGCGTGTCCTTAATTCAATTAAATTCTATTCAGTTTTATTTATATAGCATCAATATCAGTACAAATTGTCTCAAGACGCTTCACAAAAACCAGCCTGAAACCTCCAGAGTAAGCCTGAGGGCAACAGTGACAAGGAAAAACTGCCTTTTAAAAGGAAGAAACCTTGAGCAGAACCAGCTCATATGGAGGGACCCATCTGCTGAAGGCCAGCCGGGTAGACCAGAGAAAATAGAGAGAAAAGAAGAGCAGGAGAAACAAGATAAACAAACTTGTTGTCATAGATTAATATTTCATGCTGAAGGAAACACATTGAATTTAATAATATAACACATCATCAATAATATCCTGCACATGACAAACTCACACTTAGTTCATGTGTTTATCTCTCAATTAGAAGAGTTGAACAGCATGCAGAGTGGAGTGGCTGTGTTGTTGGGGGAGGTGGCAATGAGTAGCATGCATTGAGTGTGTTTCTACGTGGAGTCATGCATGCAGGACGGCCACACAAAATGCTGCTGTGTTTATGTTACACACATTGAGAGAGCAATTAAAAAGTCTGAAGAGTAAGGGGGTGGGTGAGGGCCCAACATCGTAAAAAATAAAAAGTTTAAAACAGAGAAAGCCATTTAAGGGTCTCTGTTTTTATGTGGTTTTGGTTCATGTCAAAGAGACCTGGTTTAATTAATGCAACTCTGCTACACTGTTCACCTCTGGCTCACATTTTCCTACTAAAACCAACTGAGATGGATCCAGAGTTGTGGCTGGATAGGCAACAGATGAAGGCTGATGGTGTGAGGGAGTGAAAATAAAAATAGTATTAAAGTCGTATTTTGCAGACTTCACTGTATTTTATTAGTTTTCTCCACAGAGAATTAAGTCTTCCAGACAATTAGAAAGAAACTAAGCCATGCTTGTAACTAAACCTTAAGAGCATCTCAGAGTATAAAGGTCAACAATCCCAAAACGGTTGGTGAAATTACAATATAGTCTTGTTTTCAAACCATTTTGTCAGCTTTTATCCTAAAAGGATAAAAAGTCACCACAACTCAGCCAGATCAATCCACAGTTTTTCTGCTAGAGAGCCATAGCCTTGGACTTGAAAGTGCTGACTCTCAGCGGTTTAGTTTGGGCACCGTAGTGAAGGTTTGCCAGTCTACCTGCCTTTTAGTCCTCATCTATGGTCACTAAGTACTGACTGTAGGAAAGTTCTGGTTCCTCCGTAGGCTGGCTGGGCTCAGCTTTAGAGATGGAGTAAGGAACTCAGAGTAGAGCTGCTGCTACTTGTGTAAAAAGGGGCCAGTTGAGGTGGTTCTGGCACGTGATGGGCATGTATTGTGGGCGGCTTGTTTCCTCCCCAATCAGACTGTGGTGATGGATGGATGGATGGATGGATGGATGGATGGATGGATGGATGGATGGATGGAGCACCTAAAAACTTTCTGGGGAGGTGCTATTCATGTTATGCGTTTCAGGTGCAGGTATTTTTAATCGAAATAAGATGAGCTCTAATTGTCATTGTACGTACATTGAACATACAATGACATTAAGAATGCTTCTTCCGAAACAAGTGCCAAACGTTTCACTCAATTAAAATGGAAACAAGTGAAGGCAGAAATGACCAAAATCTTCTCCACTCAAGCGTCCCCTGATTATTTTTTTAGAGCTTTTCAAAGAAATTCATATTTTCTTCATCTTAGCAGCTGTTTGACCTCATCGTCTAATCTCCGCTGATTCACTCTGGCTGATGCTGAAATGCTTTGATCAGACTTTCAATAGCAGGACATCTTTTAAAGTTCTTCAATTTTCTTCGAAGCTCTTTTTTCTCTACGCACTAATACACTTTTAACCTCATTGCTGTTATATCTTCAGCTAAACGAGCTCTTTCTTGGGAGTTTCTTGTCTCTGGCTGTAGATACTAATCTCACAAACAGCCTGCCACTGATTAAAGGCAAAAATAGCGTTTCCCTTTCACTCGCCGTCTGTCATCACTGACTTTGAAACTTTCATCTGTGAGCTCTGAAAACAACCGTCAACAACTTTGTGTAACCTTCTTCCTGTGTCTTCCTCCACTGAAGAGTTCCTCCCAAGACGGAGCAACTGGCGCTTTGAAACATCTGGAATATGTAAGACCCCATCACACTATTGCCATGTTACAGTCCTGGGTATAAGACAGAGCTATGTGGCATGGCTTTTTAAAACTATACAGCAGTGCCTTAAAGTTTTTGCAGCCCTAAATTTTCCACAGACTTTCTCTACATTGGTGAGATTTTTTACATAAGACCTGAAAATCTGCGCTTTATGAGGAGCTCGAAAAAATAGTTGCTGTTGCTCATCAGACTGGAAAAAGTTATAAAACCATCTCTAAAGAATTTTGAATCTTCTAATAGACAGTCAGACAGACAGGTAAGCAGTTCATGTTTGAAAACCCACCAACATCTCAAAACCAGAATGATTCCCTAGAGGCGCTGGCTAAAATTCCTCCAAGCCATTGTAGACAACTGATCAGCAGTTGACAAAAATATTTAGTTGCTATTATTACTGCAAAAGGAGATCACAACAGATCCAGAAAACAAAGGTGCTCATACTTTATGCAACAAATGATAATAATGGTGTCAAAAATTCCTAAGGGCACAAAAACTTGTAAGCACTACTGTTTATCTTATCAGATAATTTAATTTAGCATTCATGTAAAGACTTAAGTCGGAGTCTCTGATCAGAGTTATTAATCAGGTTGAAGAAACAGGATAAATATATTAGACCTTAAATTGACGTGATGAATAAAGCGGAACAAAGAAAATGAAGAAACTCCAGATACTGCAGGTTTTTTCTTCGTTTTTTCTTCTTTCTATGTGAAAGGAACAAAATGACCTTCAGACCTGCATTGTCATCTAAAAACAATATTGTATGCTTTATATTACATGTTGCATAAAACAAGTTAGCTTCTTGTAACTTATTTCTCTTGATAGTCTCATTCAATTAATTTAAATCTTGGATTTAACTTTCTTTGATCAACTCAGTTTGGGTCAATAAGGAGGAAGACTAATAACCAATAGACCGGTGCTGACACATAGACCTATCTGGTCACCATTACAATACCATTAGGAGTGCTAATTACACCATCTGTTCATTTGGTAAATTTCATCATTAAACATATGACAAATTAGCCATTAACAGTTCCTGTTTGTGATGACATCATAGGTTAACTGGTAAGTATCATTAGATTCTTTTATAATGAATAAAACTTAAAAATATAAAAATTATCAGCCAACTTCTAAATAGTCTTTTTTTTTTTGGTGATTTCTGTGGGCATTTATGGACATTTATTCACAGTGGCCATGGCTTGATTTGGTTTCTGTCTGTGTGAATGTCCTAAACACCATCTCCAAAGATGCCTCTGCTGCTGATTTATCGTAGCGGATGGTTTTGTTACATCGGTGAGCATGCAAATGGCATTAGTACAATTTAGAGACGATGAAAACCTGGACGGAAACGGAAACTATGTGTACACAATACAGGTGTCAGTACCCACACACGCACACACACACACACACACACCCACTCAAAGTCCTCACCTCCACAATGCCACATTCACCAGTCAGGCGCAACATAACTGGAGCTGACATCCAACCGAGTCAAAGTAGCAGGAGGAGGAGGAGGAGGAGGAGGAGGAGGAGGAGGAGGAGGAGGAGTGAAGCCTTGACCAGATTCCTTGACTCACCGAATGAAGTCCTAAGTTGGTCTCACATGACGTATGTCGTGGAGGTGTCAGGGAAATCTGTGAGGTTTTTGGGGTCGCTCTTCATATGCTGCATGTTGTGCAGCAGGTACAGTGGGGTTGCACAGGTATGGGTCAGTTTTAGATTAAAAAGGAAAGAAAAAAGAAGACTCTCTCTCTGTGTCCTCAGGTACTGGAAGAGATCTCCTGCTATCCAGAAAACCACGAAGCTAAAGAACTCAGACGGATACTGACCCAGCCACATTTCATGGTGAGTCCCAAAAAAATGTCACTTAAAGAAACACTCAGAGTTTCTGACGACCACTATCTCTGGTTTTTATAGATGCTCTTATTTCCTCTTTTTCCCTTCAGTGTGCTTGAGGTTATAAAGTGAGCAGTAGTTTTACTTTGCTTAAATGTAAGTGCTTCAAAAAAAACATCCGACAGGAAGGGATGTGTGAGACGAGCTGACCTGCAGGGTTTAATCCAACCGAGAGAAAGTCCTTCAGGGGGGCTGTCAGCGACCTCCCCCCCTTAATCCTATCATGTCAATGTGTCTGATTCCATCTCTAATCAATGGACACCACAACAAAGCATGTAGGAAATGGGAGACACTAGAAAAAGGGAAGGAGAAAATTATATCAAAATGAGGTGATAAGGTGAATGTGGGGAGAGGGTGAGGAGGGAGGGTAGGCGTGGACGGAGGGCAGTAAGGCGTGTCTGATGCGATGTGCTGTGCCAGGTCAGAGGCCTGAATCCCTCATAGCGCTACATGAGCGTAAACTGACGTGCTCTGCATTCCAGCGAATTCAAGCGAGAGCGACATGCAGACGAACTATTCCAGGATTTGTTCATGAATGTATCCCTGAGCTTTCTCCAGAAGCATCTTCTTTTCTCAAAGGAGTAGATTCAGAGAGCCAGACAAGAAGATCATATGTTTCTTTTCTCTGTTTTGCTTAGCTTAGCGTGAAGATGGAAAATGTACAACAAATCAGCATTCAAATTGCTCTGAATATCTCTAACAGAGTGTGTCTGCTTTGTTTGAACAATACATCAAGCTTTGTCTTGGATTATGTGACTATTTCTTAACCACAAGCAGTAATTTCCTAACCAGTCTGTTAACACATCATTTGGATTTCATTAGGTGGTGTGTTTCAACAGATAAAAGAAAAAATGGCACTTTCCAATGTAATTTGTAATTTGCGATATAATAAGAAATTCTCAACAATGCCTCGTTCTTTGAAGTTATTTCCAGTGAATATCTTTTACAAAAGGCACAATTCCAGACTGAAAAGCTCACTTGTGTTGTAACTCTATGGGCGGTTAGATGACGTGCATGATTACCGCTGTTTCTCTTCTGTCCATCTCCACATAAAGCAAACAATCTGATTGGCCCAGTAGATATTTGCAGAAACATAATCAGCTGTCGACATAGAGAATCCAGACTCAGTTTCAGTTAGTTTGACCAGACTTTAAAAGGATGATGAGCAATGATTGCAAATATTCTATTTATAGTTGGAACAGAAATAGTTACTGTTACCGCCGTAACTACGCCAAAACAACATTGATAAATGTATCTGACAGCCCACCAGAACATAACTTAAGAAGTAACTTAAGGTATGACTTCATCAGAAAGTACAGCATAAATTAATATGACCTGACACAAGATGTGAACCACAACATCAGGTTTCTGTGCCTGGATTCCAGTTGTTTCTTTGTAGCGATGGCAGCGATGCATTTCTCTTTTCTTTCTCTTTTCTTCTCTTTTACTCTTACTTTTACTCTTGCTCATTTGATTTTGATGCATACAAAAATACGCAGTTGACAGGTTTAGTTAAATATAACTATCTGACTAACACTAGTTGCTATGTATTTCAATGCGGAGCTGGTTGCTAGTACTCAAAGTAACCGCCAAGCAACGTGACTGTCGAGAAATAGACCCAGGATAAACCTTTGCTTATTTTCTGTGCAACCACTTGTAGTCCTCATTGAGAACAGTTGAACATACAGTATGACTGTTGAGACGTTCAGTTAACCAGGTCACTGTGTTTCTATGTAACACTAAACTGACTGGACTCGTTTGAGTTATCTTAAAGAAATTTCAAAGAAGTGGTGTCTTTAGTTTTAATGGTCTTTCAAAGATATTTGGATGAGTGGTTAACTAAACTCAAACAAGACCAATTGTCTTTGTTTCAGCTTTCCTTTGGGCAACAATTCACAAATAAAGCACTCTATATTGATTCTATCCTGTTCCTCAAACAGCATTTAAGAAAACTACATAATGAGATTTTGGCTAGCTGCTTCCCACTCCTTCTGACTTCATACTAAGCTAAGATAGTAGCTTAACGTTTGTGGTTGGTATTTACACACAGAACACGAGCACAAGCTATTTCATCGACATGCTTTTCATTTGAATATCAGAGAGGTCAGTAGGACATTATTGATTACATGTTCAGATCTGTACGGTTTCATTTTATATCCTCGACATCTCTGTCCCATCTGTCTCTCTCTCTCTAACTCTGCTTTTTTCTCACTTTCCCACACTCAGCATGGAAGGATCAATTCCCCCTTTAACCCTGTCCTCATTAGGAAACCCTAACACACAACATTACCTTCCTGCATGTCTCTGAACATAGCTTTGGTTTGCCTGTGATGTATTTTGACATGAGACTTAGAGAGGCTGCCTCGGTGTCTCTGCCTCTGATGTGCTCTCCTTCCTCCGACGCTGAGGGAAGCCGGTGACAGGTTCCCTCCTTCGCTGCGGTGTGATAGCCGTCTTCTGAAGTTCATACTGGTTTGTTAAAGCGCCACTCAGGGGCTTCTCTGGCTGTCAGATGAGTTGAGTCGAGACGTCTGTGGGTGTGCAACAGCAGCAACACTCTGCAGATACACAAAAACCTGTTGATGTTTGTCAGACAGACGAGAGAGAAAAGACCAAAGACACCTGTGGAGAAGGGGAATACCTGAATATACGGCAGAGCAGAAAGATCAGCCACTGAAGACTAAACTAGATGCCAGACCCACCTCCCCAGCCCACCCAAAGTTGGTCTGAGGTGTTTTCATTGGGAATTAATTATGGTCTTGCAAAGATCTGCCCAGCCAATTAAATTGTTTGGGAGTCCTTTATCACATCTGTTGTAAAATATATAGGCAAACTGACTGATCGGTTGTAGGACTATCCAGTTGCAGGCCCTAACCCTAACCCTAACTCTAACCCTAACTCTAACTCTAACCCTAACCCTGTTTTCTCTTTAGTGTTTGCCTCATAATGAAATCCAAATTCAACTCAAGGACACTGTGGTGCAGCTACATAATGCAGGTGGCGCCATTTCACCTGTAAGCTTTTTAGTAAACTGGCCAATCAATTAGAGGGATTGGATTATATTTTAATAAGAGTAAAGTGCATCCTTTGGTTGACCAACAGGGAACCTTGATGGGAATGTTGATGCACTATTGATTTGTTAAGACAAAATAAAACTTTTATTGATTCATATTGATCCAAGTGGAAATGTAGTTGTTACAGTGGTGGATCAGGACAATACAAAAATACAAATGGATAAAAAAAAAAGAGAGAGAGTAAAAGTAGATATATTAAGGGTACAAAAGATATTTACAACTGTTAAAACTAAAACTACAACTTTATGAGCTTGCCTCTTGCAGGCATATAGCAAAACACAGGTCTGGAGATTAGGGTAGAAAAAGCACTCAAGAAAATTAAGGAAAATTTACAGTTAGAAAGACCACACAATCAAAAGGTGTACATGTAGCCTTTGAGTGTCTTCTCAGCTGCCAAAGCGTCTTGAGAAAATACGTATTGTTATTGATGCTATTTACATAAAATTGAATTGAATTTAGTTGAAAATCTGCCTCCTCAGAGAGTCATTCCACATTCACTTCAGACCGTTAGTAGTCCGTCCCATGTTTGTCTTCTTTGCCTCCATCTAACTCTGTGCTTCCCTTTGACCTCAGGCCTTGCTGCAGGCCCACGACGTGGTGGCCCACGAGGTTTACAGCGACGAGGCTCTGCGGGTGACCCCTCCACCCACCTCGCCCTACCTGAACGGAGACTCCCCAGAGAGCGCCAACGGAGACATGGACCTGGAGAACGTCACCAGAGTCCGCCTGGTCCAGTTCCAGAAGAACACGGACGAACCCATGGTATGGTTTTATGTATACAGAGCTCTGTGCAGATGTTTCAAAGCTCAGAGGAAAGCAAGAATAGCTTTTATTCATCAATTAAACTCATGCAAAATGCAGTAAACTGAATCCATGCTATAGATCAGAGCTTTCGGTTTAAAACATCTGCTCAGTGCTTTATTTTCTCTGCATATCTTGACGTAGCGCTGGATTTTTTTGCACCGAGTGCAGATTTGAACATACTGGTGTGTTAATTAATGCAGGGCATCACGCTGAAGATGAACGACTCCAACCACTGCATCGTTGCAAGGATAATGCATGGAGGAATGATCCACAGACAAGGTACAGTTTATATAATTTGATAATGAAATGCTTCCTACAAGGTTGTGTGGCTCACTGCTCATAGATCTCTTACACAGATCTGTCCTTGAGAGTCAGGCTCTTTGCAGACAAAACGATTTCTCTTCAAAATATCTGCCTCCAGCATCTGTTTGAAGACTGTGTTTTTCTGCATTTAATCTGACTGTAATATTGAATATTTTCAAGTGTTTCATTTCCTCCACCTCCACAATTGTTTTTGCAATTTTGTTTATTTTTAATTCATGTCTGGGCGAACCAGAAGGTTTGAGGTTAAGTTAGCATGACAATAAATAAGAAATAATAAAAACTCCTCTTCCATCTTTACAGAAGAAACAAAAAACATGCTGACTGCACAGCACACTTAACTCTGCTGTTTTATTGTGATGTGGTAGCGTCCCGTTAATTAATCCCCAGATGATTCATTGTGCAGTAATTGGAAAGTGAACTCGAATACAAAAGAAAGTTTTCTCTGCTTTAGTTGTGATGAAGAAAAGAGCAGCAGAGGCTAATGAAACGTAGCGCTACTCTGTAATGAGAAAGAAAAAAATGTTTCTCTCTCTCTCTTTACTTTACTCTTTACTTTTCTCGTTTTCCTTTCAGGAACATTGCACGTTGGAGATGAGATCAGGGAAATCAACGGCATCAGTGTCGCCAATCAGACTGTTGAGCAGCTGCAGAAGATGCTGGTAAGTCCTGAGGAAAGACCTCAGAGGGTCGAGGATTACGATTTTTTGGATAAATCTGCATTTTTGTTATAGCTGGTTTCTGTACCTCCGCTTTGATACAGGTATTAACATCCATCCAAGGGAATCTGATCACAAGTGGCCAGCTTAAAGTACACATGTTGAGAGTTGATGAATATGGTCTCCAACCACATGTGGAGGTGGTCCGGGACAGATTTGTCTCATATTCCTTTGTTAGTGTAAACACACAATTATGTATCATCTTTTGAGTCATGACACAGACTCAACAAACAGCTGTTCTTGGTTTTGAAACAGCAGTAGGTAGAAATCCATTAGAGAAAGATGCTGTTCCAATATTCCACTGAGCCTTAAACAATGTCTGTGTTTATTTGCCTACGGAATGCAAAACTAAGATCAGATCTCAAGTGCTAGCTCTGGACAAATATGGAGAAGGATTTTAATGCTAGGCTAAAGCCGAGTCTTTTTTTTTTTTTTACCTAACATGCTGGTTAAGTGTCAAGTGTGTGTGTTTGTCCACAGAGGGAAATGCGAGGCAGCATCACCTTCAAAATTGTACCAAGTTATCGCACCCAGGGCTCCTCGTGTGAGGTAACAACTCCTCCTCTTCCCCCTCCTCTTCCTCTTCCTCTTCCTCTTCCTCTTTCTCTTCCTCTTCCTCCTCTGTACTGCTGAATGTGAGCTCCTGATCTGACTACTAACCGCTTGCCTGGTTTGCTGTGTGTTTGTAACCCAGGTATGTTGTGTGTAAGAGGTGTGCTCTGTGTGTGTGATTTGCTGTGTTTCGCTGGGGCGGTGTCAGATATCCAGCACACCAATTTCACAACCAAGATACCGGAACCTCCCCCCTTTCCTCCCCCTCCTCTGGTCTGAGAATGAGCCACTCTCTGTGTGATCCCACGCCTGCTCACTCAAACACACGTATACACACTAGGAGTTGTACAGACTGTGAAGCTTAAGCATCATGTCGACTAGTCACTGATCACATGACAATAACTACATGGACGCATCCTAGGAGACAGGTGAGGAGTCCAGTGGGACATTGCTGCAAACTAGCAGCTGTTCAGCAAGTGTGTGGAAATACTTCACTAAAGATGAAGCCCATAGTACCATGACATGCCAGTCCTGAAATACAACTGAAGTACTACTGTAATCCACTAACACTTGCAGAGTACAGTATGTAAATTTAAGTCGCTACTAGCTCACTTTTCTAACAGGGACCAAGAGCTTTCCAGGAAATTAGAAATAAGGTCCAAAAACAAAATAATGGGTTCTTTAAGTAGAAACCATCAATTCAGACTCCAAAATAGCAGATGTGAACTGAGGAAGCAGTAAATCTGGTTTTATGGCCTCTTGTTGTGGTGTGTGGAATGGCTAACTCAGAAGATCTAAAAGCTCTTTCAGGAAACCAGCAGTTACTGTATATCTGGAACAATGCCATGGAGAAAAGTCTGATATGTAATTAGTTACATTTTTTTAGAATGGATTGGAATGACGTTTTTGTTCATGCGGTTATCTTTATTTAGGCTCAGCTACTTCTTTTATTTTGAAAAGTAATGCATCCAAACCACTGCAGTTTTTAGCTAAAAGGATAAAATAAATAACAACCAGACTCTTTTTGCTTATTATTTCTGCTCATGATTTGGTTGTATCACTGCAGAAGCGTCATAAATCAGCTGTCATCGCCTCCATGTCCTCTTGCTTTAAAATACTGTTTTATTGTTGTGATTATGTTTGAGATTTTGTCTTAAATCATCCAGTTTAAAAAGCAGTTAGCATCTATTTAGCTTTCATTTCAGCTCCTGCAGCTGCTGTGCGAGCTCAGGCTCTGTTAGAGATGACCTCATGGTCCCAGCTGCTCTGGTGCTTATCTTGTGTCAGTCTATCGCCCCCGTGTGGCGATGTAAGGAGTTGCAGGCCAGAGAGCTGCTGCCAATTCTGTCTCCCATGTTTTGTTGACGCATTTCATGACGTCAGCGCTGTGGTGGGTCTCAGTTATGTTCTACAAATACACCCTCTCCATTGCCTGCAGTCGCTGCCCACGAATGTGTGTGTATGTGTCCAGGTGTGTGTGTGCTGCTGACTTGTGTGTCTTATTTCAGAAAGAGTCCCCCACCACCTCCAGGCAGTCCCCTGCCAATGGCCACTCCAGCATTAACAGTTCTATCTTGGTAAGGACCCCCATCCCTATAAAACCCCCACAGACAGACCCACAACCACTCGTCTCTCCTCTCTCCCGTCCAGTGCGTCTCATTTGTGGTATTATATGTATATTTTTTAAATTTTTCCGTCAGCTGGTCCGTCTGTCCGTGTCCATTTATCATGAGTCGTGTTTATTCTGTCTCGTTTCTAGTTGTGACATTGGTAGCTGTAGGGTTAGACGTAGGCAGGTCGTGCTGTCGTTCTCCCGCCTCGACCCCTCGTTCATCTGTTTGAGCCAAAGGCCCCCGTGTCCGATATCTCAGTTAAAAAATTGGTGTGCCTCACAAAGCCTGCTACAACACGACACACTAAGGCGACCAGTGGTCACGAGGGCCCGGGACGCTGAGACTAATACGTCCTTCTTTTAGTTTCTTCCTGCCAAGGCTCCAGACAGACACTGTGATGCTGCAGCTGCTTCGCTTGCTCTGTGCTTGCTTGGTTGCTCCACAGCCAGATCCGCTGCTTTAACAGATGAAAAATGACGCTCTTCTTCTTTTTTCCAACCACATTTCTCCTCCAGTGCAGTAGATAGATTGTAAAAGTGAACGGTCCCTGCATTTTTAGTTTAGTTCTTTATTTTTTTATTTTGGTATTTCAAGTTTGCTTTAAGAAAGGAAAAATTTAAATAACAATTGTTATAAAAAAATAATAATAATAATAAATCAACAGCAAGACTTAATTTTCTTTCTACTAACATGATTTAAAAAGCAAGTAAAAAAGAAAAATGAAATAAGAAGTAGGTAGGAAGTAGAATCAATAGGACAGCCCGAACAACACATGTCCAACACACACATTTTGATGTTTCTTGCAGATAAACCTTGTGATTCTTCAAATTCAGAAGACAAACCTTGTCATGTCATAGTCACGTGGTCACTGACTGCTGTAAACTACTTAATCATTCTTTTCATCTTATTTTGCAACGACCACAACTTCTGTTTTTTTATCACTTCAAAAATTATAGTTTTCTCCTTTAGTTATCATTCTCCTTTCATTTTTAATGTATTAAAGGGAAAATTGTAAATGATATGTTTTTTGCTTTTTAAAATGAAAAGTTATTTCTTATTTATTTTAGAGTTTGAGACTTGAAATACCAAAAAGAATACACGGACCGTAAACGCGCATGCTAAAGTTCTGTGTTCTCAAAAATCAACAGGTCTTCTTGAGTGTTTTTGATTTCTTTTTGTTTCTTGTTTAACCACATCCCTCTGTCATGAATGATTCTCTTCCTCAGGACCTGCCGTCCACCATCCAGCCCAAAGGTCGACAGGTGAATATCACTCCTCATGCTAATCCAAACGCTTGCTTACCTTCCCCCGTCACACAGATGTGTGTGTCCTGGTTTCTCCCCCAACCCTCTTTTTCTGCTTCGCAAAACCCACACAAATCTTAATCATAAGTCAGGATAACGACTCAATAACTAGAAGACTTCTCTTTGTTGTAGCTGTTTATTAAAAACACATTCAAGCTGCGGTTATAGAACAAATGTGAGCTTAATGTGCAGACTCTCTGCTTTAAATGGAGGATTGAAATCTTCTCTTTACATTCAACCTGGATAATAAGATGCCTAAAGATGTCTGTCTTAGTTTTTATGCATATGGAGAACACAACGCTTCCTTTTGAAAATAATTGTGAGATGTCTGTCCACTTGATCCAGAAAAATTGTACCTCTCACAATTACACATATTCGTAATCCATGATCTGTCTTTAAATTTGATAAGTAGGTAAATAATAAACATCTCAGAGAGAGGTCTTCACAAGTCAAGTACAAGATCCTAAAGATTACAAGTATATCATTAAAAGCTTTTATTTTGAAAAGTTGCAACAAAAAAAAGTAGTTTTCTTTAAACATTATTAATATTAGTGCAGAATTCTCCATGTATTCAGTGCCACTAGAGCTGGTCTGAAGAGGTTGATCTACAGGCCTGATCCAGTTAACAGTTCTCAGACAGTGACTCACCTCAATAACCACCTCAATAACCATTTCCTGCTGCTACAAGGATGACATGTCATGTGTTCAGACCTCATAGATCATGTTGTTCTTGATTCACTGAAGTCATTTGTTCAGTAGCACTTCCAGTCATATGTGGGAGTGTAAGTAAGGGGAATATAAAGGGAGAAAAATATGCACATAACTTTGAATCTAGAAGCTGATTTTGTCATGTGTATGCCAAGTGGCCGTGATGATTATAGAAACAGTCGGTAGATTAATTCTTCCATCTGTTGAGTCTTTGTTTCAGCCCCACACTATTACATACGCTGACACATATTCTGATTCACTGCAATGAAACAGAATCCTGCTCTGACTGATTTGGACTTGGATCGGTTTCTATTTTTTAAGCTGTTAGACTGAATCAATACCAGTGACCACTGCTGCGTCATCAGCCATCATTTACACTGTATGTCTGGTAACAATGGCACAGGCATTGTTGAACCCTGAAGTCCACACATCACCCCTAACCACTGATTCACAGCCAAATATTAATTCAACCCTGCATCAGTAACAGTTAAAATCTGCTTAACCCTTCGTGGGGCAGGGAAGCATATTTGTTAACTTTCGCACGCATTTTAAACTGCGTCCCTGTGCCTCTGAGTGAGGTTTATAAGCATGTGGTTTTCACCCAGCCAATCAGAGAAGACCAAGATCAAGCAAGATCTACCTCAGCTTCATTACGTGTCATGAAGAAGTGTCCTAATGTTGTCTAATGTGATAATGTGTTTGTTGACAAGTGCCTGAATCAGCACATGTGTTCTAATGGTCTAAATACGTATTTAAATTTGTATACTACCGAAAGGCAAGGAACTGTATATGGTAAACTCATTGATCTTGAAAAGAAAAATTGAAAATTTTCGCAAAGTAAAAAAGATCTTCTTATTACCTACAAAAACACTCTAAGATTGAAATTTAGAATATCCAAGTTTTTCATTAAGTGCCCCACAGATGGTTAAACAACCATAAGGACAGATGTTATGAACAGTAACTACCTACTAAACCGTTGTCACCGTCTCAGTGTGTGTGGACCTTCTTGAGATCATTCATTTCTTTCGTCATAATCGAACATTATTCTCCCAGAATTATAATGTTATGCCCTTTTAATGCTAATAGGATCTTGTAAATCCACCAGTAGAGGGCGTTAGAGTCCACAACAGAACATGAACGTTCATTAGTCTACTCCTCTCAGTGTCAGACATAATGTTGCAGCTGATCGTGTGATGTTCAGTGTTCTGCTGGAAAACTTTTGGACCTGGCATTCATTCATGTGGATGTTACTTAGACATGTAGCCCCCATCTAGATCAGACCAGACACCCCCACCCCATAGTAATGACACCAAGATCACTAGATCCCAAACTGATCAAGTATCTGACACCACAGGACACCCTAAGGTCCATGTCCATTTTCTGATGAGTCAAAACTCTTCTGGAGGCACAAGGGAGACCTACACAATATGAGTAAGGTGGTTATAATGTTGGTGTAATAACATGTATAATAAACACACAATATTAGTATTCATCTGAGCGAGTACAGTCCAAATACTCGGATGTGTTTTTGTCCTCTCTGTGTTATCGAGGATGCATTAGCCTTGGTACAGACCGGTATCCCAGAATGCATTTGAAGTAGGCTGTCCTCCTTTTCTCCTCACTCTGTACTTCAGAGTCAAGTTTGTACCATGTGATGTGTACAAGTCCAAAGTTTGCACACTGATAAACAGCCCATGTTTCACAATAAATGCTTTATCTCAGTAACCACCCATGTCCCTCACAGTTTACCACATGTTTACAGGAAGTAAATATTCTAAAAGCATGTCCAGGGTGAACTTACCCTCTGTCCCTGACAAAAAGAGGATTTGCGCCTCATCCTTGTCCCCGTCCCACCACCATCAACCCCCGAACCTTCCTCCTCCTCCCGCCAGCCTCGGCCACCATACTGCTGTTCAGTCATTTGCATAGCCGCTCTGCTGCATGACGTGTGTGATGCTTTCAAATCCTAGATTGTATCAAGACCTCCAATCAAGGACAAAATGTCAGTTAAGGTAAGAGACAAAGAAGAAAAACAACAACATCACTTTCACAGCAACAAACAGCTGCGTGGTTCTAATGTTTTAAAGAAAGTTAATGACTGTTGTTTTGATGTGATGGACGCAAAAACAATGCCTGTGCCGTAATTACCAGGGTGTTGAGTGGCTCATTAAAGCCCAGCAGTATCTGAGTTTATCTCAGAGCAGAAAACCCGTCCTTGGAAACCAGTTTCCAACTTGGCAACAATAAACCCCCATGAGCTCCCCCCACCCCTCTGAGAATCCCTCTCATTTCTTGAGGTCTACGAAGCTCCCATCAAATGCAGCATAAATAAAATATGCAGTGAAGCCACGTTTATTGATCAATCTTTCCATTTCTCTCCACTGCCTATCCAAACCCCTCCCCAACCTGATCCTTGGAATACTTCGCTGCTGTAACCTCTGCGCTTTCTGCCACAGATCTACGTGAGGGCCCAGTTTGAATACGACCCCTCCAAAGACGAACTCATCCCCTGCAAAGAAGCGGGCATTCGCTTCCGTGTGGGTGACATTATCCAGATCATATCCAAGGATGACCACAACTGGTGGCAGGGCAAGCTGGAAAACACTAAAAATGGCACCGCAGGCCTCATTCCATCACCAGAGCTGCAGGAGTGGTAAGAGAAGATGATTAGAGGAGGCCACGCCAGGCTCTGGCTTCTTCAAGGAGTCTTGAATCCTTATCAACACTGTATAATACACATTTAATTGAACTGTCCAAGGAATCAGAAGTTCCTGCAGTTGTTTCTTATCTGCACTTTTCTCTTCAGTTTCCATGGCCCCATTCAGATTTTGCATTAAATTAAATTCTGGATACCTTTAAGTACCTGTGTTAACATCTGGCATTAATTCCGTCTCCAGTCAGCACTTCAGATCCTATCTCCGACATATTATAATAGCTGATGTCTGTAATGGATTTCTCCCTACTGTTGTTTCAGAACCGAGAACAGCAGTTTTATATGTGTTTGTTTTATTTACCAATCTCCGCCCTGACATTGGCATTTTTATAGAGACCTACTCAAAACTCTGTTTATGACTCCAACCCTGGAAGCTTCCATACAAACCATGACCTCTGGTAATAAAGAGAAATAAAGACACCCAGCTCCTTATACATCAGCGTGATCGGATCAATTATTAACCACATGCTGATACGGTATTTAATGACATAATCACACACTGTGTATTTATATTAAATTCATTGATTTAGTTATATTGTTATAACTAAACATAAATGCATGTTATATATATAGTTAGATATATTCTGTGTGTCATTTAGCTGGTTAACAGCTATAGTGTTTTTTTTTTCTCCACAAATGAGACACCCTTCCGCATGTGGACTAAGACCAGATCAGTGTTCACACTGCCTTAACGCTGGGCAATTATGATCTGATTTCCCAGGATGAATGTTAATGTCTAAATGTGGCCTGTGTCTCAAATTCCTGCTAGATGTCTTCCCCCACCTTAGAAAGGCCTGGACCTCATTCCTGGTCCATCTAACGTCTTCAGACCTTTAGGCCATGCTGTTGTTAAATACTGGAGCAGCAATCATTCAAACATCATGAGAAAAGGTTTACTTTTTCTATCAGCAATAGGAACTTCTTGATAGATTGAGGTTTTTGGCACTGCAGGCCCCACCTCCAACCTTCCTGTGCTTTTGAAAAGTGATACCCTTCAAGCAGGGGCTTTTTGTAAAACAATCTCTTTGATTCTCTGGCAGGAACACAGCCACTGCCTTCCCCAAAAAGATTGAAGGGAACATTTCTGTGATAGAATCATGGCATAGGTTGCAGACACTGTTTCTACACACCTGAAATGCTATGTCATTAATTACAAACCCACTAAACTCATGTGTTTTGTGTGTTAGGCGAGTGGCATGCATCGCTATGGAGAAGACCAAGCAGGAGCAGCAGGCCAGCTGCACCTGGTTTGGCAAGAAGAAGAAACAGTACAAAGACAAGTATCTGGCAAAGCACAACGCAGGTACACCACACACACACACAAAAGTGCACATAGTGTTGGTGAGTGCCACCTCTTCTTGTGCATGCATTTTACGTAATGTTTATGTGAGCGTGTGGGATTTGTGAGCATGTGTGTGTCCATCTGTCTGTGTAGGTGGAAACCAGATCTTAAACCAGTAATATTCTTGTCCAGGAGGAACTGCCAGTGTAGCGGAAATCTTATACAGAGATACAGACACCAGGCTTGAGCCAGCGCATCTCTACATTTTTAGTTTTGAATTGCATTGGAGGATAAGCGTGTAGCTATGTGTCTTACTGTTTGTCTCGTCAGTGAACACGTGATGGCGTTTAAAGAGCTGCAGAAGAATCATTGACATATCTGCAGTGGGTATGTTTAGCAGTCCGGACGCTGAAGTAACTCAAAGATTCACGACTCGGGTATCGCTGCCATGTGTCTGGTTGTGTGAGCAGGCAGTAAAAAGGCCTCACGTGTGTTTGCAATCAGAGCTGTTGAGTTTACTCAGCAGAAAAAAGCAGAGAAGGGTTTGGTTTTAAAGTTAGGATTCAATGTGGAGACAGAAGGCTGGGTCGAGAAAGGTGCGCCAAGATTTTGGTGTGTTTTACTTTGTTATCTGCACATTTGTTAAGAATATTCATGCTTTTGTGCTTTTCATTCAAATAGTGTGTACATACTTGACATAGTCACATAAAAACTGCTTGAACTGAGCAAGAATGTGCAACTCGGACAATTTAGCAGGTTGTTAAAGAGATAATAAACCTACTTTTGTGCAACGGATTTTCTTTTTCCTTTGCATGTAAGTGTATTAAGGCAGTGTTTAAATCTTATTTAACAATATTTAGTGTTGTTGAGAGTTAGTAGCCTGGTGGAGATGAAACATAGTCGTCCCCTGTACAGTATGTCCAAGCACCGTGAACTCGGCTGCCATGCACCTCTGAAAGCCCGAACTGTAACACCTAGATCAGGAGCCAGTCAAAGTACATACAGTAAAAGTCCCTTCTAAACGAGCTCCCTGAACAGCAGCAGGTTGATCTAGGTGCTGGATTTGATTCATAAACTCAAAGGCTTATGGGCTGAGATTGAGGGAACGCGCAGCTCTGATTATTGTGTGTGTGTTTGTGCATGTGAATGTCTGTTTACCCACGTACCTCAGCACCCCAGCTGACACGTCGGCCTCCACAAATATTCATTTAAACCTCAGGTTCACTGTTTTTCGTTCAAGCCTTGACACAGTTTGTTTCCTCTGCTTCTGACTGGACATTAAGAGATTCCTTCCCGCTAATGCTGGTAAAAGGTCCTTTTTTTGAGCAAAAAATATTTTTTCAAAAAGAAACATACATGCAGGAGGAGACTAGAAGAGATGGGACGAAAGGAGACCGGTAGAGTTGGCATGAATAAATATATATACCGTCCACCACTTGGGTTCCTAACACCAAATCAGTTATGATAATACTCTCAGAGAGCCAGGTGAACCCAGGTGGAGCTCCCTTCGTCCTTACACTATGTAATATATTTTCATGATCTGCACATCCCACATCTGGCATTGGTAATATTCAAGATTGTTACCCTGGCAACCAGAGCCTGGAACGTCCACCAGATGTTGACTGTCAGAAATAGACGATTGGTACTTGATCTGAAGAGACTTCAGTCATCCAAATTAAGTTTAGATTTTTATTTCTTGAACTATAAAGACTTGTACCTATAGAAGATGCTCTTTCGTCATCTTAAGAATAAATGTTTTACACAAAATAAGGGGGTTGCTTCCCATAACTGTCACCAAACTCACTTTAGAAAAGGATCTTTAATGGCCAGTGTGAACAGAGGGAATAAACACATGTCTCAAAGTCAGCTTGAGACTCAGACATGTAAAAGGGTGCCTGAATATTTTTCGAGCATGCAACACACTAGTTCATGCATGAGATCAAGTCTCATTTGTATTTAACTGGCTTCACTACATCTTCATTCATCCATCATTTCAGTGGTGGAAAGATTTATGATTTAGTTTCAGCTCATTATTTTCTGGGAATTCTCATCAAAGTTGTGTGAAAGTCAGGATTGTTTTGGTTGTCTCTGCCTAAAATCAAATATTAATAAAGTAAAAAAACAGATTCAAGTATATCACAGAGGATCAGACAGTTGTGTATTTCTCCACCTCGGAGAGCAAACTTGGAGAATTAAGGCTCATTCTCAGTCATCCAGGTCATGGTATATCTAAAAACAAACGCAACCAAACTTCTTGTAGTTTTTTCAAGACATTTCACCTCTCGTCAAAGTAGCTACTTTAGTTCTAAATGAGGGTGGCGTCCCCTGAAACTCACATGACTAATGTCTGGACTGAACAGACGCTTTCTGAAATTAGAATACTTTTTTTGATCCTCCATTCCCATGGTTCTCACTTTGTGCAGGTTTCTAAAATGACTAGTGTAAACAAATAAATAATAACTTTGTGATTTAGAGGCACTTTACTACTTGTTCCAGAATATGTATCATCTCCTCAAGTCATGACGCTTGTGCAACAAGCAGCTGTTTGTGGTTCTGATCAGTTCCATCAAAGATGCCAGCTTTTCTAATATTCTGCTTACATATAGATCACGAAACCGAGATCAGATCAGATTGCCGAGTCACAGAGACCAAACAGGAAATGCAAATAACCTACGACCAAAGTATGTCAGTGTTTATTTGCATACAAAGCATGAAACTGAGATTAGGTCTCAGTGCTGGCAGGGGACACATATCAGAATGAGAATCAGAAAAAAATTTACTCATCCCTGAGGGGTAATTAAGAGGGCAAAGAGCAGTACATAACATTAAAGAGCAAGAGAAGAAACATAAAAGGGTGAATAGTAGTACATATGAAATAAATATAAAAAATGTAAAATAGCAGATCGGTACAGCAATAAATAATGTGCAGCATGGATTAAATTAAGAGTGACATGGGGACATAGTGATATTGAGAGAGTACGGCTAAAATCTGAACATTTTTCTCCTTTAAAGAGCATCCCACATGTTTCAGGTGTAGGTGGTCTACTGCTGTTGCGATCATTTCAAACATCATTTATGGAAAAAAACATCAGTTTTCCCAGAAAATAATCTCCACGTCTAGACTAGTCCCTGCCCTCTCCAGAGGACTGTTATTTCCATCAGTGTTCTCCACATACTACATCTCATACAGTGACATACCACTCGGTGAAACTCCAGCAGCAACAGCATTTTGCCTGAGTTCACCTTTGTTGGCGCTGTGCTGCCTCACAGCTGTTGTATCTTGCTCTTTGTGTGTAACGTTGTGTAATTCTGCTGTTGTAATGAACCATGTTATGACCCCTCCTGTTCATCTCTCTCGCTTTCTCCTACTGAACGGCCTCTGTGCATGTAAGTAACAACCAGTGACAGCAACCAGCTCTCCTTCTTCTTCTTCTCTGTTTATTTGACTGTAGATGAACTCAGCTGTCACTGTCAGAGTTTCATTTTTGTTTCTGTTGTCTTAAACAACAGAAGGCTGGGACAAAACTGAAACCCCGTAGCTCAGTTCTGTGTTTTAGACACTGTGCTGTGATGTTTCGCCCTAACACATTTTCAGACCCTCAAGTCAGCAGCTCCACTAACAAAAACAGCAGCCGAGCTCTGACGTCTCTGATATTAACTAGTCTTGCTGAACCCAGTGACTTGTGGGTATTGTATTTCGCTCGTCAGCGCTCTGAGATGGTGGCTGCAGGGAGGCTCATGTTTCAGACGCTGAGAACACATTGTACAGTAAAGGGCTCAGATGTAGCATGTGGTACACTCTGCAGCGCAGACTAATGACAACCTGGAATCTCTCCTGTTTATTCTGGCCTCTGTTTAGACTCCACAAAGTCCTACTTAGCAGTTACAGTGACAGAGAAAAACTACCACACAGTTAAACTGTCACAGGCTCTGTGCACTCTTGAAGTCAAAAGTTACCTTAAGTCATTTATTTACAAGAGATAGTTTCAAGCTCTCCAGGAATGCTTTTTTAAAATGTTTTGTATGATAAGGATCATAAAGACACAAATATCACACAAACATAAAACCTTCTTTTATAACTGTATGAGACTTCAAGGAAACCAGAGTGTATTTCACTGTGCTGATCAGGCAAAGTTGTTTTTTTATGCAACAGGCACAGATGTTTAACTGCAGCCCTAGGCTTTCCTAGTTAGATATCGAGTCTTCATTCAATTTCAGTGCACAGATGATTATTTCAAACTCAATAATTACAGACTTAGTATAATTTTTCACCTGTTTTCCTCCTGTTACCTGTGTGTGAAAAAAAAATAATGAATGGAGCTCAAGTCTGAGCTTTGCAGACGTGTTTATTTCACCAACTCAGAACCAGATCCAGCTCTTAGTCACTGCTTCTACATGGGGGAGATTCGTAATCCGCTTCCTCCCCTGTTCACCACGTAGTTCCCAGATGTGTCTCCGTAGCACACCTTGTTCCCGTCACACTCTCCAGAGCTCCCTGGCTGTTGTTTCATGTATGCTGCTGTTTCACTTCCCTCCAGCGTCCTCTTCATCTGCCTCTTTCTTCCCCTTCTGTCGCCTCCAGTGTTCGACCAACTAGATCTGGTCACGTACGAGGAGGTCGTGAAGCTTCCGGCGTTCAAGAGGAAAACACTCGTTCTGTTAGGTGAGTGTAGCAGCAACCAATGAGGACATCTTCCTCCATAACTGACCTCAGTGACTGACTGACTGATTCTGTGTGTGTGTGTCTTGGTCAGGAGCTCATGGAGTCGGCAGAAGACACATCAAGAACACACTCATAACCAAACATCCTGACAGATTCGCTTACCCCATCCCACGTAAGACACCAAGGAAAAATCCTCTCAGCATCTCCCAAAAAAACTCGCTGGGAAACTTAAATCCTCACGCCCTGTGTCTGATTCTCTGACCCACAGACACAACCAGACCTCCGAAGAAGGATGAGGAGAACGGGAAGAACTACTACTTCGTTTCACACGACCATATGATGCAGGACATCAGCAACAACGAGTACCTGGAGTACGGCAGCCACGAGGACGCCATGTACGGGACGCGACTGGAAACCATCCGGAAGATCCACCAGCAGGGACTCGTGGCTATACTGGATGTAGAACCTCAGGTGTGTGCTTGTGTGTTTTTGTTATGTGCATTCTTGTGCATTCAAGAGGAACGTCCAGACCTCTCAATACTTGTCCTCTTATCAGGCCCTGAAGGTCCTGCGGACAGCGGAGTTCGCCCCGTATGTCGTGTTTATAGCAGCACCAACCATCACACCAGGCATCAATGAGGTAAGATGACATATTATAAACATATTATTTATAAAGAAAAAGGCTCCTGATAATCTCCATCTGTCTTATCATTCATGAAAACACCAACACACATCTAAAAAGCTGCTACAGACTATAATTATTAAATAGTATAATATTATTTTTTCAATCAATTATTCTGATTATATTAATTATTTTCTGAGCAAGCAATTTTCTCATAATAATATATTTTACCAAGAAATCTATGAATGTAGAACCCAATTCAAATTTTTAATTTGATCAGTAATCTGTAATCAGTGTTATTAGGAAATATGTGGTTTTAACTAGCTATTCATTTATCTGTTATCGGAAATGAACCTGTAATATTTAGCTGCTAATGGCTTCTTATACCTGCAGTACTTAAAGCGTTAATGGAAATCTGTGTGATTTAGTTGCATTGACCTATATGTGCAGAAACAAGCTGTTTACATGAACTAGAAAGGCGTGCAGCCATAGCCTAGCGGAACCAGATTAAGTTCTTATCAGAACATTTGAAATGGGGTTAATGTTATTTACATCCAGCTGGATCCATGCAGTATTTATAAAATGGTGAAATATAATAAATCCAGTATGGATCTCGGTATAAGCTACACTTAAAGGACCAGTGTGTTGGATGTAGTGACATCTGCTGGTGAGGTTGAGCATTGCAACCATTTGAATACGCCTCCTTCTCCAAATATAAATCTGCATCAACTGGATAGTCCTACCAGGCCAATCAGAGCCACCCCCAAATTATTAGATTTTAATTTGATCAATTTGTCAGAACTTCATAAACTCTTTCATCAATGTTTCAACTGTAAAGTTCCTTAAATATTCTGCTCATTTGCTCATTTAAAGGAACACATGTAGTTGAGACAGACGATGTGGTGTTTCTTTACTGTCGTCCACCTCCTCTGGTTCTGTCTGCTCTTCACTTGTTTGTTTTGTCTCTCCTTCATCTCTGCACTTATTTGTTTCTGCATGCCGCCGTGTGTGTGTGTGTGTGTGTGTGTGTGTGTGTTTGGCACCGACTCAGATGCCCAGGTGGTGTCGAACGCTGCCAGTAAGTAAAACCCAACAGAGCAGAGTCTGTGTAGCGTAGCGTTATTTTTAAATGAGTGAATTCCCCCTCCATCAGATCCATATGGTTGTAGTGGTTAGTGTTGCCTTCTGTTGTCCCTACACACTGTGTGGCAAACATCATGTAAGAGCTTTCTCCCGTCCACCAGAGTCTAACTTGTCAGGTAAAAATGACCAAATACTCAAGTTTGCGTACTTGGTTTTGATATACGTGCAGTTACTCTAATGTCCACTAGATGCTGGTGCCAAAACTGAGTCCTGATAGACCTCCAGTCTAAATGTCTACCTTTTAACAGTTTTGGTTTCTGTTGCTCATTCCTTTATTAATCAATATTAAAAGTAAATGATATCAAGGCATAAAGTTCTAAATAATAAAGGGTGTGGCTGTTTTAAGTCACAGGTGTGTGTCCTCACTGGTTGCTAGCTGGCTTTTTCGTCATCAACCACCACTTTGGCCTCATTTGAATTTGTTTATGTGAAGTCGTGCAAAGATGGCGACAGTCAGAGATGCCACCCTGAGCTTCAAAAACACTTCATCAATATCAGTGACGTTATTAATTCTGCTTATCAGTTAAATTCTTTGTCAATGGAAAAGAAACTTGTCCTGCATGGTTTCAGCATTAAACTGGAAAATGTGACGAATAATATGCTAACTGTGGTAGCAGCAGACACAGCTGCAATGAAATCCAGGCTTAGATCCTCTCCATGATTCCTTGTTGAAGCTCCTCACAGTTGCAGAGTTTGTCGTCATGTCGTGAGCATCATCTAAACCAGTTTTTGATGCTCAAGCTATGTCTGTGATGTCTGGACTGATGACTGTGTCTGTTCATTACTAATCATGCAGTATTTAGTGGCCTTCTCCACTCCTACATGTCCGCTCGTCCTTGTGTTGCCTTCATCAGTGTCTAAAAACCTCTCCTCCTCCTTCTTCAGGATGAATCTCTCCAGCGGCTGCAGAAAGAGTCGGAGATCCTGCAGAAGACGTACGCCCACTACTTCGACCAGACCATCATCAACAACGAGATCGACGAGACCATCAAACACCTGGAGGATTCCATCGAACTGGTGTGCACCACCAGCCAGTGGGTCCCTGTGTCCTGGGTCTACTGACCTGTGCCACCCCAGCCTCCTCCTCCTCCTTCATATTTACTCTCTCTCTCTCTTTGCTACTCCTCCTCCTCAAAACGAGATGAAACTGTTAACACAAACAAAGCCCCTCTCTCTCTCTCTCTCTCTCTCTCTCTCTCTCTCTCTCTCTCTCTCTCTCGCTCTCTCTCACTCACTCTCTCTCTCTCTACACTGCACTTGATCTCAGCGTTACTGTGAAAGCCACCACAGCATTCAACCGAACTCCTCCAGTGCTGCACCAACAACCTGCAGCAGCAAACTGCCGGACTCTCGCCCCCTTGCAGACAACCTAGTGATAGTGTTATATTAAAAAAAAAAAAAAAACGTGGATATTGTCATGTCTGTAGCTAGGAGGCAACATTTTCGTAGATGTTTGTTTTAAAGAGACAGTACTGCATCCCGTCCTCTCATGCTGGTGCGCTGCTAGCTCTCTACCACCGCCGCCACGCTCCCTTCATACTGTAGTCCCATTGGTTGTCGTAACCCACCTGTAAAGAAACACTCGGTGATATTCTGTCTAAAAAGCACACTGCGATGTTTTCCCATCTGTAGATCATGTCATTATTTATTTGTTTGTTTCTCAAGCATAAATCCTGCATCACGTCCTCTCATCCATCCTAGCGTTAGCCCTCGTACTCGCACACCTCTCAACCCGCCAGGTACTGTCTCTTCTAAATAAATCCATAAATGTTTTAGAGATTTGAATGAGGTTATCATGCATGTGGACATTTGCAAGCTTCCATGCTGTCAGTCGGTCAGTGTCCCCCCCCCTCCCTGTGTCCCACTCTTGAAAAAGAAAACAAGACAATATATATATATATACACACACACACACATATATATATACATATATTGAGGAAGAATATGTTAAAAGAAGATGAAAAACATTCCAGCTGTGTGGAAGCCTGAACTCAAATAAAGAAACAGTGACGGAGCTGTGGACGTTGACCTGACACCTATGCACATCCCTTGCATTTCGGGTGACATTTCTAAGGAAAAAATAAATAAATAAATAATTAAAAAAAAAAAAAAAAAAAAAAAGATTTATAGAAAGATCAGCCATGTCAGTGAAATGTGTTTGTAAAAAAAAGTCTTGAAAAATAAAGGTCTTGATTTTTTTTTTCCCCTTTTTGATTTGTCATGCATTAAAAAGACTGATGATTCCTCATTTGCCATTTCAGAAATGTGATGTCCAAGAGTATTTGGTGTTTCAATCAAGTCTAAAAATCAAGACAAACTGATGCTGATTTGTATTCTGTAACTGTCTGCGAAGCAAGGGTCGCACTTGACTTTCTGCAAACTTTGCAAAGGAAGAGGAGGCGGTGCGCCCGACCGAGTAATAACCACATGAACTGATGTGCAACTGCACCCTTGTGTAAATGACTCTGCAAAATGATAAAAGTTCTTCAGTATGAATGATTTTCTAAATATATTTACTTTTCTGTGTTGGAAAAATGAACTGTTGAGTGGCTCGTCATTTATTCTTCTTTCCTTTTTTTCTTTTTGTTCTGTGAACCACAGCTTTCTCCAGGTGTTATACGGCAGTTCAGAAAAGTTGAAGTTCTTAAACTGACTTTAAGGCAGATTTAAAAAAGGAAGTGACACACACTGAATCCAACCGAATGGTCCTGAGGCTTACTTATTTCAGGTGCACTCAGCTAACCTCTGTGTTAAGCTGCCTTTAGTGTTTACAGTCAATGCTAGTAAAGTGATTAGAACCAAACAGAACCTGAAAGCTGTGTTTTACTGTTGCATAATCGTATAGCATTAACATCTGACTAAAAGAGAGGGACCCTGCTAACAGAGGACAGCTGTGTTTTGTTTATCTTTTTATAAAACATGGATTTAAGATCAAAGAATGAAAATTACTGCAGCAGCTGATTGAACTGTTCTTGTCAAGTACTGCTGAAGAAATACAGAGCAACAGGAGTTGCATGCTGTCTAACAGGAGGATGTTGAGTAAGACAGGCCTGAAATATGTCCTAACATCTAATTATCTCTTTCCGGTTCAGTTTTTGGAATAAAAAGCCACTGTGCAGGAACATTTAAATGTTGTTTTCTGCACACACTATTTTAAAAAGTCATGCAACAGATGGCAAAATATTTTAGACAACTGTACAATGTGTACAGATTATATTTTTTATTTTTAAAAAAAAACAAACTAAGCTACCTTTACATGCATACCATTGGATTTTTCTAAGATCTACCTATATTATATAATATATTAAATTAGAAAAATGAGAAAGGATAGTAACCATATTTTTATTTCATCACCAAAAATGTTATGCTTAAAATAATAAATATGAACATTAAGTGTAAAGTTTCACATTTCATTTAATTCGCTGGGTCCAAATACAGAGTGAATACAAGTGAATAAAAATTGTTGTAATTACTACAACTTTCCTCCAGTTTGGATGTAAAAACATGGTGGCAACCTCCAGGTCTGAGTATTAGGGCCATCCATGAGAGAAACAAATATTAGAGGAGGTAGTTTTTTTTTGTTTTTTGTTTTTTTTTTGAAGATGAAGGAAGCAAACTTTTAAATCTAACTTAGTTATGCTTTAAATCAAGTGATCAGTAAAGTAACTAAGTCACTTGTTAAAGGAGTACTCAGTAATCGGATTACTTTTTCAAGGTAGTTGTGGCAACTCTGAGAAAAGAGAAAATGTCACCAAAGCATGCCTTTAATCTATAGAATGTTGCCTTGAGTATAAATAGGGATCAACTCCTGAAAGCCACAAGTGAGTTTTTGATCGGTACACAGTTAAAGAGTGGCTGCATGTCCCGGTAGCTCCATCAAGAACAGTGTTGAGCACGATACTTTTAGAAAGTAATTAGTTATAGTTACTAGTTACTTCTCCCAAAAAGTAACTGAGTCAGTCACCAAATTACTCCACTATAAAAATAACTAGTTACCAGGGAAAGTAACTATTGCCTTACTCTTCTTCTTCTTTTTTTATTTAGACATATTTCTTTTTTAATATGTCTAATAATTTGGATTTTTTTCTTAGCAGGTTTCACAAGCCAGTTGCTTGGAGTAGAATTGCAAAGACAAGTATTTACACAGAACTTTTAATATTTATTGCACCTCAGACCCCAAATGGTGGATATATAACGCTTTCACATCGAAAATCCCGGGTCAACCCGGGTAGACTCGCCTCCAGCTGTGAGAGCTGCGTGCCTGTTTTTTCCTCCCTCATAAGTCATCGCGTACATTGCAGATAAAGTTGCAGTTTGTTGATGACCTGAAGAATGGACCCGTGAAACCCCCGCTCTTTCAAAAGGCTGCTGATATTAGAATAAATCACTGTGTCCTGCACAGAGCCTGATAACTGCCACCAAATCCCGCCTTTTCTCGGATGCACTTAAAAAAGTGTGGGAGATCGCTAACAGCTTTGAGGCTTCCGTGGCTGAGAACCAAGTCGGATGATAACAGACAGCTTTAGTTTGTTAATTATCAGTAAGGGAAACGGCGTTTGACGATGGAAATAGTAATTAGTTAGATTACTGACAAAAATAACGCCATTAGTAACACCATTTATTTTAACACAGTTATTCCCATCATTGGTCAAGAATAAGTTATTAGGAGTGTGTTAATGGTTGTTTTTTGTTTTTTTGTTTGATTTTTTTGTCTGGCTTGTTGTTTTTCTGTGCCTTAACCAATCAAAATGTTTTTTGGTCGTTTTTGTCTTTTTGGCCTTTTTTTATTTTGTTTTTTCTGGACTTTGTGTTTTTGGCTGTGGAGTTCAGCGGAGTGGCCGTTGTGTCTGGTGGTGTGTTCCCGGTGTGTACGCAGTCACAAAGACTGATGGTGACTATCTGTAATCTACAGGCAGGACTGGTATAAATGGACTAACAGGGCTAAGCTCTCCCACGCTAACACAAAAAAGTTGAGAAAATAGTTTTTCAAATAATTAACAACAAATTGTTTTAAGTTTCGATGAAACCAATAGTAGCAACAGCACCAAACAGTCAAAAAAATAACATAGAACATCTCTAAATGGCCAGATTTTTTACTGCCCCAGCACCCCTGGTCAACTTCCATTCATTTAATTCTTGTAAGTGATTGACAGGTGTCATGCCACACCCCCATCATTCATCATTGGTCCAGTCAGTCCTCAGGCCGCTGATCATTGGTCAAAAGTGCTGCTGGTTCCAGAGTCGAAGGAGGCAGAAGTTCACCTATGGCGGCGTTAGCATGAACGAGGTGGATTACTGGCTTTCTAATCCATTTCCCTCAATGTCTTTGGAGGAAAAGTTCAAAGTCAAGATACTGGAATCACATTGGCCAAATGATGTTCAAATAACTCAAAGTTACAAACCACAAAATCGTTTTGGTTAACGACAAGTGGATCCAAGAATGCACTTTTCTGTTTTCTCCGCCTGCTTTTTGGAGGAGATACACCATGGCCCCAACAAGGTATTGTGAATTTGAAACATTTATTGGACAAAATTTGAAAACACAGATGCAACATAAGTCACATTGGAAACGTGTGTTGAGTTTTGAGATAGCATTCAGGTGGTACAGCCGTCAGGACAGAAGTCATGTGATTTTTTCCATAGTACATTATAGGCTGTCATACATTCAGTAAGTGAGGATTCTCAGTTAAACCTAGATAATTTGAGTTTTATATATATATATATATATATATATTGCAGTAGTTGCACTTTTTTTATTCCATGTATTTTGCATGAAAACACTAATTGAGTGTTAATTCAATTAGTGCCTTCAATAAATTTGAGAAGTTAAAAATTTTCTTACATTTGGGTCTTGTCATTAAGGTGTGATGGTGGATCCCAAAGCCAGATCAGTTGAGAACCACTGATGAAGAGCACTAAAAACATATGTGTATTGAAGGTGATGTTCCTTTTGCTGCTGTGTTAACGATTAAATCGGTATTATGCATTTGTTAGCCCACCCACCAAATTTCACCACATCCACAGGGCGTATCTGTTTTTAGGGTTATAACACCGGTCAGTGTAAGCTAGCAAACATTTCCACTACATTCATGCCCTGGACAGGTCTCCAGTTTATCACGGGGCTTAATAAAATATTATAAGAGGTTAAACTGTAAGAATAATGGAGGTGGATTATTAAAACTATTTCAAGAATTTCCCAACAGCACTGATTTGATCACTTTTAGTGAAACTACAAAATTTCAACCTGAACCTACACCTTCAGAGAGTGCCAGTGCTCTGGAAAACATCCTGCCTGCTCCCACTGCCCAAAAAAAGGACGAGCTGCTGCACTGGAGGACTACAGGCCGGTAGCACTGACCTCTCACATCATGAAGGTCATGGAGAGACTGATCCTGGCACACCTCAGACCGCTGGTGCACCCATCACATGACCCCCTGCAGTTCGCATATCAGCCCCATGTTGGGGTTGATGATGCAATCATCTACCTGATGCAGAAGTTCCTACTCCTCCCTGGACAGACCCAACACAACAGTCCGGATCATGTTCTTGGACTTGTCCAGCGCCTTCAACACCATCCAGCCCAGACTGCTGAAGGCTAAACTGGAGAACACGCAGGTGGGTGCTCCCCTCGTCACTTGGGTCAATGACTATCTGACGGGCAGACCGCAGTTTGTGAAATTACTGTAGAACTGTGTGTCTGATCGTCTGATTAGTAACCTCAGGGCCCCCCAGGGAACTGTACTGTCCCCCTTCCTCTTCACCACATACACTGCTGACTTTCAGTACTGCACTGAGTCGTGTCATCTGCAGAAATTCTCTAATGACACGGCCACTGTGAGGTGTGTTGGGGGGGGGCTGAGTGCAGGGACCTGGTCGACCGCTTGCAGTGGTGCGGCAAAGGACGCCACCAGACTGAACAAACTCATCAGAAAGGCAGAGTCTGTTGTTGGCTCTAAGCTCGTCACCCTGGAGGTGGTGGTGGAGGACAGGATGCTATCAAAGCTATCCTCCCAACTGCAATAACACTTTACAACTCATCTACCTCTGTCAGAGCCACATCACAGAACTGCACTGAATCTACCTGTCACCTTTGCACTGTGTACCCTGTACAACACTCCGCTCCAAATACTGGAAATTTTACTTCATATCATATTTGATATGTGTTAATATTAACCGTTTTGATAGTATATGTCATATTTATACAATATTCTGTCTTGTTGCACTGTCCATTTATACTTACATATTTTTATACTCACAGTATATTATTTATTGTATGTGTATCTTGTATAGTCAAGTACTTATATGCATATATTACACCTATATTATATATCATATTATATCTGTGTATTTTGTGTAGATTATTATTATTATTATTATTATTATTATTATTATTATATCGTTAGCACTTTATTATTAATTTATTTTATTTATATTTAATTATTTATTATTATTATATACTATTATGGACTTCGCAGAAGCAACCGTTCCCGCGTCGTCCATTCATTTCTGATGATGGACACCTCATCGGGCATTATCCCTATACTATATATACTATACTACTATTATATACTGTTTAGTTACAATAACATTACCATCATATCATCTGTATTACTGCCATCATCAACCACTGCACCTTATCTACCTATGTATCTTGTGTTTTTTACCTGTCCTTGTCCTATTGTGTGTTTTTATTTTTGCTTTTATTTTTCTACCTCAGTATTTTATTCTATTGTATTTTATTGTATTCAAATACCAGACTGTTATGATGACCCAATTTCAATTTAGGAGTGGACCAAAATGTGTGCAAACCTTATGACAAACCACATTCAAATTTACAATGTTATATCATCTATAAAAATATGTTATACTTTTATAGATTGTCCAATATTTTGCATCTACCTGTTTGTATTATGTCACATGTGCATCACAAATTATAAAGCAGGACTGCCTCAGCTGAAAGTGGAAAGTATGTTTGTAATCTTGAGTGCAAAGGGATTTTGATTCCTCAGGAATGGACTAATGTGTGACTGTAAATACACAGACAACTCTTTGATTTATTACAGAGAAAATAGATAAATCAAGCAAGAAATTGTTCACATCATGTCAAGAGTCGGTGTTAGTCAGTGCAGAGCAGAGCAAATTTGGAATTGCAGAAAAAGGGTTTTGAATAATGTCTGATCTTTTTTTCTTACAAACTACTAATGACACTTTATAGAAACTGAGGTTACTGAAGTATCTCCTCACAAACCTCTGCCATTTTAACTCTCACTGTTAAACATTTTTCTTCCAGGATGAAAAACAGCTGGTTAAGAGAGGGATGGGGTGCAGCTTCCAGCCTTTTCCAGTTTAGTCCTAGTCGCAGTCAAATCCCAGATTAACTGTTGTTCACTCACTGAAACGGGTCAACCCCTCGACTCAGGATGAAAGTAGTGAGCAGACACATCAAAAGATCAACAGCAACCATTTTTTTCTTATTTATTTATTTAGAAAAATATATCAGGTGACATAGTGTTCTGTCTACTTACATCACTGAACTGGATCACTGCCTGTCTGAGCAAACTACTGACAATGAGCAGAGGGAAAAGAGCGTAGCGGCTGGTGGTGAAATCCTTGCACATAAATAACTGCTGCAGCGTGGAGAAGATGTTAATATATTTATTTAAATATAATGAAAGCTTATCCCAAAAGAGACACTATTCTACCCCCCCCCCCCCCCCCCCCATGCACAGCTCCGCCATATGGCAGTCACACCCATAACCCCATAATATGGAGAGAGATCATGCCCGTGAAAACAGTCCATCCACAGGAGGCAGAATCAACGAGAAAGTCCCTCCATTAAGTTGCAGCATACACGAGCAGCGACGACACTGAGCCGCATGAAATAAGAAGATTAATGCATTTACGGAAAAAAGCTGCAGAATCAGAAACATTTAGAGTTGAATGAACGGAGACGAGCAGAGAGGACACATCTGTTTCAGAGATAACTACACGAGCTCTCAGGTCCTTTGACTTTGACTCAGATGTGACTGAAAATACATAAAAAAAGAAAAGAAAAACACTCGTAACAGACTATGTAATGCTATGAATATTACATAATATTAATTAAAAAAATGAGCATTATGCAACAAAACACTGCATGTTCACATATACATTTTCATCAACACCCGCTTAATCCTGCAAAACGTGACGCTGGCTTAGCTGTTCAGAAACCATCATTTGTACATATTTTATCTCAACACGGCATATATGAGTAGATTATTCTAAAAATAAATGATGCCTCAACAATGCCAGTCTTTCTCAGCTAACAATACTCATTAGTTTCAGCCAAATGACATCAAAAAATGCTACGTTTGGCAGAGCAGACTCACACCCACATATTCAACAAGGGATATTTCTTCATACCTCACTTGGACAACAGCATTTATCTCATCTGCAACTTCAAAAAGCTACTCCATCTTGTTTCGTCTCCACATTTCTCATGTGCAATAAAAATAGAAATGAAAATCTGAGACTCCGATGAAGCCAAAAATGAGCCACGCCCCAGCGAAGCAGAGGAGTGACTGGCTAGCGCTAGCTTGTTGCCCTGCGACCCCTGCAGAAAGCTCCCCATCTTCCTGCTCCAGTTGGGTGCCGTTGCGAAGGCTCTCCGTACCGTTCCCCATCTCCTCCCTGAGCTCCTGCTGGAGCAGCTTGGAGATGAGGCTGTTGAAGCGGTTCTCCGTGGTGGACATGATCTCTGAGGAAGCCGTGGTCAGGTTGAGCTCTGCTGGGTCTATACAGGTGCCATTTACCTTGGCGAACACCACCTCGCTGAGATCTAGTCCAGCCACGGAGGAAGGCGACGCGCACGGAATATCCCGCACCAGCTTGTAGTTTTCCATCCACTCCTTCAGCCACTCCAGGGAGCAGTCACATTCCCAGGGGTTCCTGAAGAGGTACAGACGACCCAGGAAGTAGATGGGCTGGAAGACGGGGAAGGGAAGGGTGGTGAGGTTGTTGCTGTTAAGGTGGAGCGTGATCAGGCTGGTCAGGTTCTCGAACGTGCCTTCCTCGATGAATAGCAGCTGGTTCCTGTCCAGGTACAGGACCTCCAGCTCCACCAGGTCACTGAACCAGGTCTTTGAGACGTTGGTCAACAGGTTCCCCCCGAGGTTGAGCATCTTGAGCCGGCTGAGGCCTTTAAAGGCCAGCCTGGGCAGATCAGACAACAGGTTGTCATTGAGGTAGAAGTTCTCCAGTCGAACAAGGTCCTGGAAGGCCTGGTCATGGATCACATTGATGCGGTTCTCCTGGAGGTTCAGGTACCTGAGAAGACAGAGATGTTCAAAGCACTTATGGAGAATAGAAGCTATCACAAATGTTTATGCTGGAGTTATACAACTTTGTTAATCTAGCCTTTGGTCTCCAGCCCACTTGTAGTTTTTATTATACATACATAAAAGCTTGTTTGTCCTTCAAAAATGAGACTTCAGCAGATTTGAATGCACATACTGAAAGTAGACAATGAGAGCCCAGACAAACTAATAAAACTGAAATATTATCCTTTGGTATTTGTTTAAGTACATATCCGTGAGGTGGACCTCTAGGATTCCAAGGGAATTTCAAGTTCAAATCACAATCTATGTATCAAGTGTTTCCAGTCAATGTAATAACACGCGGGTGTTTAAGTTTAAGTAAATCAGGGATTTGTCTTGATCTAATTTTCACAATACATGTTTGTGAAGTTGTATGGTGCCACGGACACTGGCTTAATGTTGATGACTCCACCATCAGGAGAACACTGAATGACCATGGTGTGATGGACAAAGACACTGCTCTCCTACAAGAACATTTCCGCTCGTCTGAAGTTTAATCAACATCATGTGGACAAGCCAAAAGACTAATGGGATGACGTATAGTGGACAGATTAAACCAAAGTGGAGTAGTTCAGTTTAAATGAGAGACGTCATGTTTGGAGATGAACCAACACTGTATTCCAGCATCAGAACCTCCTCCCTCCATGAAACATGGAGTCCTTGTTTGGGCCTGTCTTGCTGCTGGGACAGGACAGCATGTTTGTCAACAATGGACCAATGAATTCTAAAAGTCACAATCCTGATCTTAATTGAGTAGAAATGTTGTGGAAGGATCTGAACCAATCAGTTCATGTGAGGAAACCCACAAAAATCTCAGAACTGAAGTTGTTCTGTTCTGAGATTTGGGCTAAAATTCCTCCAAGTTGCTGTAGACACTGATCAGAAGTTACTGGAAACGTTCAGTTGATGTTATTGCTGCACATAGAGGCCATAGCAGGTAACAAGGTTTCGCTGACCTTTGCACCTCACAGATGTGAGGTATCTAGAAACAAGTGGATGCTGTAGTTTTAAGTACACTAAATACACTCCAGTCCAGATAATAAAAAAACAGCTACTCATAGAGTATCAATAGCCAATCTACTTGAAATTCAGCTTCATTTTTTACAGCACACTGACACTAATGAGCTGCAGCAGCACTGAGTTATTTCTGGCCTTCATTTTTTTGCCCTGAGCTTCTTCTCGGGTTGCATTCAGGCTCCTACCAGACCTACTGAAAGGCAGAAGTTGCTCCTGTTGCTGCTTCTGCAACGTCTTTCTTACTCTCATCTTAATCAAGAAAATGTTAAACCTTAATTGAATATTCAACACTACACAAGGACACAAACAACAGAAGTGCACAGAATCTATCTAAAGTATGCTGTTACAATGGCTTTCTTTAAGGATAATTTGCAGCATATGCTACGTGTATTCTTCTCTAGTTGTAGATGTAAATGTAGGAAACGATGTGCATCATCAACACCCCCCTGAGCTTCACCTGAGATTACCCAGGCCCAGCAGGGAGTTGTAGGCCACCGCCTCTATCTTGTTCCTCTCCAGGTAGATGTGAGTCAGGTTCTCCATTCCCCGGAGGGCTCCTGGGATCCTCCTGAAGTTGTTTTGGAAACAAAGCAGCTCCGTCAGCGCTGTTTGCTCGATGAAGATGCGGTCGGGGATGCTGAAGAGGTTACAGTTCGACAGGTCCAGACGCACCAGCTTCTTCAGCCCCGTAAACGTGCGGGTGTGAAGGTAGCTGATGTACTCATTGTTGGCCATTTTCAGCACTACCAGGTTGGAGAGGCCCTGTAGGACAGAGGTCAGACATCCAGATTTTGTATATGTACCCCACAGTAAACTAAAATCTTTTTTTTTTTTTTTTTTTTTTGCAAACATGAAAATTGAATTAAAACACAAAACAAATAATTCACATTGGCGAGGTAATGCCTTGTCTTTCTTTCTTTTTTCATTGTTTCTAAAAATCTGCAGACCTTAAAGGCTCCAGGGGTAATGAAGGAGATGTTGTTGTGGTCCAGAGAGAGAGACTTGAGGGAGGGCAGGGTACCGAACGCCCTCTCTGACAGGAACTTGAGCCTGTTCTTGTCCAGGTTGATGGCCGATGCCTCACAGGGGAACTCTTTGGGCAGCTCAGCCAGGCCGGAGCGGTCGCAGAGAACGCTGCAGCTCTTCTCCTGGGTGCAGGTGCAGGACGCCGGGCAGGCCCGAACACAAGCCCACCGTGCCAGCACTGCCTGAGGCAGCAGGCACAGCACTGAGACTGGAAGGATGACAGGACGGTGTGTGAATATATAAAAAGCTACCGATTTACACTGCGTTCCGCCTGTACAAACAGATATATTAGGAAGTGCTTAGCCATGCCAGCCATGCAGCTTTAGCTTTTCATTTCATAGTATTGTTTATTTTTACAGCATATTAACAACTCAGATTTTAAGACAAATTGCCATGAAAAACTATTTTAGCTAAGCTCGCTTTGTGACCACATGAAAACTACTCAGCTGCTCTGTAGCATGCTCAACTACGATGCTACGAGCTACCTGTTTGTGTTAGCATTTAGCTTAAAAGTGCTGCCTTGTAAAAGTGCAGTCAAAGCTTTGCTAGCATGGATACACACTCTAAACTACTGTTTACAAGATTAACAAAGCATATTTATTAGTAGAAGTCCTTGAAGAGCTCTGGAAAGATATTCTGGACGTTAGCACTCCCTTGGATGGGCAGAAATAATTTAAGAAATATTAGTAATGTCCACAGACATTATTTTATTCAATTATTTTAGCGCCTTTCGTTAATTGGATCTATGCTTTCTTTTAATGATATATTTACTTTCTTTTGATTAAATTATTTTCACTTTATTCCCATTTCCCACAAAACCCTCATGACATTTGACCTCATTCTACAAAAGACCACAAACACATCACATCAGTAATCAGAAACTCAAATATTGAAAGAAAAAACACAGATCAGTTCCTCTGTTACCCCTTATAGAGATTAAATTGACATTTGCAGCCACACAAGGACACTGATGGAGCCATGATTGGATGTTTGAGTCACATTGCCGGGTGGGTCAGAGGCTGGACTGCCTCTTTGCCAGCTGCTGGTGAACCGATGATGTGATTAAGAAAGAACAGCTTACATCAGAGATTAGCCCCACAACAATAGGTATTGTCTGGGGCTGGGATTTTACCCTGCACCCAGTTCCCGTTAGCTCGACTTCAGCCCTGCCTTTTAGTCTGATCAGCCAGTAGTCTCTGTAGGAGGAAAGGTTTTTGGTGGAGGCCTAAAAAATAAAGTGTTAAAACTAAGGGGGTAAAAAAACAGCGCAGGGGTTATATTATGAGGCAGGAGATCATAAGCACATCTGAGGAGGTAGGGATTGAAACTGACCAGTGAAAGTGATGACAGTCATTACGGTAGTCTCTCATCTGGGACATGCCAGGATTAACGGAAGTCTGAAATGGCAAAATAAATAAATAAATATATATATATATGATGACCTGCTCGTGATTTATATAAATATGTGACAAAGCCTCATATCTCTGAAAGAGATCTAGTTCAGTCAACATCGTAGAGTCAGAGGAACAAACTTGTGTAAACTGTATGTGGATGAAGTTTACCGTATATGACATATGTGTGCAAAGATAAACAGCAAGAAACTAGAACTAAAGGAATCCATATGTACCTGTAGATATTTGCAGATAGTTGCATCCATATGTGTTCAAAGTCCCAATCCAAATATTCACGCATGTGTCCATCCTGTCCGTCCCATATCAGTCCGCACCCTACACATCCAGCGGCGTAACTGAGAGAGCTCCTGCTGCTTGACACAGTTCTCTATCAGAAAAAAAAAGGTTTGTGGTTGCGTTTTTACGCCTCATCCTCTCAGCTTCAACCCCATAAATACACACACACACACACAGCAAAAAGCCATCTCTTAATGGCAGTCAAATCCCCTGGATGGAGTGATAGACGGAGGGATGGGGATGGAGATGGGCGGTTGGCAGGATTACAGAAGCAAAGCACAACACTCACAGATCAAACCTCAGAGGTCGAGCAGCAACTTGGAAACACAGAGATTAAAAACGAACCAACACATAAGAGCATGAAAGTTGGACGTCAAAATGTATGAGAAATTTGGTGGTTGTAGTGGATTAGGGGATCAGGAGCCGGCAGGTTGATCTGATGACAGAGGCGATCGATACAATTTCCCATGGACTGACTGACCGCCATCTTTCCCTACATCTGAGTTTTAAATGGCCCTCAAACCTGAACTTGACACAGAAATTACACAACCGGCTTTTAATGGGTTTCACTGACTCTGTGGTTATGAAACCTACTCAGCACATTAGAGGCCCAAGAGTCACATGAAAAGCCCTCCCGAAAAATTAGGGTAAAAGTTTAGTTTTTTTTCCCCCTCAAACAGGATAAGAGACACATAATGACTGCTGTGGACAAAGTAGAAGCCATCTGTAGAGACATGAAATACAGGTCAGGTTTCTCTTTTCTTTTCACATCTGGTGACAACGGGAGGAGACAACACAAGCATCAGGGCAACCCTCTGGATTATGGCACCGGTTCATTAAACCCATTAGAGAGTTCCAGTGAAGCCAGAACATCCAGGTTTTGTCCCAAAATTGAGGAAACGCTATCCATAGCAGTTAACTGGGTCACTGATTTTTCCTCTTCTTTCTTTCATTTTCAGTTTTTGACTATTATTTCCTCCACCGTACTCATACATGTTGATGGTACATTCTCGTCCACCTGTCCAGGGTGTAACCCCACCTCTCGTCCACTGACAGCTGGGATAGGCTCCAGCCCCCTGTAACCCTCCAGAGGACATGCACAAAGTTAATGAACTTCAGGTTGTTTGTAAAAGGTTCGTTACGTGTAAACATTTTCATAATGTTCTTCTTTGCACTGAATCAAAGGCAAACATTATTTATAGGTTATCATGCTGTTATGTCATTGATCCGGCTCACTGATACCAGGTTCGTAGTATTTTTCCAGCATGGTTATTGTTTGTTAAACTAGCTGAAGGACTGCAGTAGGAGCTCTCTGGTTTGTGGTCGACAGACTAATCAAAAGGCCAAAATGGTGGAAATTCACATATATAATTTAGACATTTCATCATTTTTATAACATGTCTGGTAAAATGTTTATATCTACAATGCAACATTAAGTTCATTACCTCACCTACACTCTGACACTCTCACAACTGCCAGACGGTTGTGAGAGCACCCAACAGCACCCAACAGCACGCGTATGCAGCGTCCCACGCCGTGACCACAAGCTCACGAGTTCCATTTAAAGGCAGCTATAAATACACAAACATGGCAGACATTCAATGAGATTTAATGTAAGTCACGTCCAGGTTGAATCCAGATGATCCTCGTCACAGAATTAAAACATTTGGAGCTAAAAATCAAGTTTAAGCGTCCATGTTTTGTTTTTTTTCCACAAAATAATAATTGAACTTGGAAGAACAGTCCCACTCAAGAATCAAGACCACCCTAGGAGCAAGTGGGACATCTAGGATATAATATACTCAACAGTTTGAAGAACCCATTAGTGAACAGTATTTCACAATGAGGTTTATGTGGGTTAATGCCACACTTGTGCTACATTTATTAAAGGCTCCATATTTAAATCACTGAAACCTGTGTAAACATATATTGGACATTGAATCCATCCTCCCTGTTTCACCCAGTAATGTCCATCTCGCCTTCCAAGTAGGCCGTACTATCAATAACAATTGTCCAGCAAGACATGTTCAGCTAGTGTTGCTTATTACTAGAGTAAGATCCCCTACAACTCACAATAGCAGCAATGGCATCAGGTTATATTGATAAAAGTTGACTTGTCAAGAAGAAGCCAAGTAGGAGCACCATGGTCAGCACCTGGAATGTCCACAGCCCTGCCTGGAGCATCATTGATCCAATATGACAGTTCCTGTAATTGTGTGGTTGGTTTGTCAAAGAATAATAGGCATTATAAAATTTTAAGTTTCAGAGCAACGTACGCAATTTTCTCAAGCCATCGCAGCACAATCTCATCCAGTAGGAGACTGTAGGTGAGGCAGCTTCCCTCCACCACAACACAATCAGGCGACATGCTAACATGTAGTAAAAGGACTCTGTTCCATAGTAAGACTCCAAATATTGATATCAGGGGACTAGGGGTAATTTTCATTTCTAATACAAGGGAGAGGCCTTCCAAAACCCTTCCAAGCTAGGACATATCCAGAAAATCATGGACAAAATATTGGAAACACCAATTTTTGTTTTACAATATTCAATCACTGGCTTTTTTTTTTTTAATGAACAAAACTGATCACAACCATTTAGAAAGGAGCATTTATTTAATAAGCTTTAGTCAAGGTCAGCTCAAACATTACAAGGAAGAACCTCGATTCCCCTGAACATCATGGCCATGTAGGATTAAAAGAACTTGGAAAAAACTATAATGCTGGCACAAATTTAGAAGCATGCCTAATTTTTATGCACCAAAGAATCATTGTGAGCTCCTTTCTACAGTGTTCAACTGAGCTTGGAGAAAATAAAACAATTGACACAGATGAATTTACAAATGAACTCTTCTCCATGAAGCTCATCCAATATATATATATATATATATATATTTTTTTTTTTACCAAATTGAGTTTTGCCACCCGTCCATCCGCCTCGTATCAAGGCGACGGGCAGCTTTGCTACAGGTCTTCTCTGCACTTCTACCGTAAACAATTCTTCATGAAAACATGCGTGATTTTTCCAGAAACTTTTGCATTCAAACATTTATTTAGTAAAATCATACAATTTTTTTGCACAGCTGAGTCATTTCTCATGTCGTGCAGTAGCCTAAAGCTAATACAGAAAGCAAATTCTACATCTAAACAGCTCTATGGGTTCTCCAGCAATCGTGGAACAAGTCTCTGGTTCTGCCTGCTAAATAAAAGAAAAGAAAAAAAACAAAAACAAAAAAAAACAAGCATGCGCAGAGACCTCCTGTCTGTCCAGAAAAACAGAACCAAACGAAGCTGTTCTGTTCTGGAAATCAATGCCTCAGACCTGCTCCACATTCAAGGAGAACTCAAGAGGCTTCATATATGCAAATACAACAATGAGAATAAACCACATGTTTGTTTCTTTAAAGATTGCCATGTGCCAGACATTCAACTGGAGAAAAAAAAAAAAAACTATTATTGGGTCAAATTAGAAGAAAATATCAATAATGCACACATTTGGAGAATCCGAACATTTCTGCACTGATATGGTTTAGGAAATTGAATTGCTCTTTTGATAGCTTTAGTCCAAACCTTGGCATGTTTGTTCAATTAATTTCAAATTTTGTTGACCAATTGGTATATTCTAATATTAGAGATGAGAGGCCCTGAGGAGGCCCTGAAACAGCTGTGGATATTATTTACTGAGTCCAATGTATCTTAAACATTAAAAAGCTCACACTACCCCGAAATATATAAATTTCACGCATACAGGTGACATTCAACATTCAAGTGCCAGTGTTTTTTGTACTGTCTTTTGGTCAAGTTTCTGAAACTTTCAAAGAATCACTTTGAGGCTTACAAAAATAAATATTTGTCAAAAATGCTTAATAAATTACACAAAACTAGCAGCAAAAGTAGAATCTAGAAATCTGTGCAAATGGCTAAATTCCCCCCCGACTGCTAAATCTCCTGGTCCCAAATAAATCCTGGTTTAAACGGTGAGAACCCTTCCCCTTTGTAAACAAGCTGCGTTTTTTTAATCTCCACAATCTCCTCACACACAATATTTGGAAGCTTAAGGACACATATCCAAGACATCTATATAAAACTCTAGATGTGCAATAAAACAACTTTTTTGTAAAACTCGATGGGCACGACGTACAAGGGCCTACACACCTAAATCAAGTAGCACCATTCAATCTCAAGTTCTCAAAACACTGTCAGTGCATCCGCTTTTAGTTCAATTTGTTTAAAAAGAGAAGAGAAAAAAAAAAGTTTCAAGGCACAACACACCCGATGAGAAAACTGGGAGCATTTTGAGATTAAACGCCCCGTCTCTCTCTTCCTCTCGACTGGCCGCTCCTCTTTGAGAGGAAAAGCCGGCTCTGGCTTTCAAGGAGCCACAGATTATTATTATTTTTTTTATACACGTCTGAGCAGATGAACTCCCAGAGGAGCTGACAGTACTTTAATGTTCCATAAAGGAAGTGGATAACCCCCCCCGCCCCCGCCCCTAACCCTCCCCGCCTCTCTCGTCTTTGGCCACCTCCAGTTACACTCCGCAGCAATGGAAACCAAAGCCACTGACAATGGTGGTGCACTAAAACTGCGCCCCACGCCTACATCCCCACCCCAGTAGCCCACCCCCTTTAACCCCAGTGGTTGGAGTGCTGCTCTACTGCGCTATGTTCCTCGCCGTTTTAAGAAACCTCAGTGATCATTCAAATGCCTGTCTCCTTAAGATGAACCATGCCTCCAACGCAGCTTGAAAAGAGAAAACGTTTGTAATTAAGTTAAGCCTGCGACTCAGTTCACGTGTCCTTCCTCCTTGACCAAAAAACAAAACACTTGCAAGCGTAGAATACCATTGGGGCTGTGTGGCTGCAGGTAGCTTTGGTAAACACGAACACCACACACCCCCGCCCCCATGCCCCCCGATGCTGTGGTCCTTTATGCAGCCATTTTGAACTTCACTTTCAAGATGGCAGGCATTTTTTGTTTTTTTTCGATAACATATTTGAAGAGAAACATTTCAAAAAGAAAAATATAAAGAGAAAAACAACAAATCAAAAAACTGACTGTTTTTCAATTTTGCATACAACTTGCCCGAAAATGTCTCACGTAAAAATCAACAAAAAACACCGCCCACTTAATGTAGCTAGCACTTAGAAACATACTAGCTGCCGTAACACTGTCAAGTCAATTGAAAAAGTGTGGAGTAACAAGTTCCAGCATTGATTAGTCTTGTCTGAACCTCAGCAATAGTTGGCACTGAGCTTTAATGACTTTGTGTTTCTTTAAGTTTACAATAGGAATGGCTATTTTCAAGACTACCATATCCATGAAAAAGGAGCCTGTCCAGGATAGAGTGAGCGAAATAAAAAAAAGAAATGTAACTTTGTCCCTTAGGATTAAAATACAGTTGGCCTCGTAGAGCGGCCCTGCTTGTATTAGGTAATGGCTCCATTAGCTGTTTGACTATAGAAAAGGCTACATGATGTTCCTGCAGTAAATTTTGAGGTTCAAATGGAGTCATGACTCTTGAGAGCCACAACGCCCCAGTATTTGCCAAGGTTTGATCAAGTCCAAGCTTATTTTACCTTTCTATTATACATTAATAACATATATAATATATATTTTATTTTTTCCCCAACCAAAAAAAAATAGTAAAAACTAATTTAGAGCTCTCGGCCATGTTCATCTGGTGAAATGAAAACATAAGATTTCCTGTTTTAAATTCAAAAAGGCACAGTACATTAACATACAAATGATCCTCAGGTTACTCAATTAGGGGTTTGTTTGTGTTTTTCTTTTTTCACTCCACAAAAAAAAATTTACTTCTAACAATGAAAGTCCGACGTTGATGTCGGGCATTGCATGTCAGCGTCCATGCTCACTCTGAGGTGTGCGAAATCTCTGCGGTCTCCGGTGCATTGCACGTGCTGGTGACTTTCCTTTTGCGTCGTGCTGCACTTCCTGTTTTTGTTTGTTTTTCCATTTGTTGAGAGAAGCGAATGGCAGAGAACCAGAGTTGGTAATGTACTGTGTGTGTCAGTGAAGCTTCACAGGGAGGGTTGTTAAGGTCTGGCTTAAGTTAACATGTGGTATCCATTGGGTTGGGTTGGTATGGCAACCTGTTCCTATGGTGACTAGTTCCCCCACCAATCCACACTTCCGCTACTGTAGTTTCCTCCGTAGCCGTCATTGCCATAGAAGTTGCCTCCAAAGCCGCCTGTCAAAAAAAGTAAACAAACATTTCAGGTCAGTTAACAAAATGACAAAATTGCTTCACCAATGTTAAAGATTTAACCTTTTACAAGTGAATGTGACACTGGTGACTTTGAGATTACCGGAACTATGTCACAGTTTGCGCCAATATAATATATAATATAAAAAAATAAAAATTCTAACAGTTTCTGAAATACATATGTTGTGCTTTACAACCAACACGGTGTCATTCTGGCAATTTCACTTGCATCTCTTATAACATGCGGTAAATTGTTTCAGATATTCTGTAAAAATACACTTACCAGACATTTTCAGGACAAAAAAAAATAAAATAAAAAATTCACACCGACATTTTGAGGCTTCTGTGTAAAAATATTAAACCACACTCCTTACCTCCAAAGCCACGGTTTCCGCCATGACCTCCAGTGTTTCGCCCTCCTCTGTTGCTACTGAAGCCTCCAGAGCCAGGTGTCTGACGGTAGTCTCTAGCTCCGAAACCACCAGAGAACCTGAACAAGACCACAACAAACTGTCCGTTAGAGACCTGGACAAGATATTTCTTCTTGAGAAATGAACCAAAGAGTAACTTTTTGTTGTAACACAGGCCTGAGTTTAAACACTTTCTAAATGAATACAGGACTTTGAAGTTGTCTCCAAAGCCAGTTCTTAAGCTTGTTACATACTCAGCAAGGAATGTTTTCTTGCTCCGAGGGCTGAGAGATCAAGAAAGAAAGTTTTGGCCAAGTAATTTATAATCTGGGAAGTCCTCATAGGCACCACCCCATACTCAGAGTGGCTGCTGGCAGTTCCACATTAACCACAACCACTTCTAATTTCCAACCAATCACAAAACAATAACCAGACACTACACATGAGACGCGTGACGGTTGATGTGTTGAAAACAAGCTGCGAGAACTCACAAAGCAGCCCTAGGAGCGTGATAACAAACTTCTTGTGGAGTATGTAACAACTTTTTTTCCTGATTACGCAGCACGATGCAGGACAGCAGTTATGTCCCTTCATCACGTTTATTCCCAATTTTCTTTCCCTGTTTATTAAGACCTGTGTAGTTGGCTGTGTACGACTGTTGAGCGTGTGGCGTCAGTTACCTCTTAGATCGTCCACGGGTGCTGCTCTTGTGCTGGTGCTCGTAGGCCAGGCTTTCAAGCCAGGAGGGAACCTCCTGCTTGGCCTCAACCAGAATGTCCAGCAAATCTTTGGTTATGTTGCTGTTTTTGTCGTTAAAGAACGACGTGGCCAGACCTGCATCAGCAGAGAAGATGATAGTTGATATAAAATTGATGTAGACAACAGGAATCAAAATAATAGAAAAAAATAATAATAATGATAAAAAAAACAAAACACATACCAAGGTTGCCCACACGTCCCGTACGGCCAATACGGTGAACGTATTCCTCAATGTCACTGGGCAAATCAAAGTTAATGACGTGCTTCACATTGCTGATGTCCAGACCTCTAGCAGCCACCTGGAAACAGGAGACAGGAAGAAATAAAACATTGAGATACAAGACTTTTAGTCTAATAATAAGGGAACCTGTGACAGCTCAACCTGAGACTCCCTTCATGACCCTGTTGCTTAATTTTCTTCCAACGATTTGTCCAAATATATTTTAAAAAATGGGATTGCTTACAGCTGTAGCCACCAAGATGGGGCAGCGTCCAGACCGGAACTGATGCAGAGCCTCCTCTCTGTCTCTCTGGGATCGGTCTCCATGGATGCTGGTGCAGGCATAACCCTCGTGGTACAGGAAATCTTCCAGAGCATCTGCTCCCTTCTTGGTTTCCACAAACACCAGAGTCAGGGAGTCTTTACCTGTTCAACCGGAAATAAACAGGACGAAACACAAGGTTGGGACAACGGGACAACATAAAGGGTGAAAACCAATCAGCTTAAATATAAAATGGATTTAAAAATGAATAAATAAGGCCAGCAATTGTAAAGATATGACAAATGAAAAATGACAACTTATAAATGGAAGGGTTGCATAAAAAGCTTTAAATTTACTGACAACCATTAACTGAAAACACTGGTTTTGGTTTCTCATTACTTTCTCTTAGAAAAGAAAAAACAAAAAACAAACAAAAAAAAAAACTAATGAATTTCTTAAATTATCAGGTAACATTCCAGATATTTATCATTAATGGCCATCAGAATAAAAGCTTGAGACAATAAAATGGCAGAGGGGTGACGGGGGTAGGATAAGGCCATTCCAGATCGCATCATTCACAGATAACCCTGTCACTGTTTTGTTTTTTGCTAATGCACTCTGGCCCAAGCCAATACAAAAATAAACTACATCCATCAAAGCTCCGTCCTTTGCGTATTATATAAGCCTGAGGAAAAAATAAAAGACAAAATATAGTCCAGATCAGATAGTAACAGAAAACCAAGTACTGGTAACATGCAGCAGAACTCCCGCCCTCTTCTAACAAGTCTTTGTTGAGTGCTTAAGAAATCTGTTCATGACATAAATTACACAGTAGTTTGCTTTTTTTGGCGGCAGCCTGGAGACCAGTATGTTTTTATAATTTGGAGATGTAATCAAGTTAAAAAAAAGTAGTTTTTTTTGTGCTTTTTAATTCGAGTGGTGTAAATAAGCTTCCTGAAGGTACCAAATAAGAGCCCTTAAATCTGTCACAGCCATCTGACTCAAAGATGGAGCTCTCCAGCTGAGACAGCTGATGTTGAAAAAAACAAAGTGCAAGGCAAATTTACTGTTTTCATACACGCTCTTACTAGAAATGGGGGGAGAAAAACATATATAAATATATATAAAAACTGAGGCAGCATGTCAGCCGGGGGGGAGCAGAGGGACAGGATGAGCTGTGGGATGTGATGTTTCTGGCTCGTGGGGCGGAGTGAAGTTATGGTACGTTCACACTCACCTGGTTTCTCTGGGGCCTCTGTCACATTTTCCTGAACCTCACTGGGAATAACTAAGATAAAACCAAACCGGCCAGTAAACGTAAGGCTGCTCAGTACACAACTTTCACAGCATAAGAAGCAAACTCCCAAAATACGATAAAAGATTTCAGAACACGCTCACCCCTGCATTTTTATGTTTATAATGAACAATTGTTAGCATAATGTAGCAAAGTCAATATTGGCTCAGTGTGGGAAGACTGACACAGGATGATGGGTTAGAACCCAGTGTGACCTTCATGTAAGTGTGTGGGGTGCGGTTAAAAATATTGATTTGTGCATTTTCACCTGTGGCATTCAGCAGGTCAAGGAGGAAGGACCTCTTGTCCGTCTCCTCCACCCAGACCACCTTCTGGGTGATGTTTTCTGAAGTGGAGCCGACACGCCCCACTGCCAGGAAAATGTAGTCCTCCAGGAAGTCACGAGCCAGGATCTACAAAATAAATAAAATAAAGAAACTCATGAGAATGTAGATATTTTCCACATTAAGTCATATGTTATACTTGTTAAAACCCCCAACATACCTGGATCTCTTTGGGGAATGTGGCGCTGAACATCATAGTCTGTCTGATGCCTTTGGGGGGCATGGTATCTTGCTCCACAATGCGTCTGATCTGAGGCTCAAAACCCATGTCCAACATGCGATCGGCCTCATCCAGGACCAAGTAGCTGTAGACACATTTAATATTGCCAATAAATATCAAGTATTTCAGAAAAAAATATACATTTCTTTGACTGTGCCATTACTAACTTGCAATAGTCCAGGCCAATCTTGCCCCTCTCCATCATATCAACCAGGCGCCCAGGTGTGGCCACCAGCAGGTGACAGCCTCTCTCCAACTCTCTGATCTGTTGGCCAATATCGGCACCTCCGTACACGACACAGGGACGCACGCGTGAGCGATAGGCAAACTGGAAAAGAGGGGGTTAAAATATTTAAAAACTTAAAGCTGAAAGATCCTAACATTTAGACAGTATCAGTTTTACGCTTACCTTTCTCGCCTCATCATAGATTTGCAAGGCTAGCTCTCTGGTGGGAGCGAGGACAAGGGAGATTGGGTACTGCTTACGACGGCCATACCTTCCATTCTCCTGAGGATAAAAGCAGAGTGTTTATTAGAACAAGTCAAGTGGTTGAGTTCAGTTATTGTGCCTCTTCCTTTGCCCAGTACCTGTCCACTGTTCTTGATGGCCTGCAGAGCATCCCCAGGCCCGTCTGTGTAGATCTGACTCAGCACTGGCAGCAAGAAGGCGGCGGTTTTACCAGAGCCTGAAACACAGAAGGGAGTAACTAAGTCAATAGGTACAGGCTGAATTAGGGCCGGGTATCAGTATTAGTTTGTTAAAGTAATTTGATTAACAAGGTTCTGAACCAATTCAATTCATTTTTGAAATATTTCAGTTTAAGGAATTTGACTCACACCAGTGACATTCTAGAGATCTGGGGTCCGTATATTACCCCTAGTTTTACATCTTGCATGCATCTTTCATTTTGTGGGACTGTTCTGTCTCTCTCCATATTTTTTTAAATCAGCTTTTAGGTCTGAAGCACCATCAAGACAGCCTCATTGTGTGGCCTCTTAGAAAGCAGACTCTAGTGGATCTTCCAAATAAAGATTGTGGGGGAAAACAAGATGTATTTTTTCTTTAATCCTAGGCCTTTGTTGAACGATGGTTTATTATTCATTTCTTTGTTTTAGTCACACTCAATGCTGGTCATTCTTAAGACATTTGAGAATGTATATAAATACTAACCAGTCTGGGCACAGGCCATCAGGTCTCTCTTGGACTTGATGATGGGGATAGCATGCTTCTGGACCGGGGTGGGCCGAGTGTACCGACTCAGACCGATGTTCCCCATGACAATCTCACCCATGTCCACATCATGGAACTGCACAATACATTACATCAGTATAAAATTGCTGTAAAATTCACTGTTAAATAAATAAAAACAATCACATGATATCCAGATAGACCTACGCTTTCAATGTGGGGTGGACAGTTGTTTCCAGTAGCCTCCACAGGAATATCATCGTATTTCTCAAAGTTTATGCCAGTGTTGCTCCCAGAGAAAAGCTCACTAGAAGATAAGGTTTGTAGAAGTTAGCTAAATGCAGATAGGGATGGCTGCAAGTTATATAATCAGTTATCAGAATCTTACTTTTCCAGGCGCTCATTGGGAGCAGTGGGTTTGGACCAGTCCTCGTCCCTGGACTCCTCCACCCAGCGGCTGTTTCCTCCACCAGAAAAGCCCCCACGCTCGTATCTGTAGACAAGCACACAAGCTGTTTACATTTGGAGCTCAAAGAACAACATTTCATTTCATGTCAGAGTTAATATAAGGTTAACTCCTCTCTCATGTGACATAATACACAAGTGACTGTGGGTTGTTATGTGCTATTGTTGTAAACTTCAGCTCGCAAACCTGTTTGGATGAAATGAAGTATTTAGAGCCTCCTTCTCAAGTATTTAATTAAATAATGGTTTTACACACCTTCCTCTGGAGCCTGCTCCGCGGTCATTGAAGAAGGCAGACTTGGACCTATCATTGCGTCCTCCAAAGCTGTTGTAGGCAGCATCCCTGGGAGCTCCTCCCCAGTTGCCATCTTTGTTATCATAATTGCCAAACGCTATAATGAAGCCACAAAGAATGTTGTCAGCGACACATTTGGGAGATTTATTGGACAAATTAGTTGGCAAGACATCAATATCCGACGCCCGTTTCTTACCCAAAGCACAAATTACCCTTGTTTCCCATGTAGCTAAAAGCCATTTGATATAAATCATGTTATTATTAACAGGACTGCTAATTATAAATCCATCTAAAAAAGGGTGGGGGAGGGTGGAGTTTGTACGTTAAACTACACTCGACAGCTTGAGATGATTTTTTTTTAAGGACGACAGGATTTCCCCACCTGCGTTTTGCAATGGCTGATTAAACGCGCCTCCACCCCTGTTACCACGGTAGGCGCCACGCCCACCTCTATCATTGCGAGGGGGTCCCCGCCCTCCGTAGCCCCCGTTTGTGCGGTTGTCATGGTAACCATTCACAAATCCATTGCTGCGGCCGCCATCCCATCCAGCTGAATCTTCACGAAGAGACATAAAAAGTAAAATAAAGAAAACTGTGTGAGAGTCTTGAGCGATAAAAAGCATAAAGCTGAAAAATATTTGTGTAGCAAGAACACATTTGGACCTTACTATCTAGGAGCCTCCCTTCAACTGCCTGACCTATTTTCTTTTTAAGCCTGATTGACATCTGGGATAGTAGTAACTGTAACGAAACTAAAACCTTGGCTGAACGTCGTCAAAAAGGTTTGTCCTCTGAACAAAGCAAGAGATGCAGAGAAAATAAAGATTTAAAGTAAATAAAATCCACAGACTCTAAATTAACTGCTTTGTTTATTTGTGTTTGACTTGTGAGTACCAAGAGGTCAATTAAACCACGTCTCTGCCTGTGTGGGACATTTACCACAATGGTCTGCCCAGCTCTGGACACTGGCTGTGTCATCATTCCCATCGGTGGCCACACTGTTATCAGTGCAGGCTGAGGATGAGGCTGGTGGGTGAGGGACAATGGGACAATTAGCTCTGCCACAACAAGGAGTGCTTAGTAGCTGAGGCTATGCTACCAAAGCAGCGTGGGTCAAACAGGCCACAGAGATCTAGCCTCGATCAGTTTTACAAACAGAACAAGGGGCCGATGATAGTTCTGTGGGAAAGAGCTTAATGTAAACCTGCAATCCAACAGGTCAATGTTTTACTCAAAGTAGCACAATGAAAAGCCTTGTAATGCGTCGCACAAGCACACGCCAACCTATGCTACCAATCTATAGCTTAGAGAAGGGCGGTCAAAAAGTAGCCCAATGCTGATCTGAGTAATTAAATCCGTTGTCCATACACAAAGAGTTCATTGTTCTAATTATGGACAAAAACACTGTATAATTTTCAGAAGACAGAATTGACGAGACCAAGATTTTTGTGTTTAGTCCAGGCTGGATTCAGACAGAAGCACGCTGAAACCTGGAACAGGTGCTACAATAACTGCAGTAGGATAAGATGAGATGAGATAAGCCTTTATTCATCCCACAATGGGGAAATTCTTGAGTATGGTAAATGAAGCAATTTACATCAACTTAAAAAAATCTATACAAGTAAGTGTCATGGAATTTAGTCACTCAGATCCTTATCAGACACGTGAACTCGCAGCAGACCATGCAGCAACATCAAACCGTAATCTTCCAGCACAACAATGCAGAAGACTTCAGGTAAACAAATAGCACCCAATTCCATCTCTCTAAAATACTTTAGGAAACTCGAAATTTAAAACATAATTGAAAGCATAACTAAAGGAGCGAACTAATAATTATGACTGACTGCGAATCCCAATAATGCTTGGGAAATGAGAATACACTTTACAAGAGCCCTAATGTCCACATCGTCAGTTTTCTTGTTGCCCAACTCTCCTTTGACCTTTTACAACCCAAGCCCCACTTAAATGTATGACTTTGCTTGGACAACATGCCAGCCTCAACTAAAATAATTGTCATTTAGACAGAGATGCTCGAAGCCCAATACAAAAAAGGCCAAAGAGAACACCCAGTAATCGCTCTAGAAAACCCAACCACTTACATCTAGCAGATAGTACAGGGGTGGGCAATCATTCCTTTTGTTCCAAAATGCACCAGTAGATTCAATGGTTACTCCAACCTTACAGTGAGAGGTCAGATGTTGGAACAAACTCCTGCATGCACTCGGAAAAGTATTAAATAATGTCATTCACTAATTTTCCATGGTATACTGTAGGCAGAGACAAAAGGCTACAAGGGCCAAACACAACTCAAAGACATGTGATTAATAAGTAGATGGACTGAATGATGTGAATGTAGAATTAAATGATTTTATATAGTGGCTGACTGGTTTCAGAGGGTATGAAAGGTTGGACAGCGTAAAATAAGTTCAGTCTTAATTATCTCACAGCTGATTTTGCCTCGTATTAGTAAAAGGCAGCCAGACTAGTGATGCAGTGCAGTCTTTAAAAGCACCATCACCATGCATCACAAGCACTTTCATTTGCAAGCTTGGTTGGACAGGCACAGTGTTAGGCCCAGATTTCTACTGCTTTCTCTTCAAGTGACCATGACAAAGCAAGGGCACGTTGACTGTGCCCCCAGTGTTCAGCGATTTACTCTGAAACTCTTTGCCAAGAAGTAGAGGGCATGGCATGCAGGTAGAGGTCAAGGTATACCACATCGGTTTCGCCAACCCCCACTGAAGGCATGGTAAAAGGCAAGCTCTTGAGAGGCCAGTCTTGGGTAACCTGAGCAAAGGTAGGGAAGCAGGCTATAAAAAGACTCACACATAAGTACTGGCTCATGCAGTATGAGTGTAGGGCATGACTTTACACTAATAGTTACCAATCTTACAGTCATCCCATCCTGCTGTATAGTTATTTCTGTGCCTTTGCTGACACTCTGCCTGCCAAGGTTGTGGGCACTGCTTAGAAGAAACTTTGAGGACATAGCAGGTGAAATATGGGTTTGATTATACAATAAGAAAAAAAAAATGATCAATTAATATGGCAAGCTTTAAAAATTAAACTACCTTGTTGTTAAGCAAAAAAATCCAACAAGCCTATGTCTAAATTAAATTTATTGCCCTTTTCCCACTTCAGATCTAATTGTGACTAAGCATTCCAGCAGAGAGAAGCACATCAATTATTTATGAGCTCAACATTAACTTCTACTGTTAATGTACAGATCTAACCTAACCCTCTTCCCCTCCGCACTGGCTTTGCTGGTGTGTATAATGGCTATTTCATGCATCTGAAAATGCAAGTTGCCCTCAGCGAAAGCAGACAGAAGGGACTTACAGAAATTTACTGGTGCCACTGAATAACCGCACTGTCTACCAGCGGAATAAGCATTTCCTGCTGTGGAATAAGAAAACAGTAAATGTCAAGTGTACAATGACACAGTACCATGTTTCCATATTTTCATAAAAATCTGACCCACTATGGCAGACACAATGTGTCCTGATTCAAAGCCTTTAAGAGGCTGTGCAAGAACAGAAAAAAAATACTTGTAGCCACCTCACAACCACCTCATCTTGGCTATAAAAACAAGACATTGAAAAACAAAAATCTATGTCTGTAAATTTAAAAACTTAACCACAAACCCACCCACCCTCCACATTCCCCTTTATCAGAGCAGCCAACAGCTAGCACTCCTCTTGTTCACATGTGAGACATTGCACCAGCTTAAGAATCAACTTTGGGAACGATTACCTATCAAAATAGGTAGGATTTGGAATTTGCCCGACTCTCCTTCTTGTGAGCAGACTGGGGTAAAAACAAAGACGAAGGCATGGCACTGAACACTTGCCTGCTTTATTTGTACCAAAATTGTTTTCTTGCACAGAAAACCTGCTCGACACGGCTTTCACTCCTCGTTCTTTGCACAAGTGGAGTCGATGTGTTCCAAAGTGCAGTCATTTTTGTATTTCTGACTGGTATAGATCAATATGTTACGAAACATATCTGGTTAAAGCCTCACTACTTTTTTTCTCAAATGTGCTTGCTTTTACCATGCTCTGAAGGGCTATTAACACCACAACAGAAGTCAAACCTGTGTTGATGGTTTGACAGTGCTATTGGTGTCCATTAAACTTACCGTTTTTGGGACCATCTTTGTTCCTCAGGTGAGGTGGAATGTAACGTCCTGGGTGGAGAAAACTTCAGTTAAACACTCACAAAGTAAACTACGAATGCTAAGAGACATATATTATACTTTAAATTATTTAATGGCAAGTGATTTTTGTTTAGTTTTAGTGAGCTGGAAAAGCAGATTTACACAACCACTTAATTATATGGATCACACACCATCAGTCCTTTGCAGCATTATGTTAATCTACTTATGCTCAACCTGATATCTTGGTTATACATTGTGGTTACATTTTGTGTTCATCTATGCTCATTTTTCATAATTTGACTCAAACATGCTTTGAGGCTTTTCCAATCAATCACTCTGCGAGTGTGTGTGCTCAGCAGACTTTTCTAAAAGAAGCAAGAAATATCCACACGCGTGGAAAAATTTGTCGTGGTCAGTACACAAAACTATATTCTTTCCTCAAATGAACTTCATATTTAACATGTGCAATTTCAGATATTTAGAGTATTGAGATGAATTATCACATCCAACAAGAACATGTAAATATATTTGTACTACTTACTGCCAGTTCCTCCGCCTTGTCCGTCAGCAGAGTTCAAGTCTAGGGCAGCAAGCTACAAAAAAAAAAAAAAGAAAAGAAAGAAAAAAATGTTAAGATTTAAACCGACAAACATTTACAAAAAATAAATGCAAAAAAAAAAAGGGAAAAATAAACGCAGCTATATAATTAAAATGTTGCCCACTACCAAACAGAACAATACATCTAGATGGCTTCTGTATTTTAATATAACCACAAAGACAAAGTCCTCGGCCATGTACATTTATAAAACTGTCCCTCTTCCGCTTTATAATCGTTATGGCGAGGCAGTGCCATCTAGCCGGGAAATTAAAATATAAATAAAAAGCCAAATACGACGCGTATACTAGGAAGATTCAGAGTCTATTCAGTTTAACTGAACTTATATCAGCAATTTGTTGCGCTGGGGGATTGTATGCTATGGAATATTAAACGGTAGTTAAAACCCGGTGCCAACATTTTCTTCCTGCGCCACGTTTCAGGTCGAGAAGGCCCAGCTTTAGCCGGGCTAACTTGGCAAGATACCGGCCGGGTCGAAAACGATAGCTTAGCCGGTAATTTTCCATTCACTTCTAACAATTCCTCAAATTGGAATGATTTGTGTTTAGCTGTACTTGGGACTGTAGTCACCTATATTAAAAACCTGAACTTTAGATTAAACGACTTTTCGTTTGGTCGGCAAAGCGTAGCTCCGCCATCACAATCTTCGACGTCGTCTCCTCCATTTTAGCAGCCGCAGCGTTAGCCTAGCTCCCGGCTAGCGACTTAGCTAACGAGGCTACCTCTTTCTCTGTCGAAACTACATGTGCGTAGTGGAAAATAACCACATATTTAAGTACGAAAAAAACAAACAAGGCAAAAAAAAAGAACAGACAATTTGACACTTTAAAAAGCACTTACCTGCTGATCTAGACCGTGTGGATTATCAACGACCACATGACTCATAACTAAAGAGAGTAGTGGGGGATTATTTCTGAAGAGAAAGGATTTTCTTTGTTAGCACAACCGGCTACGATGTAACGTTAAATTTAGCTTTTCCTTCCTCAGTACAAATGACGGCTGTTTCAGCAAGCGATTAAACTTAGCTAGACGATTTACTTTGAATAAATAAAAAAAAACGACGTTGTTCGGTATAAATATAAATTCCGATCAAGTTTCCAAAATGAATACGGAGCTGCTGAAAAGAAACCCCCACCCGGTAGGCTTGACTGTGGTGATATGAGAGACGGACGGTGCAGGTAGCGCGAGATATCGCTTCTGTAACCTTCAGGACGGCGGTCTGCTTGGACAAATATCGCGACATTTCGTTCCACCTCCCGATTGGTTCATGGTTAACAGCATTAAAAAAAAAAAAAAAAAAAAAAAAAAACTTTTTCCAGACACATAACACTGACCAGTGCTGTTCTTAACAATACGTCTTTAGATTTTGTGAAACTGTAACTCCTTTACTAGTCTCATGTTTTAATCCATCCTATATTCTTTTATTAATTACTTTCTGCAAACACACATTTAAAATTATAAGACAGTAATACCCTTGGCATAGACTTTTGAAAGTCCTCCTTTCTTCTTAACCACAGACACAGACTGAAAAAGACAAATGACACTGATGAGTCTTTTCTACAGACATTTTGTGTCTGTTTACACATTGTTTTTTTGTTTTGTTTTTTTACTCTGCTTCTGTTCAGTTTGTGTTCATGCTCTGCATCTCATGTTCTTTCTCAGAGGAAATAGGACACATACTAAATAATACCATTCAAATAGAGAAACAGAGTCTCCTTTAGTGTATTTAAACATTTTCACAAACTAGTGGATCAAATTGGGGCATACAGGGAGGGAGGTGTGACGTGTCCCTTAATTGTGAGGCCAGGCAGAGTCAAATATAATCTTAGCCAAAGCCTTCCCCCGTCTTCTTCTCTCAGCCCCCTCCGTCTGTTGTTCCTCCGGCCTTCTGTTCTGTGTACAGTGCAGGCTGTGTGACCCATCACTTATCCCCCGCTCTGTGCCGCACCGGTCGGCCTGAGGAGACCATATGTTGCTGGTAATAAAGTACACTGGAGGCTACTGGGACAGAGGTCAGCTGGTGAGAGATCTCTGAAAGGACAGAGAAGCTGATGCAGAAGAACTGTACCAATGTACCAATTTAGTGTTGACTTTTACTCAAATTTCTAGCAGAAATAGAAACTAACTCAAGCTCTCTAATGCAATTTTGACACTAATTTGTTTGCCAATTCAGATTTACACCAATTGGGCATAACATTATGACCACCTTCCTAATATTGTGCAGGTCTCCCTTGTGTCTCCAAAACAGCTGTGACTCATCAGAGAATGGACATGGGTCTTCTGAGGGTGTCCTGTGGTGTCTGGTAACAGGATGTTGGTATTGGGGGTTTGGGTTCTATGTGTTGAGGGGAGGGGCCTCTGTGGATCATCTCACAGATATTTGATCAGTTTGGGATCTAGTGAATTTGGAGGCCAGGTTTTTTAGTTGTTCCTGAAGTGTTTTTCTGTGTGTGCCTGTGTCAAGCTGCAACCTGCTGGGGATGGCTGCTGCCAACAAGGAGTGTCATTGTTATGGGGTGGGGGTGTCTGGTCTGGTCTAGGTGGGTGCTACATGTCTAAGTAACATCACATGAATGAATACCAGGTCCAAAAGTTTCCCAACAAAACACTGAATTGCCACAGGATGGTCAATGTTATTTACTTCTCCTGTCAGTGGTTTTAATGCTGTGGCTGATCAGTTCACAATACAGTATACAAAGAAAAACTGTGTGTATTACAGCTCAAAAAGGTTTTAGTGGAGTGTAGGCATGTACATTTGACATCACCCAACATGGCAAAGAACGAGACAAACACACAAGTCAGTTATATCAAGCTGACATCACTGCATATGGCAAACAAAGAGACTGATAAGATCCCCGCCACTGAACGAGCTTCCCTGCCTGACTATGGAGTCGTGCAGAGGGTGGTGGACATAGTTCATGATGGACTGAAGATTGTCCAATGTCCTTGCATCTGCCACTGATGTCAGGGACTCCAGCTCTGCCCCTACCACAGAGCCCGCCTTTTGTATCACTTTGTTTAGCCATGAGGCGAGGTGAGTCTGTGCAAAATGCATGTTTTTATAATATTTAATATACAGATAGACAATAATAAATATCATATTATTAAGTAATCAAGTACCATCACAGCATTATAGAATGAGTAAGACAATACTACAGATGAATTTTCCCTTCGTCAATCCTCTCATTCTGAAATTCTAAGACAGTCAAGGTAGCACCACGTGAATTAGCTGAAAATTAACCCCATGTTTTCCAGCTGCAACATTAAAGTGACATTCAACCCTGCTGCTCTAAGGAATGATACAGGTCATCGTTCCTCCCAACCGCAATAAGACTTTACAACTCATCTACCTCTGTCACAGCCACATCACAGAACTGCACTGAATCTACCTGTCACCTTTTACTACCTGTCACCTTTGCACTTCAAGTATATCTTGTATAGTCAAGTAGTTATATGCATATATTATACCTATATGATATAGCATATTATATCCTATCTTGTGTTTATATATGTATGTACATGCATTAATACATGTTTACATATATTGTAGTTATGTACGTATGCTCACCTTGCACATATGACACATTTCTATGTGTATATTATTATTATTATTATTATTACTACTATTATTATTATTATTACATACTGATGCTGCTGCCATTATTAGTACTATGTACTGTTATTATACTGGTATTATATATTCTTCTTCTTATAATTATTATTATATATTATTGTATTGTATACTATACTATTATATACTGTTTAGTTACAATAACATTACCATCATATCATATCATCTGTATTACTGCCATCATCAACCACTGCACCTTATCTACCTACAGTATGTATCTTGTGTTTTTTTAAGTGTCCTTGTCCTGTTGTGTGTTTTTATCTTTGCTTTTATTGTATTCAAATACCGGACTGTTATGACAACCTTACCTTTCTGTCTATCAGATGTTCACATCTATCAGTGTTTATGTTTTACCTGTCTCCTCGGTGTGTCTGCTCTATTAGTCATCCTCCATTGCTCATTCAGTGACGCACGGTTTATTCTCATGCATACAGGGAAAACCTGAAGGAGCGGCCGCCTGCTCAAGAAATGTTGCTCAACTTGATATAAAAACTGAGGGAGAGGCCACAAAGTAGCGACCAGCCACATTAGTCATGTAACTTTCATTTTCGGATGCACTAAAGCCTAATTGTATTAATGTATTTGTGACTCTCATTGACTCTTCTTTATTGTTTCTGGGAATACTCTCCCAATATTTAAAACTAATTTGTGGGATTCTCAACTCAAAGTATGAGTGGACTTTTTAAAGGAAGTACACATAGACTGCTTCAGATTTAATGCTTGTGGCTCCACCTGCAGGACAAAATGTTTCCGGCTAACAGTAAACAGACTTTCTACTTGGCTATTGGATATTTATTACCATAGAAAGATAATTTTGCTACAAACGAGTCTGATTTCTAACACCCATGAACCTAAATAATGATCTCATTTCACTTTAAATATTAACACATTTTACAGCTGATTATTTTCCTGGCCATCACTTTAGTTTTACGAGCCACTGATCAGCCACAACATAATGACCACGGACAGGAGAAGTAAGTAACATTGACCATCTTGTGACAATTCATTGTTCTGATGGGAAACTTTTGGACTTGGCATTCATTTGTGTGGATGTTAGACATGTAGCATCCACCTAGACCAGACCACACACCCTCACCCCATAGCAATGACACTCCTTGATGACATCAGCCATCTCCAGCAGGATGCAGTCTGATACAGACACACACAAAAACACTTCAGGAACAACTCAAAAAAACACAAAGAACAGCACAAGGTGTTGACGTGGCATCCAAATTCACCAGATCCCAAACTGATCAAGTATCCATAGAGGTCCCTTTCCTCAACCCATAAGACCCAAAGACCCCCACTGACAACATCCTGTTACCAGACACCACAGGACACCCACATAAGGACCATGTCCATTCTCTGATAAATCACAACTGTTTTGGAGGCACAAGGGAGACCTACACAATATTAGGAAGGTTAGTGTAACAACCTCTAAAGTAAACACAACAGAACTATTATCATGGGGTTAAATTTAAGAAGACACTTGAAGCATTTAATCTAGATGAATAAATTATATTTTTTATTTGACTGCATGTCTCGACAGTGACAAGAGATTTTCCTTCCTCTAAATGACATTTAGAATTTAGCATCTAAATTTGCATATTTGTGGTTTGTAAGATAAAAAGTTTGACAAATCAGACTTGTTTCACACAACTATTTGTAGACTTCCATACACCAGGGTGGCGCTGGAGACAGGTCGAATAAAAACAAGTTATCATTTACATTGTGGATAATTGAGGCTTTTCTATGACTGTACTTGTATAATCTGTAATGAACCGTTTAGCAAACATCACATCTTAAGGAAGAGGCGCTGAATTAAAAAAATGAAAGAAAACGTTTATTGAGAAAAAACACATTTAAAAATACTGATTATAAAAGAAGAGAGGGACAAAAAGATCCCCCACCTGAGCACACAAGCATGCCCATGCACACACTCACTCATACACACAAGCAGCGTAGTGAATCAGTTCATTTATTGCCCTCTCTCCTCTGAGACTGCAGGTATCCCAAGATGCACTGTGCAGCGTCACCAACCGAACATGTACTCCATCGCCTTGGAAACAAAGCTGTCGTCCTTCCTGGGTGTCTGTCTGTCTGCGACCACCTAAAGGTAGACACATGGATTTACATTATGTTTGTGTAAAGTCAACCATCAGTAATGAATTAAACTTCTTTTAGCAGAAAGGGTCTCAAATAGAGGCCAGAAGTTACCTGGTAGTCACTGCCGGAATTCCTGTAGGCGGCGCTGAGCGGCCTGATGGCAGAGCGAGGCGTTGAGGGGAGGGTCGAGGAAGAGAAGGAGGTGGAGAGGGGAGAAGAGACGGCTTCACTGCTGCCCATCACACTCTGAGACAGACAGAGATAATTGTCGCTCAGTTCAGACTGAAAACGCAGCATCAGCCGACGTTGTCGACCAATCAGATGGCAGGGAGACCCACAGCACTGACCTTGTCTATGCACGGTTTGACCCCCACCATGATGGAGTCACCGAACACCTTCCCGTCTTTAGACAGAGCTTTCCTGGCCTGAAGTCTGGACTGATACTGAAGATGCATCCAGTTACCAGGAGATGCCATCTGTAAATACAACAACCAGTTCACATCAGTGCACCTCCAATGCCAGATGTCATCGTACACCCAAATCTCCATATACACACACTAGTCACTTTACTAGGAACACTTTAGCTTCGGCTCTTGATGAGATTTTTTGAAACTTGAGATTCAGATGTGTTGACTGTACTGAGGCCAATGAATTGCACGGACACAAGGGAGACCTACACACCATTAGGAAGGTGGTCAAAATGTTAGTGTAACAAACTCTAAAGTAAACACAACAGAACTATAATCATGGGCTTAAATTTAAGAAGACACTTGAAGCATTTAATCTAGATGCATAAATTATATTTACTGATGCAAATTTCATGAAACCCGTTTGACATTAGCTTTGTAGCATGGAGTACCATTCAGATGGACACAGCCGTAAGAGGACGCTCAACTGTGGTCATAATGTCCACTGTGGATGGTTTGGGACGTTCAAACCACGGCTTAAACCACATACCCCAAAATTATACCCATGCAACTGAATCTGATCAGTCTGTACATACAGAGCGCACAACTGTTTTAACATTACCAACCAAGTAACAGCCTGCGCCAGAGGATCTAGGATCATTAGGGTTTTTTAAACTCTGCATGTCTATCATTATCTTGTTATATGACAACACAAAGATGTTTCCAGGCTTTTTTTGAAGTAGTTTGTGTGTATGTGTCTCACCGTGTGTTTGAGGATGTTTCCGTACTGAGCAAACTGCAGGAGGATGTAGGAAGCTGAGGCAGGAGGAAAACTAAAAAAAAAACACATAGTTCATAGTTTAAAGTATATTCGGTAAGGTGGGGTTCAAAATTCAAATTCATCATCATTTGAGAGAGTCGATATTAATACATAAGAATCTTCCCATTAGAATTCTGTTTTTTCCTGACAAGCCTTGTGAGATTGTGCAACGAAATTATCCAATATACAATGAAGAAGAGCACCATAATGCCTGAAAGCTGACTGGATTTAAAAAGTATGATGACAGAAAAAAGCTGAAGAAAAACAATGAAAGATGTGAAGCTATAGGGAGAATAATATTACAGAAATATCAAACCATAGGTCATGTCAGGACCTTGTGCATCTGAATCAAATCAATTCAGGAGATCCACAGCGATACCCAGCCCTAATACTCGACAGGGCAGAAGACTGATACGCACAAAACATTTAGCAGTCAATACCCAAAAACTGTGACCCAGGTCTGGTCCAGCTGGTCGTCAGATGACAAAGATTCTCCCTGACTGTAGAAGGGATCCACCTGAGCTGGAGACAGGCAGACCTGCTGCACACCTGGAGACACAGACAGGTAGATAAATCCAGTGAGGACCACCACCATCACAGTCTGACCAAGAGACAGTAAGAAAGTGGACACCATCACAGGTCCTCAAAAGCTAAGCCAAAGTATGCAAAGCTCCCCCTGGTGACTGGTAATATAAGTCATAAGCTCGTCCACATTAGTGGATGGGACTTGGGCCAAACTAAAACCCATGCCAAATAATTATTTTTCAAAGATGGCTTCTGTCATTTTGGTAGTTAACATAATGCTGTTATATGTTCAAGTGTCCATTTTTCTGAGAAGTTTCATATTAGTTAGTTAAATGATGCTATAATACAGGATGTGACATGATAACTGACATCTGCCAATGACAAATGCTGTATAATACAACATTCTTTTGTCTGTTTTTCTGCATCTACGGTCTGACCCAATAACAAGGCTGAACTTAAATTAATAATTTTAATGATAAACAAATTCTATGACTTTAAAAGTTATATTATGAGTTATTAGTAGTAGAACTAGGAGTAGTATTAATCAGCCAGTGTGTACCTGCTCCTGGAGTTGAGCCCTGACGTCCTGGCATGGGCGACTGCATAAGTGGGAAAGCCTAAGGACAAGATGTACATTTTTAAAATCTTGATTAAATTATATTTATATATTTATTTATATACTTTGGATGCTTTCTCCAACAATTGATAAAAACATGAGAATCAAGAGTCTTTATTTTCATTTTGAGAACATGAGAGTCCCAGCTTAAAAGGCACACATATAAATAACACAAAAATAAAACATTTATGAAAAATATAACACACACACTATGTAAAAATGTAAATAAATTGCAGCTTATTCTAGTCATTGTTATGTTTTACTCATCACATACTTGACAGTGCTTGTGTGCATGCGTGACCCAGTGTATTGTGCTTAAGCACACCTCTTCCAACCAAAGCAGGCCAGGAAGTGTACTGTACTCAAGCATAGTACACTTGCACTCAAACTAGAAATAGAATGTTGACTTTAGGGAGCAAACATGCTGCGGCACAGCGCGATTGTTTAGTGTGAGTCTGCCCTTATGCGTAATTTATGCTTCTGCATTAACGCAGACCTTGCTGCGTAGCTGATGTGCACCTCCCCACAACTATAACAACGCAATGCGGTGATGCAGAGTGCAGGAGCAGTGATTGGTCCGCCTGGTTACTTCCGGCCGCATCTCCATCTCTGCCATTTTCAAATTGATTGTTTTGGATCAATAAAGAATCTGTGAGGTGAACAGTGGAGGTCTGAAGATACAGACATTTCTATTACTTGCGTTCAGTGAAATTTCAGCAGAATTCTGCAAAAGTTATAGCCACCATTGTTGAAAGTGAAGCCAGAAGTAGAAACAACAATTAAACCGACTGGCAAAAAAGGCACAGCGCCACCTAGCATTTGTTATAGAGCGAGCATATGTCTCACGCCAGCGGAGCGTCTGTGCGGAAGGTAGTAGAAATTACGCATTAATATTAATCCCCCAACTAATCAGTGTTTAGTAGGTGCACCTTTGGTTAATCAAAGCAAACAATTTAAAGGTGTTTCTCCACTAGTCAGCCACTTTGTTTACTAACCTGCCTGTGCGCACTGAGCGGTGTCGCTACAGTAACTAGGTCATCATAGATACTGCGAACAGGCGGGGCTCCACTCTTATCTTTAGGGGTGGGAACAACAGGCTGCAGGCCTCCTCCTCCTCCTGAACTTAAAATACATCCATGATGAACACTGATAATCTGCAAAATGAATAAAAGTCAGCTGATGTGCATTTTTGTGCCGACCTCGTGGTGTGCTTATGCTCTCTGCGATGGGCGTGGACAGGCTGAAGGGGCGGGGCTGTGGGCTAGCTGGAGCTGGAAGGTCTCCCATCAGGAACCCAGGCAGAAACTGAGCTCCAGAGGTTGGCTTGGGGGATGTGGGAGAGCCCAGGGTCATCGGTTCAGTACCCACTGAAAGAGACAGACACCATTTTATTTTTGGTGCGAGACAAGTGATCACCATCAGGACTAACAGCAAATGTGAAGGATAAAGACTGAGAGTTAAGTTGACTATAAATAGAGATCTATAACAGGTTTCTCGTGTTTTAGTTTCAGTGACAAAGTATGTTTCCTTCTTTACCTACTCAAGTTATTTTCTGGCAGCAAAATATTGTAAGCCGAGACCAGTGGTAAATTTCTCCCACAGAACAAAAACATAACATTCAGCAAGAGAAAGCCACTGTTTGCCAATCTGCAACATAACTTTCTAATCCAAATGATGGCCAACCAAGACCAACATCTAGGTCTGCAACTGTGACCCTATCCCAGGCAAGTAGATCAGAGGTGACCAGCTTAAAGTACAGGTGTGAACACTCTTTTAGTAATAGGATCTCTCTCCATGTGTGGAGGTGGTCTAGGACACATTTGACCTCATTCTTTCAGTTAGTGTGAACACACAATGAGTCCTGGGTCACATTAAAGACCACCTACTCAGCTTCGGTGCACTTATGCAAGTGTTGCCTCATTTATTCAGAAAAAAAAACACACGACCACTGTTACAAATGATCACCCAAAAGGACAAAAGTCCTTATTTACATTTATTACTGGTGACTTTTCTGTCACTGCTTCAAACAGCACAGTGGAGAAATTACAGTATTTTGTGTTTTCAGTGAACGAAGGAGACTTCACAGCTTGTTCCAAAATGTGTATCATCTCCCCCAAATCTCACACACACAAACAGCTGTTTGTGGTTTTGACACAGTGTCAGATGAATTGGAGATAGGAGAAACTGATCAAGTATTGGCTAGGGACGCACGTGGAGACTCATTTTTTAATACCAGGTACGAACAAGGGCACTTAAACGTGGGATTATCCCGTTGCCTGGAGGTTAATGGAAGGTCTTAACGAGGCTTGAGGTGACTTTCAAGAACAACTAATTGACATTTTACGAATATTTAATTCCTCAATAGATTACTGTCTGTTGTGTCTATAATGCCAAAATACTAAGATACACAGTGGTTGTAAAGTAGCGAAAGGCAAAAAATCCTCGTATTTAAATGCATTTAACCCTTGTATGGTCTTCACTTTTAGGACCCTCTGGTATCCCTCAGGTCACATTGACCCAGGACACACTTGCGGTGTTAAGAACAATTCTAATATAAAATTTTACTTCATAAACCATTAACATATATTGTCTTTATCTCAATTTCAAACAATTGAAATAACATACATGTTTAATGATTGCAATCAGTCCCTACTAGAACACAATTAACAGTGGAAGCGTGACTACTCTTTATGTCATAAGGCAAGCATTGTAGTCAAGTATGACCTCTGGCTTACGGTCCACCCTACTACTTTTTGCTCCATCCCTGTGTAGAGGCTCATGAGCACCACATTTTGTACCTTTTTTTGGTGTGTAAGATACCAGGGCAGTGTTGGCTGTGAACATGAAGTTGGAGGAATGGACTGGCCTTTTTCTCCACAGTTTGAACCTCAGGTGGAAGCTCTGTCCTATTTTTCTGGACTGTTCCAACCATTGTCAGCTTTCTTTTGAGAAGCTCCTGTCCCAGGCTGTTCGACGTAAAAACATTGTCACAGGTAATGTTGTGGTCACTGAGGCCTTGTGACATATCTAGCACCACTCGTGTCCCCTGGTTTCTTTCAGCAGCTCCTCCTTCCGGCTTCCCTGCATAAATTTGCATGTTCCATGCATAAGATGAAACAGCATGACAGGCAGCCCAGATTTTGATGCCATACCTCGCTGGTTTTGAGGGCATATACTGCCTGAAAGGGCAGCGGCCTCTAAACCCCACAAGCCGTTCGTCCACAGTTACACTGGGCCCAGGGTTCTAAAGACAGGGAAGCTGGTCCACCCACTGGTCCCACACAGTGCAGATTGCTGCCAACTTGTCCCCCCGCCGGCTAACAGGTCTTGATTCCCGGTTGTCAAATCTGAATACATGGAAGCTCTTCAGAGACACTGTGGTCTCTAAAAATTGCTCTGTGTGCTGTGCTGTATGTGTGTGTCTCTGTGTATGCAGGTCAAAATGACCTGAAGACCACATGAAGGATGTAAATGTGTGGAGTATAGTAGCATGTGTGCTATATTGTTTTTGTTTCTTTACACGTGTTTATCACAGAAAATAAGCTAAGGCCATTGAGTTTCAGGTAGAAAAAATGTATACTTGTACCATATATACTTTTTCTTCTTGTAAAAAATCTGAAACGGGTCAATTTGACCAGAATACCATACACGGGTTAAATAAAATCCTTTACCGTGTATACATCTCATGTTATTAACTTTTCTAAGACAATAAGCAGGAAAATACCGCAGTTATAGGTTATGACGCACGCTAATAAACACGTAAAAAATAAAGTCTTACCTTGTAGCTCCATCTTTCTTTCGTTAGTGTCTGGCCGCGATTTTCAAAAGTAGGAAGTGACGCTAGGGGACTGGGACGGCAGATAGCTAATGTGGCTAGGAAAGCTAACTAGTACTTTTGTATAACTCCCTGAAATGGACAAGTACACATTAGTGGAGCCGAATAAACGTTTAACAAATGTAATCTACTAAAGTGACGAGATATCATACCAGATATCCAACTCTGCTACAGTTTGTTTCTAATGCTCAGAAATGCCTGTGAAAGCAGAGGGAAACGAGCTGATGCTGGAAACACTACACCTTATTTCCGGCGCATTTAGACAGCGTCAGAGTGAAGCTACGTTCAGGAAAATTACATTTTTCTAAACAAGTACAGTTGGCGGGGACCTTCAGCAAGTGGAGTTCCAGGAACCACCAAGACCAAGGTAATAGTCATCGATTTCCATAGGTCCATAAGTCCAACCCCCCTGCCAGTCAATATTGATGGGGATGACAATGAGGTGGTTGACTGTGATGCCTTGTTTAAAAAGGGACAGTGTTGGCTCCACTTTCTGCGTAGGCTAAAATCGTTTGATGTGTGTAAATGTGAAATGTTGTACATGTTTTACAAGTCTGTTGTTGAGAGTGCTGTGCTGTGCTGTATCCTGTCGTCTGTTGGGGTGGCAGCCTAACAGAAAAGAACAGGAGGCGTCTGGACAAGCTAATTTGCTGTTCTGGTTCGGTTCTGGGGAGGAGTCTGGACCCTTTTTTGGGACTGTCACTGAAAGGTGCTACATGAGGAAGGTACAGAGCATCCTGGACTATAACAGTCACCCCCTTCACCCCACCCTGGCTGGACAGGAAAGCAGCCGCAGCTAACGACTCCTGTCACTGAGCTGTAGGACAGGGCGTTTCCGGAGGTCATTCATTCCCACAGCCATCAGAATACAAAACGATAACTGTTAGCAGCCTAATGGTTAATGGTTTGGCTGATTGCACTGTTGCGCATCGGCACACAAGACACTTTATGTAACCACACTGAGACATTTTGGATGCACACTGAGACACTTTGGGACTAAGACACTTTCAAATGTCTGTATATCTCATGTAAATCGGACTGTATGTTATTTTCTGTTTGCTACCTCATTCTTATTCTTATTCTATTTTTAAGATTATTTTTATTTTATTTTATTTTTTCTCTTATTCTTATGTCTATGTTTGGTTCAGATATGTTCTTTGTTATCTTGGGACGCTTGGACAAAACAATTTTCCTGTGGGGATCAATAATGTGATCTTGAAAGTCTTGAATCTTGAAACATTATCATTACAAGACCATTAAAGGCATTGCTTATATTTGGACAGACAAAGCAAAAATCCAGCATAGTTTTTAACTGTCGAAGTTTAGAAGCTCTGAGTTCAAATTTGATGCAAACAACCTGGAAAATTGTGGGAATAAAAAAAGAAAGATATATTACATTTGCTCTATAAACCAATACAGCAATAAACGACTAATTAACCTCAAGGTATCATAAAATAAGATGGTATTAACACTCACACTTAAATCCCTAGTGTTCACACAACTACTTACTTAACTACTAATTTCATTACTTATTACTTACCGAGAATAAACAATACGATTTTAGTAATATAATATTTGTTAATGTTTAATATAAGATGTAATATGTTGAATTTGATTTTTCCCCTTCAGTTTACTTATTAATTTTCGCAATTTATCTGCGACTTTATTTTTCAATTGCTACTTTAATATCGGGACGCGCTGAAATTTAAGAGAAATGGGTGTGTTGGGTGGATAAGAAAAAAAATAAACGTGTGGCGATGAACGCATCAAGTGTTTGCGCTAACGTCACTAAAATGCGGCCGGCGATTTTTGTGAGATTGTCAAGTTATTATTAATACGTTTAAAATTCAGGAATTTAAAGGAAGTTATTTTCAAAATAAAAACGCAAAGGCATTAGAATTGGCAGAGATTGTAACCCAGCGGTCTATGAAATTAACGCTCGTTTAATAATAATACTTAGTGACACTTATATATTGTGTCCTTTCAGTTTGTGCAGTAGTCCGTTGTCTTCGTTAAGCGCGTAACCTTTATTTTGGAAAGCACTGAGCGGAAGTTATCCGTGTTATTATGTACCCCTTGATGCCGGTCTGAGCCGGACCCAGATGCGGATCTTCATCCTCAGACTTTTGCAGGTTGAGACACGTTAAAGGTAACAACACTACTTTTAAGCACATTTAAACCACAACTGTGAACAATTGGATTAATGTTAGCCTTAACAAATGTGAATAGCTCCCTGTCGCGGCGAAGCTAACAAGCTAATTAGCTAGCAACTTAGTTAATACTTGGTTGCGATGCCCAGCTAGCTTAGCTAAGTTTAGCTTGTTGGAAGGTTTCTGCTGGCTGGGGGGAAAGACAAAACATGAGAAGATAATATCGGACTCCTTGTTGTGCAAACAACTAGGATTGACTAAGGTTAGGCATTTCTATTTTTCCTTTTGGTTATAAATCTAATATATTTTATGTACAAGGTTACAAATGTATGCTTTCTATGCTACAAGTTTAACGTTAGTGCTTTTAATTCCAGGTATTTACCCGAATTTACCAAATTTTACCAGATGTTCTGGAAATCTATTTCAGAGGGTTACTTTTACTCTACATGTGTTCAAATATGATGTAAAATCCTGAAAGATGTGCAGGAATGTTCTGTTGTTATATCTGTTTACTATTCAACAAAAAAAACTTGACTACTTTAAACATTGGTTACCAATTAGCAAGTAATTTATACAAGAGGAAAGAAAACAAAATGAACATTAAGAGCAAAATTTGTATTTGTGAAATGGTTTCAGCCTGATTGAACATTTTTATTTGATATTGTTTTAGGGTAAATATCTTTGTAACCTAAAATAAATATGTTGCTTGCTTCCTATTTTATTAACAATATATTTAGTTCAGCTTATTCACATCCAGCACATGCACTGAAAGATCCTGTTGGCTCTGAACTGATCCCTTTAAAGCAAACATAAGACCTAGGATTACAGCCACCACTCAATCTTTAAACACACAAACACATATCATTGTATCATATCACTTCTTTTCTTTAAAGTCCTTTAAATCAAATTATATTTACCAACAAATATTCCAAGCAAATGTTGTCAAACCTAAAGAATTAAACAAACAAATACAGTCAAGAAAAGACACAAACTGTTTATATTGGTTTCATCTCAATATTTTCACTATCAGGCATCAGCAGAATGAAAGCAAAAGGGTCAGAGAGGTTTGGAAAAGGCTGCCCTCGCTGTTCACTGCTAACCTGAGCTGAGAGATCAGTGGGATATGAAGGCAGAGAAGACATAGTGTTATAGCTCCTCCAGCTGCTCCTCTGCTGTAAACCAGTCCACACAGAGTGCAATTAAGTGAGGGTCGTAACATGTCTGTCCTTGCTTTGGAAGTAAGTTGATTGCCCGATGGCTATAGGGTTGGTTGGATTGATCTACCTTCATCCAGACCAGCCTGTCTGCACAGTATGACAGTATAACCTCTCTGTTGTAGGTCCTCTGGATTGAAGCTGGTCGTTGTTTTTGTACTGGGAGGTCTGGTGATGGGGTACAGGGTTGTCCTTGGTGTCCAGCGGCCATGTCCTGTCTGGCTCCTCGTCTTCCTGCTGGCTGCTGTTTTGGGGGACGGCCGAGACTACTACGACCTGCTGGGAGTCAACAGGGAGGCAACAACCAGGGAGATACGACAGGCCTTTAAGAAGCTGGCACTCACCATGCACCCCGACAAAAACCCTGTGAGTCAACACGATCCTTGATATACAAAGATCAGCCACAACATTATGACCACTGACAGGAGAAGTAAATAATGTTGACCATCTTGTGACAACTCAGTGTTCTGCTGGGAAACTTCTGGACCTGGTATTCATTCATATGGATGTTACTTAGACATGTAGCACCCACCTAGACCCATAGCAATGACACTCCTTGATGGCAGCAGTCATCACCAGCAGGATGCAGCCTGATGCAGACACACACACACAAAACACTTTAGGAACAACTAATAAACATGAAGAATAGTACAAGGTGTTGACCTGGCCTCCAAATTCACTAGATCCCAAACTGATCAAGTATCTGTAAGATGATCCACAGAGGCCCCTCCCCTCAACCCATAGGACCCAAAGACCCCCGCTAACAACATTCTGTTACCAAGCAGGACACCCTCAGAAGACACATGTCCATTCTCTGATGAGTCACAGCTGTGTTGGAGGCACAAGGGAGACCTACACAATTTTAGGAAGGTGGTCAAAATGTTAGTGTAACAACCTCTAAAGTAAACATAACAGGAAGGTGGCTATAATGTTATGCTCTATTGGTCTGGATACTAAATCCTAACTAATAACTATTAACCTTTCTTTTTGTAGGGTGACTCCTCGGCTCATGAGAAGTTCCTCCAGGTCAACCGGGCCTATGAAGTTCTGAAAGACGAAGATCTGAGAAAAAAATATGACAAGTATGGCGAAAAGGGATTGGACGAGCAGAAGGGAGGACGCTATGAGAGCTGGAGCTACTACCGATACGACTTTGGTATGTCTCCACGCTACGATCACTTTTACAGTCATTCAAATATTTTCCTTGAAAACCAATGTGCTGATTCTTTCTTGAACAAATAAGCATCTATGTGGAGTTGTTTAATATTTAAATCTGTCTTTTTGTCCAGGTATCTATGACGATGATTTGGAGATCATCACATTAGACAGCGGAGATTTTGGTAAGACTTTCCTAAGTCCTCTGTCCCGAAGGATTTTCATCTTATATGTAGCTTTAGTTGCACAGAGATTAAAACGTTTTCCTCTTCCATTTAATCCTTAATTTGCTCGATAGATTCAATTCTTATTTTTTTTCTGTTTGAAAGCAGGTTGAAGATGTAACGTCTTTCTTTTCTTGAGAAGTTTTACCGCTCCATATAAAATGTGTTAAGACATCATATACAATGCATTTTAAAATACTCGTTGGGATGTCAACATTGAAACGATAAATATGACAATACATTTTTCCGGTTTGCTCAGTCATGACAGAAAACAGATAGCTATCTAAAAAAAACTAAATGTAAAACTAAACTTCATTTTCAGTTGTATCCGTGGAGTCAGTCATTTCTGGCACTGATGACACAATTCACAGGATACAGGACAGACACTAGACAATTGTGTTCCAAAACTCTGCACTGCTCCTGCAAGACCAGGCATATTAATCCTGGGCAGCACAAGGTAGTTAACAAATAAAAGATCTGTATGGCCATAAACAAGTTAAGTACACTGCCTGGCCAAACAAAAGTCACCACCAAAGATGCTGTTTGACCCATTCATTCTGTCACACAGTGGTGTGTACAGTTGGAGCAGTGGGCTGCAGCCTCAAGTCGACCACGCCCAGGGAGCAAATTCAGGGTTAGGTGCTTGCTCAAGGCCCCACAGTCATGGACACAGGGGAAGGAGAATCTGGGACCTTTGGGCCCCAGACTGCCCCTTGAACCACTACTCCACAGCTCCTCTTACATGCTGCAACAAATAATCATCCATGTCTCATGCTCCCTGAACCACTCCAAGAAAAATCCATTGATGGAATAACCTGGTCATTCAGTATATTCAGGTAGTCAGCTGACCTCATCCTTTGGGCAGAATGTTTCTGAACTTAGACCTGAGCAACTGCAACAACCCCAGATCATAGCACTGACCCCACAGGCTTGAACAGGGCACTAGGTGTGATGGGGGCATCACTTCATCTGTTTCTCTTCTTACACTGATGCCCCATCAGTCTGGAACAGGGTGAATCTGGACTCATCAGACCTTCTTCCATTTCTCCAGAGTCTAATCTATCTATAATCTATAATCATGCTCCGTAGCAAATTGAAGCCCCTTTTCAGTTAGCCTCCCTGATGAGTGTTTTTCTTAAGGCTACACAGCTGTTTGGTCCCAATCCCTTGAGTTCTCTCCACATTGTACATGTGGAAATTCTCTGAGTTCCTGAGTTCTACTGTTGTTTTTCTTAGATTTGATTTCATCAAACGTTTAAGTGATTGCTGATTACAATCGATCAGGTGTTTTTTCTGACCACATTTCTTCCTTGAAGATGATGTTTCCCCACTACTCTTTCAGTTCTTTACAATGCGTTGGACAGTTCTTAACCCAATATTAGTAGTTTCTGCTTCAGTCTCCTTAGTTGTTTTCTCTGTGGCTTTTCTCTTTCCATGATCACTGGATGTGTCTTTGACATGGTTGGTTAAGAAGTGGGAAGCTACTCATTGCATCAGTTGGGGTGATAACCTGCTTCCAGCTGAAAGAAAATCACCCATGCAGCAACTATCCAATAGGCGACTTGTACCTATTTGCTTAGGTAAATCCAGGTGTTGACTTTGTTTTTGGCCAGGCAGTGTATTTGGTAAATATATACAAAGGGGATTGCCGCTGTGCAAAGGAGGCAGTGTCCACATACCTTTCAGAAAAGGGCCTGTATCAACATCCTGCTGTGAAGAACATGAATCAGTAACACAGTTTGAACTATTATTGTCAGAATGACATGCCTTTCTCTTAAATCTAACAGTTTACATGGAGCCATGAACTCGTGTTCATGACTCTGAAATGACAACAAAGACACCAAAATGTTAATTACACTGTACATGTGAAATGGGAGTCTTGAAAGGCTATAACTGATGAGTTAGTAGCTAATCATTACCATCAGTGAGGTGCTCATGGCTCTGAAATGACAGAACAGGCACCAAAAAAGTTGAAAGTGTGAAATTGGAGACTTGTCAGGCTGTAACTGATGTGACTGACTGTTGTGACTGATGTGTGTTTCAGAAGCAGCAGTAAACTCTGGTGAAATCTGGTTCGTCAACTTCTACTTCCCACGGTGTTCACACTGTCATGACCTGGCTCCGACGGTAATATAACACTAAAATGTAAAACAAACACACTCCAAAGTTCAGTTGGTGTCTTTTAGGATTGCTTTGCTGAAGTTGTATAATCATATACCATCTTCAGATGTCTATGCTTCAGTTTCTCTGCCTCTAATCCCACACCGTGTGTCTCACAGTGGAGAGAGTTTGCCAAAGAGATGGATGGAGTGATAAGGATTGGAGCAGTGAACTGTGGCGATAACAACCACCTCTGCAGGAGGAAAGGCATCACCAGCTACCCCAGTCTGTACATATACAAAGCCGGACAGGTGTGTTTACTTTAGTGATGCCTATTCAGATGGTGAGGAGGATTTATTAGAAAAAACATGGTGGACGAACCCTGTGTGCGATGTCGCCATGTTGGCAGGGACTCCACCTAACTCCCATCTAATTCAAAAATGATGGGAGTTAGGTGGAGGTGTAGTGTGATTAGAGCTGAGACTAATGACAGCTAGCAGCCTGTGAGGAAACCCTCCTATCTCTGATCTAATTTAAACAATAGCGTTAGAGAATGGAGAAATTAGCTCCAGAGAACAAAACTGTTTTTGTATCAGGCTGTCAACATGTTTATTTTTGCTGCTAAGTTTATAGTTTTAACATGGAGGTCTAAGGGGATCGACCTACTTTTGTAGCCAGCCTCTAGTGGACATTAGAGGAACTACAGTTTCTAGCACTGGCTTTAAGTCTCTTCAGCCCTGGAGGTTGCCGCTAGTTTGTAACTGATAGATAACTAATAGATAGATAATATCTCAAAAGTAATTAATAAATACATTTTTTAAAAGTAATAATAAATACTTCAAATTATTTGCTAAAATGTGTCAAACTGCTAAAATGTTGGATAAATAGATGCAATAAACCCAGACAATTCAGTTGCATGAAAAAATTATTATTATTCTTTTTATCAAATACAGGATCTGTAGCTGATTGTTCCATGTCCTTGTGTCATGTTTACACTGAAAACAACCCGCTTGTTTACATACATAGAAGTCAGCTATCAGCAGTTATCAGTGTGCTTATGAATTGCCATTCATTTTGGAGGTTTTCATGTCTCACTTGTTGCTCATGAGTTTTGCAAATGTTAAACCTTAAGCTAAATCTGATTTTAGTATGGAGACACAAAAGATTTCAGTCTGAATATGTCTTGCTTCAAAAAAAATGTTTGATTCATTTGTATATCTGCAACATTATTGGCTTGTTAATAATGATCAAGTATTGTGTGTTTCTGTAGAGACCTGAGAAGTTTAACGGGGAACGTTCTAAAGACGACCTGGTTCGCTTCTCCATGCAGTTCATCACAACAACCGTCACTCAGCTGTGGCAAGGTTAAGCACTCAAAAAAAATTATTTTTAATTATTTGTCATTATAATAATCTTTTTGTTTTTTAGATTAGCTTCATCTTCTCAGAGCCACAAACCATAATTTTCTCTTTTGCGTCTTCCGGTGATGAATGAAAATTCTGTAAACTTTTGTTCATCAAACATCTTTAACAAACATTTGTAACTTTATATTTACTTGTCTTGTTTAATTAATAATAGTGGTTTAATAATTCTGTTTATTTTGCTAATGTGTGTAAATGTGTTTGAATTGACTTTTAATTTCATCGAACATATCTTATTATGTGGAGGTAAGCAAACTATTGAATAAAATGAGACTGGGATCAGGGTAATTATCAGTTATCAGTTTGTTGGTATCGTGTGGTCGGACTTTCATGTGTGGTTGTGTTTTTTTTTTCTACAGGTAACATGTTAAGTGAGATCGAGGGTGCGTTCTTGTCAGGGGTGGGCTGGCTGATCACATTCTGCTCCGACACTGGAGGTAACTCATACTTAATGTTCACATATGCCTGAACGTCAGCTGAGACAAATGTGAAATAATCAGTCTCTCATCTGTCTCCATCCTCAGATACCTTGACACACTTTCTGCTCATCTTCTGTGTGTATTAAAAATGTGTGTCTCTGTCTTGTCTTTCTCGCAGATTGTCTGGAACCAAGAACAAGACAGAAGCTGGCAGGAATGTTGGTGAGAATTCATTTATTGCCAGTTCATTAGGTACACTAGTGAAACTCATTCTAATAAAACAATCCTTCACAAAATGTCCCCTTTAAGACTGTGAGACTTCAAGGCTACAATTTAGTGCATGTTTAGACGATTGTACCTAATGTAGTGTAGTACATTGTCACACCACATTATTCCGCGACGGTCCTAGTGTCAGACAGAATCATCAGCGTTCTTTAGAGAACTAAAAACCTGAGCTCCGTTGTCGCTTCACATAACAAAATCTAATATACAGCACAGAGTGAGTGAAGCTACATTGTTATCTGGAGGAGCTGAATGTTTTTGAGTAAATTTCAGAAGCCTTAATATTTGTTTAATAGAAACTAAATGATTAAACTTACTCTTTGTCTAAGACATATTTTAAAACGTTAAAACACCCAGCTTTACTATCCTGCCCTGGTGAAAACTACTTAGCATCTGTACTGTTAAATTTGTTGTTATAAAATCTGGATGTTATTTTGTAGGCTTGTGATAATGTGAGTTTTATTTGATCTGAACGACGTGTCTGTGTGTAGGATGGTCTAGTTAAGGTGGGATGGATGGACTGCACCACGGTGGATCAGATCTGTGACAGCTTCCAAGTAAGACTCGATACTACTGCTGCTGTAAGATCCATAGTCTTTAGGGGTGCATCTCATTTGGTCATTCTGGCTACTGGTCTATTAATAGCAACTAACCGTATCTTTTGCTAGTTAGGTTTGTATAAAAGGTAAAGCAGAGTGTCATCTGCAAAGAAGAGGAAGTCATTAGAGTTTGCTTCCACAGGTGCTCTGATTTTTTTTTTTTTTTTTTTTTTTTAAAAAGCTGATTTTCTGTCTGGAGTTTAAACTAACCTGGAATTCTCTCTTGGGTACTGATTATACTCTAGATAGGATTAGGACTGTTCCATTGTGTGCCAAAGTATTTTTGTTGTTGTGTAGTTATTATTTCTGCTTTGGTTTAGGTGACCACTGGAGCGACAGCTTTGTTCCCACCTGGAAGTGGTCTAGATCAACCAGGCAGCGTATTGGTAAGACAGAGATATATATTACTGTGGTAATACTGTGTCTAGTACTACAGTACTGACTTGGTGTGCTTATGTTTCAGTGGATCAATACTCTGGACAGTAGAGAGATTTACAATCAGGTCATCAACCATCTACCTGATCTGGAGCTTCTGACTAATGACAGTTTCCAGGTACTCACACTACACATTACACACTCTTTAAATATTTGTTAATAAAATCTACACTATACATTAAAATACAATGCTGCTTTTAATTATGTGTTACAGAAGAAACTGGCCCATCATCGCTGGCTGGTCAGTTTTACATTTGGAGGGAGAAGCCCGACCTCCAACGAGTACAAGAAGCTACAAGCATACCTCCGAAATGACCACATACAGGTAACTGTCTGTTTGCATCTCTGCATGAGTCCATGTCTCTGTCTGTCTGCTCTAATGTCTGTTTGTCTCTCCAGGTTGGCAGAGTGGATTGTACAGCAGACTCCAAGCTGTGTCAGTCTCTGTACATCCATAAACCCTGCGTGGCCGTCTTCAAAGGCATGGGTATCCACGACTTTGAGATCCACCATGGTCAGTACTACATCTGGACCCAACATTCACCTTTTCTGTGTTCTACTCTATTACATTATTGTTATTATTTACCCTGTGGTTTTGTTTTGAAATATATTTTGTTTGAATCTTAGAATCTCAGTTTACTTCCAGAGTTAGAAGTTTTACATTTAAGGAAGTGGAATCAGAGAATTTATGTTTCACTAAACAAGAGAGATATAAAAGATCAAATGCTTCTCAAATAATTAGTGGGTTAACATGTTTTCATGTCTGTCTTTAGGTAAAGATGTGTTGTACAACATCGTGGGCTTTGCAAGGGACAGCGTTCGTGCCCATGTGACTACTCTGTGGCCCGATAACTTTCCTTCAGACAGAAAAGAGCCCTGGCTCGTTGATTTCTTTGCTCCGGTTTGTAACTGACTGCTTTGGTGTGACGAATTACAGTTATAAAGAGAATTTGTTAGCTTTATATATTCTTGGATCTGTGTTAGTCCGTCCTCAAGTTCAGTAACAGAAAGCAAGACGTGGAAAAGCAGTGCTGATGATACAGGTGGCCAAACCACGTCATTACTGATAAGTTCAGCCTCACCTTCAGTAGTTTTATACCTCATGGTTCAATGCTCAATAACTCAGCGTGTCTGAGTTCCTGTTTACCTTCAGGGCTGGTGGTGGTGTTACACCTATAATACAAACAGAGAGAACAGAATTAAACCAAACTCTGGGGGAAAAAAACAGTAGAAGCACTCGTTCATTTCTGTTTCTTCATTGCTCCAAACAAAACTGACGTTTTTGTCCCTTCAATATTTTGAAAATATTTCACTTTTGAGTCAATGTGTAGCCTTTCTCCTCCTGCATATGGATAATGTGTTGGAATAAGGTAGACAGAAGCACAGTCATTGCAGTATTACCCCCAGGTCATTTTCAGTCCAGACTATAGTCAAATCACAGTTGGTAACAACATGGACACCCAGACATGGACGCTTATTAACAATTATTCTTCTTGATTGTTGTGTTCAGTGGTGTCCTCCATGTCGAGCTTTACTTCCTGAACTGAGAAAAGCCTCAATCCAGTTGGCTGGACAGATGAGGTTTGGTACTCTGGACTGTACTATCCACCACAGCCTCTGCTCTATGGTAAGAACATACATCTCTGGACTATACCACTGAGTATGAGCTGTAGGAGACCGATCGGTCATTTCGGTTTGTCTTTTTTTCCTTTGTGTCTCAGTATAATATTCAGGCATATCCAACCACGGTGATCTTTAATGGTTCCTCTGTTCATGAATACGAAGGACAACATTCAGCTGATGGCATCCTGGAGTTCATACAGGTAATACTTCAAAGCAATTAATCCAGAATTAAGACAGAAACATTAATGCAAGCTGTTTGTTTTTTTGGATGAAAGAGCTTTTATTTGTCTCTGCAGGATCTGGTCAATCCGTCTGTGGTGATTCTGGATCCTCCCAGCTTTGCAGAGAGAGTGAAAGGTACTGACAATAAAAAAAGAACTCTGGTAGATGCTGCTCAATTTCAATGTCTTAAAATTGTTACTGTAGTATCCCAGTTCACTGTTCATTGCTCATTCCCCAACTCAGTTTACAAATCGCCTTGAGTTTTTTTTAGAATTTAACTTACTCAGGACATTACGTAGGACACACTGTAATCTGACGTGTACCTTCTTAGAAATGTAAATACACACACCGCAACAGCTGTGATTGGTCCAAAGTGTATTTCCTTGTTCATGTGTCTCGGTGGCTGGACAAGCACAGAAAGTGTCCCTCTTGTTAAGCCTCAAACCATCTACTCAGACGTCTTATCTATATCTTGTGTTTTAGGGAAAGTTACTGTTGATGCACATTTATTAACATCAACTCCAGCTAATGATAGCTCCTCCTAGCATCCTAGCCTCCCCAGCTAACAGTAACTATTCCTAGCCTCCCTGCTAACAGTAACTATTCCTAGCCTCCCTGCTAACAGTAGCTTTTCCTAGCCTCCCTGCTAACAGTAGCTTTTCCTAGCCTCCCTGCTAATAGTAACTTTTCCTAGCCTCCCTGCTAATAGCAGCCACAACTTGAAAACTTTACAACTCCTCATCTGTGTGTGAGAGCCAAACTAAGACTGGTCTGTGTTGCAGGTCGGGCTGAAGGTGAGATCTGGGCAGTGGACTTCTACGCTCCCTGGTGTGGCCCCTGTCAGGCTCTGATCCCAGAGTGGAGACGCATGGCCCGGGTAATCAATCTGGACTTTATAGAGAAAACAAGCACAAGAGGACATAAACATTCCTAAAGTTTTAAGGAAGAGAGAATAGCCCAGTCTTTGTATATGTGTATATATACAGGTTACCTCATGCAGCTGTTCACACACCAGCACCTACATCCAGTTTGAAAATGAGTCTGCTCAAATTAAACAAAGTCTGGACACCATCTCTAAATGTCTCAGTAAACACAACCAGTACCCAGAAATTGTTGTTTGCGCCACTTTATTGTAAAACTTCCAAAAGATTTGTGTAAATTTGTGGAAATCATGAGAGGAAGATGTTAAATGTGATGAAATGAAACCTGTCTAATCAGAGTCTCTCTCTCTTTATCTACCCTGCAGCTGCTGTCGGGTCAGATCCTGGTCGGTTCAGTCGACTGTCAGCGCTTCCAGTCGTTCTGTCAGGGTCAGGGAGTGAGGGCATACCCTGAAATCCGCCTGTACCCCAGCAACACTCGGCAGCCAGACCGCTACATGTATGTACCATGCTATAACACGTCCACTCTCTGTGTGACATGTTCATACATACATGTCGAAACTGTCAGATGTGGTTTTTATTGTCAGTCCAGCTGGTGAATGTAGCGGAACATTTAGCAGCTAAACAGCAGCAGCTGGTAGTTTTTTGTCTTATTCTCCTGTTGGACCGTAAACACATCACATGTCCATCTGTCTCTGTAGGAGTTACAACGGCTGGCACAGAGACTCACAGTCACTGAGGGCATGGGCACTGAGGTAAGACATAGGCTTTCCCTCTCTTCCACCTTTTACCTTTTTTTTATTCCTTCCTTTATTTCTCCTGTCCTGTCCTTCTGTCTTTCACGTGTTTATCCTGTTTGTTTATTTGTTCTTTTCTACTCCTCTCTATCCCCTTCCCTTCTTTCTCTCCTTCCCTCTCTCTTGAGTCTGGTTACCAGTGATTGAGTTCACCCAGAGTCATATAGACATGTAGTTGAGTCGATGTCTTGTGTGTGTACAGTTCTCTACCCAGAGCATCGGTGGACCTTACTCCGGACTCCTTCAGGTCTCTGGTTCTGTCTGGTCGGGATCACTGGATTCTGGACTTTTACGCCCCCTGGTGTGGACCCTGTCAGCACTTTGCTCCAGAGTTTGAGGTTATGGCTCGGGTGAGACGCTGTAACACGCTGTAACACGCTGTAACATTTGAGTCTAAGGTGACACATTGTCAGCTCTTACAGGGACACTTTGATTGACAGATCCTTAAAGGGGAGATTCGTGCTGGGAAGGTGGACTGTCAGGCTCATTATCAGATCTGTCAGTCAGCTGGAATCACTGCCTACCCAAGCGTCAGATTTTACCCATACCTGGGAACGAGGAGGGTAAGGGCACACAAACACATTCACACTACAAAAACAAATGACAACTTTCATAATAAACTTGTGCGTGTGTTAACAGTTTGAACACAGCGGGGAGCACATCAATAGCCGAGATGCTACCGTGATCGCCGACACCGCCAGACAGCGTCTACAACAGTTGTTGCCGCGGTTACACAGCAAGCCAAAGGTAACCGTCTCATCATGTGGAACTAAAACCGAACGCCGCTGCTTATCACAGAGATTCTCATCATTTCCTTTACTGTTGTCTTTGTTTTAGGACGAGCTGTGATGAAGGGACAGAGGGATGGACAGAAGTGGATCTGATTTGTCCAAATTGGTGACTGATCAGTCAACACTCCTCAATGAGACACACAGAGACAGACGGACTGTTACCTGCTGTGTGGAATGTACTGGTCACTTCTGCCTTGGTTTTTATTTTTTTTTTGTCTCCATTGTTTGTATTTACTCTATGAAGTAAAACTGTGGGACACTCTTTACTGCACACACAGAAACACACACACGCACACACACACCCACACACTCAACCAAATGTCGTATTTTATTGTTTCAGAATAAAACGGTGTATTTCCTCGTTAAAAGATTTCTACAGTTTCACAACCTTTTCTGCATTTTTTTAAATTCTACGGCTAATGGAGACATAACACAAAGGAGATGATTTCATTCATCAGTCAACACATACTTGGTTTCCATTATTTCTTAAGGATAAAATTGGTATTTTAGGCATTTTATGTTTCCTATTCTTCCATGTTTTATTTTATGATGTACCCTGATTTTTTTTTGATCTTCCAGATGTTTTGTTTACCCGATAATGAGACAATCTCATGTCATTTAGAGATATCAGGAATTAATTGATTTTATTCTCATTTGCTCATGTGTCTAGTGCCAAGTTACTCACGTACACTAATCTGGAGGCCATCTATTCAGTTCCAGCAACAGCAATTACACATTTAGATTACGTATCTGCACATCTGAAATGTTCTTCAGTTATATTTCTTCAAAAAATAATTTACACGAATATTATTACAGAAATACACTAAGGCTCAAATCAACCATGTTGTCATTTATCCCACATTGTTTCAGTTGGCTCATCCAAAACTGCAGCTCTAGTAGTCAAGAAACTCATCATCAAAAACATTGTTGTAAATTTGAACCAGTGTTAAATATCATTTGCACAGTATCATTTGCTATCAGAGATGATAGCATATACTGGAACATTACAGCAAATGAGGAGTTACTTTAATCGTTACTTTAAAAACAGATATTTTTGTAATTACTTGCATTATTTGATCTCTTAAACATTCAAGTCCAAGCTGAGGTCTTGATTTTAAATGGTAACCTGTTAAAATCCGCCCAAAAGTACTTATGTTATTGTGACATGTGTCTGAGTAAAGCAACAAGAATAGGAAGTTTTTATTGACGTTGTCCAGTGAGAAACAATGAAATACAGTTTGACAGCTCTTTGATCACATCTGGAAACACTTTTGGATATTTTTGTTGGCTCTCATGTTACATCAAACAGATGCTAAATAAATTTCCATTGGTGCAGCTCCAGTGATGCATGTACAGACTTTGTTTTTACTGAAACGCCCAAATGTAACAACATTGGAGCTCTAAGCTCTAAGTAGTTTGGTTCATAAAACGAGACAAGATGACGTGACACAGGGTATGCGGACACACCTGTCGTGCTGGAGACTTGTGTGACATTAAACATTGTGAGCATGATAGTGAAAATTCTACTTTGGTCTAATTTGTCCACAAAAGTTTTTCCCAATAGTATTTTGGCTTGTTTAACAAACTGCAGAGAGGAAGTTAAATCATCTTCCCTAGAAATAAGATGTGGAGTCCCAGAAGGGTCTGTGTCAGGGCCAGAACTATTTATTCTATATACCAATGATATATGCAATGTATCAAAAACACTGAGAATGATATTATTCGCTGATGACATAAATATCCTTTGCTCTGGAAATAGCCCACTGAAACTATAACTGAATGGTTATATCAGAAATGTATAAACTGAAGACATTGTTTGACTCAAACTAATTATTTTTAAATTTGAATAAAACTACGATTATGTTATTTGGAAACAATAAATCAATAGATCAAACACAAATCATGATTGATAATGTAACGATAGAGACTAAATGAAACCAGATTTCTGGGTGTCATCATTGACAATAAAATCTGCTGGAAACCTCATATAACATGTACGTAATAAATTAGCAAAGAGTATTGGAATACTGGGAAAAGAGAGATATACTGGACCATAAAACATTATATAATCTATACTACTCTGGTATTACCATATTTAGATTACTGTCCGAGGAAGCCTGTGGAAACACTTACAAAAGCAATCTACAAACAATATGCACACTACAAAAAAAAGCCATCAGGATCATAATTAATATGGGACACTAACAAACTGTTTTTAAAGTCATATGCACTTAAATTTAGAGATTTGGTGGAATTTAAAACGGCACCTATGTTCAAAGTAAGAAATAATCTACTTTCTAACAATATACAAAACATGTTCATGGACAGAGAGGGGGCTATAATCTCAGAGAGAACTTAAACATGGCTGTTTTTGCACAACACACAAAAATGTTTGTATCTGTTTAATTTTGTGGTATACACTGGGTGAAGAAATCAGGCACAGTGAAAATGTTACACAATTTGGGAAAAGGAATAAAGAGATGATTTTCACTAGGTATAGAAATGAATAAGAGGTATGTAAGGCACTTTAAATATTATTAATGTTGTTACTGGTATTGTTGTTATTGTTGCTATTAGCTATTAGCTGCTATTAGCACTAACCAAACTAAACTAAGTTCTAAGTTCTAACTAAGTTCTTGTAGGAGAGCAGCGGCTTTGTCCTCACCACTCTGCCATCACACCATGTTGGTTCAGTGTTCTCCTGATGGTGCATTCACGAACATTAATATTAACCAATGTGAGAGAGGCTTTTAGCTGCTTAGAAGTTCCCCTCGGTTCCTCTGGGACCTCTTAGACTATTTTGGGGTGATCATTTTTGGTGGACCACTCCCACGGAAGGTAACAGTCATTTTTAACTTCCTCTATTTGTTCTCAATCTGTCTTAAAGTGGATTTGTGGATTCCAATCTCTTTAGCGGTGTTTTTTTTTAACCTTTTCCAATCTGATGAGAAACAACAACTCTTTCTCTGAGCTCCACATAAAGCATCTATGTCCATTCCACAGTACACTTCCACAGACATGTATTGTAAAGATCAGACTGACACAAATTCCTGTTTTTTAAAAAACTACACAGTGAGAAAATACCTGAATTTCATCTCGATTGGAAACACATCTGAACAGATGGACTCTAGATGACCTTGAAATAAGTTTATATCCTATGGGTACATCTACTTTTGTAACTTGCAGTATGTAATATTGCATAATTTTCCTGAATAAACAAGCATGTTATCTGTTTAAAAAGATTACTTTATACTGAGACTTATACACTAACTTCACCAGCCTGGGACCAGATTACGCTCATGCAAGGATCTGCCAGGCCAATCAAATAATTTGGCCCAGCTTTATGAGGGCCACAAATGGGCCTCATCACATCTTATCAAATTCAGCCACTACTGTGGTTCATTTACAGACATTTATTTAAATACATTTGTTTTGTGAGTAATGTCTTTGTCATGGTTTTTGATGTGTGTCCATGAGAGCCAGCAGGTGTCGTTGTTGCTCTTTTAATAGAGAGTTTAGCAGGAAACGGGAAGTATGTGAACTTCCAAGCTAGACAGTGGGAATGTGGAAAGACGCATAAGTGATTTTCAGTACATTAAATGCGTTGTATTAGTCAGACGAAAAGTGTTGATATGATCACACAGGCACAATATTTTGGTAATCCATGTAGTAAAGGCACAATATTTTGGTAATCCATGTAGTAAATGTTCATGTTAAGGCTAAATGAAACGGCAGTTGGAGTTATGCTCATGGGGAACATGAACATCAGATTTCATGGTTCAGTCTGTCTGGTACTTGTTGAACTGATACAATTCAGGACTTTAATGTGGCCTTAAAATTAAAATTCTAAACCTAGAGGTGCACTTACTTTTGCTCCTCACAGATATGCAATATTGGCTCATTCAAATACTCATATACAAGTATAATATTTGTGGCTTGGTAGTTGCAATTGGCCTATGTAAAATCGTAAAGAATGATTCAAAACATCGGAAGAATTTTGAATTCACCTGTTATACCATCACACAGCAGAAACCTTGTGAAACAAGGATTACTGCGATGGAAAGTTCCAACTCTGTGTAGCTCTAATTATATTATCCAGACAAATGTAATGGAGTAAGAAATAAAACCTCACAAAGTGGAAATTCTCAGTAAAAAGACCAACACTTAAAATGTTCTCTTGTCTAATTACCTAAATGACCTTAGGTACTTTCCATCATTAGACCAGGTCTTTTCTGTGTATCTCTCCCTCTCCCTCCTTCTCTCTCTCTGTTTTGTGGGCAGTTGGAGGTCAGCATTGACGCAGCACTGCTCCATAAACCACTGGAACCACTTACTGTGTGTGCGCGCTATTGTTTCATGATGAGAAATGGAGCAGCAAGTTGGACAAACACTCGCTGAGGTATTGTGGGAACCGACCTGGTAGTCCTTCGTGTGTTTAGATGATGATGTCAGCTGGAAATCACTTTCTGTGTTGGGGATTTGGCGGTGTGTATTTGAGTTGGAGAGCAGTGCTTCCTGTGACGCTGTACTCTGATTAACAGATGTAAACTTTTGCACGCCTGGTCACGATGAAACTCCTGTCAGAGGGGCTCTGTGTATGTTTGCACCTTTTCACTTTGGGACCGTATTACAGCATTTTTCTCTTGCCAGCACATTTGATAGTTCAAATAACATAAATTATTGGCCCAAACCAGGGCTAAATCACTTCTTAGGTCACACCAGCGCTGAAACATCAGCAAAAAATGTATAAAAGACAAAAAGCTAGAGCTAGAAAAACCAACAAATAACTGACCAAACCTGGAGTTAAAACTACTGTTAATACTGGAATCTCAAAATATCATATACCATAAACCATTGCTAAAGTGTCCATGAGTATTTGACTCAACTAGATAAACACGAGTTCACATCTGTGCTGATAATGGGACCAGACCAAAGCTCAAACACCAGAGAATGGATGCTATCTAAAAGAATATAGAAACAGACACGAAATCAGGGTAAAGAAACTTTAGAACATAAGACCAAATCAGGTATAAATTAGGGCTGTTACCCCAAAAGGATAGCAGATAAGAGCATGGAAAATACAGGAACAAACACCACTGGGTGGATCAAACCAGGACTAAATTGCCATATAATATCATGTGAAAAATGTCTACAAAGACCAACAAATAATTGACCAAACCAAATGCGAGAATAGGTGATACCAGATACGAGACTGCAGCAGGGCCTAATACCAAAATTACCGTAGCCCTAAACAGGGCTAATTTGTTGGGAAATACTGGAATAATTATTTGCTGAAGTGTTTATTTTTGTGATTGTAAGGAGATAAATTAGGGCTACAAAACCAAAAGGTCTAGAAACACCACCAAAATAATAATAATAATAATAATAATAATAATAATTTGGTCCTAACACCAAGAAGGGTATGGAACAAAATATTAGGATTTAAGGGCTGGAACACCATTAAATAACAGCTTAAACAAGACTAAGACTTTAGCTCAAGCTAAAAAAAAATTACAGTCCATGGCAGGAAAAGGGCTAAAGTATAATTGAATACTGGGCTAAACTAGGGATAAAATAAATGAATTTGGGAGAATTGGTATCAAACTAGCTACCAAAGTGGGGTCAAACTCAAATAATTACTGGCACAAATAGAAACAAACAAATTGGAAAAAGCAGTTACCTTTATTGAATGTAAGTAAGTTATGTAATATTGTAGATAATTACTTCTATTACAAATGGCCCCCATGCCATATGTTTGACACCCCTGGTCTAACCTGTTGTTTACTTTCTAGAGTAGAAACTCACTTAAAGCCAGTAACTTTGGACTACCAGAGAGGTCAGTCAGTGCAAAGATATTTGGTGTGTGACTGTTTGCCATGTCAGCACTCAGGAACATGAATAGATCCACTCAGCCTCCAGAAACAGACTTCACCTTATCCCCAAACGCCAGGTGTGTTTTCAGTCAGCTGAAGTCAACACGCAGGAGAGGAGAAGAGGCGAGAGAGGAGAAGAGCGGAGGAGGATAAGGAGGTGTAATAACAGTAAATCCATGAAAACATTTTCTCTTCCCTCTCATGGAAACTGCAGCTGAGAAAACACTGCTGTAAATTAGAAGGCAGAAACCATTGGAAGCACGCCTACGTACACACACACACACACCGAACATACTAACACACACATACTTAACACACTTACACACTACACGATGGCTGGATTTCATGCTGCTGCTCTGTTTTGTTAAACAAACTTTGCTCCCATCAGTGAGAAGCACTGATGGTCTGAAGGTTCAACTCTTCTCTTCTAGTTTGATGCTCACTGTGGCTTACACTGGTCAAATATTTATGGGTTGATAAGTCGCCAAGACAGTTGTACAATCAAAACCCTGGGAACTAGAAACCCTAGGTCTAAATGACCTTCCAGAAAAAATGATCTGACGCTCCCCAAGAAAGGTCACTGCATGGGGAGAGTAGTATTTTTCAAAAGTACAAGAACTTTGGGGTGTGCAACACTGAATGAACAACTGAACTGGTCAAGTACTGGACGCAGCGCTTTCCACTTTGTAGTTACTCTGTGCCATTCCAGTACTCATCTGAGCCAATTTGCAAAGCCCTAATGATGTATTTACTCCAGTTGCAACACGTTATCAATGGTAGCCGGCGATTTGAAATGACAAGCTGATGTTCAACACTTGTCACCATGTGGCAGATGATACGCTACCAATCATACCTCCTTTGATCAGTCTAATATCTAATTTTCACACATGTTTTGTAGACATGACAGAAGTGAATGGCTCAACAGCTGTTGATCTCAGTAGGGTCTGGATGGCATCAGTTAGGGAGCTTTTGACAAATGAGTCAGCATTACCCTTTGAACAACAAGCATTTTGTGCACAGGACTTCCCATGTCATAAATACTACTAGTTCAAGAGTTCCACTTGAGGTCAGCTTTAAATCATAACTTTGGGAAAAAATGTTGTTTTCAAGCCCCAACCAGCTAAATATAAATGTTAACCTCATAACGTATGCTTCCTTTAAATCAAACTTGTGGTCATAACATGGGAAGTCATGCACACATAATGTCTGGCATTCAGATGGTTTCATGACCATACCACTGCTAAGCAACTGCTCTCTGTTAGAAGGTAACAGCTAACAAGTTAATGCTGAGCTAACTTAATGCAGAGAATGCCCAAAGACCAAATGACGGGATAAGGCATAAGGTGGGGACTATCAATGTTTTCCTTGACATACACAAATAATTTAAAAAAGAAAACTTCACATGACTAAACTATATTTTCGTTTTCTTTTTCAAAATTATGTTATCTAACCATCCACTTCTTATTTTAAATACATCAGCAAACACGTCACTGAGCATCTTTTAGCCAACTAGCTTAATGCTAATTCTAGGCCAAGCTAACTTAATGGTAACTAGCCTATAGCTAGCTTAATGCAACCAAGATAAGAATGCTAGGAGTATCTCTTATGTCAATCATCTAGCTTACTAGGTGAGCAAGTTGGTAAACTTTATTCATTGTTAAAGGTTAAATGCCGGGGCTAGCATACTGCATCTGTCACATTAAAGCTTTTTTTAAAAGGAAAGAATGCATTTATTTTTTTATTTTTTTAGATGATCCTAGGTGCTAAGGTGTGTCTGTAATTCCAGACTCATGGAAAATAGAGGTTGGAAATCATGTCATTATAAACAACAAAAAGAAACACACTGCAGGCTTGACCATTTTGTTCAATTCATGTTTAATGGTTCAAAATGCCATGAAATAGTATAAGATGACACTGAGGTGACATGAACAGTGACTGTATGATGAGCAGAATTCTGTAGGTTTATCTGTGGCTGTATTCAGGAGGCAAGATGCTTATTGTACTAGAAGTTACATTTAAATGAAAACAGTCTTTTTGTGGACGTTTTCACTGGAGTAATGTTTACATGTCACAGTAGTTTCCTGGCTGTCATGGCTGACTGGCAAACTCGGTTAGAGAGCAGCTTTTCCTGCTCTGACAAGTCATAAGATTTGCAGTGAAATTTTTTTTTTAAAAAAGAAGCCAATATAAAATCCTTTCATCAAAGTGCCTTGAACTTTAACTTGAAAATCCAACACAGAAGTCATATGTTCATTTCCCAGATTATCCACAATTGGCACAATTACATTTTTTCTTAGTTGAACTTTTACAGGGAAAGCCTGTTCATTTGTTCACTGCCCAAACATGGTCTGTCTAAAGTATCTCCTCATTTATTATAAACTTAGCATCTTAAGGTCTTGTAAAGCCTAAAAAGCACTGAACCTAGTTGCTTCATGTGATTTTGTATGTTCTCTTGCCCCTCATCATCATTGATATTATTAGGAATTATTGTTACATAAAACCAAAAGTTACAAAAACTGGGACATAAAGGCACTTAAATTTAAAGAATAATGACTGCAATGATGATTAAAGAATTTGACTGCATTTTTTCCCCCGATGTTCTTTGATTGTGAGATTGAGAAAATGGTCTTACGTTTATACTCCATAACTTTCTAACACTTTAAACTCATTAAATTTGTCCACCATGTATTGTCCATGAGAATGTGTCCATGTCTGGTTTTTAGGGAATCACTGTATTTTAGACAAAGACAATGACAAAGCTTGCCAAAAGTATTTGCTTCATTTGCAAGTAGAAAGAAAAACAACAAAAAAATATGGATTTCGCCTCCAGTAGAAACGGGACAATTCAGAAACATATTCCATGGGTTTAAGGTGCATTCACATTTATCTTCCATTGGGGAATTTAACTCAGAAAACAAGGTGATGTCATGGTTATGATGCAGGCAGTAAAACACAATGGTAACAGTGACGGAACAGGAAACACACATCTGAATTTGTCTACGTTTATGTTTAATGTAAGAGACTTCTCCGCCATTACAAGCCTCTACAATATCACATTTCAACAAGAAATACATCACAAATGAGCAGTAAGTGTTTAAAATGCACCCCATTTACATTTCCTCATCAACTTCAAAGAAGGTGAAAAGATTAATGAGATGTCAGGCACTTAAATTCAGTTATTCAGTTTGTCAATTAATTTTTCTGTTTTTTTTTCTGCATTTATGTCTATTGATGATGAAATGTATAAAAATCTATTAAAAGTTATAAAAACAAAAGTTATTCCCTTCGCAAATTTATTAACAACTGCTTTATAAGTGTAATGTTCATAAACAGCTTTTCTTTCCTTTAAATGTTCTTAGAAAAAAATACTAAAGGAGTCACATTTGACAATTCAAACATTTTCTTGTTTGACAAAGGATGTGCTGCATGGATAGAATACAAAGCAACTCGCTGAGCATAGCTGCAGTCACTATGTGTCTTTATATAGTCATTTTGCATAGTTTTGTGTCCCTTTGCATTTCTTCGGTTTGTGTCTCTTTCAAGCCAGTTTCTGTCATTTTTTCTGTCATTCGCTGTTTTGTCAATTTGTAGTCATTTTTTTTTAATTGTTGTCCTGTTGTGTCTCTTTGTGTTTATTTGGTATTACTTTGTGTATCCTTGCAGTAATGTTGTGTCTTTCTGCATTTCCTTTACATTCTCTTTATTTTGTTTAGATTATGTCTCTGTTGTCATATGGCCTAGTTGTGTTTCATTGTGGACATTTTCTTGTCATTTTACAGTTGTTTTATGTCTCTTCGTAGTAATTTTGTGTCTTGGGAGCTGTTCTAGTTAATTCTAGTAATTTTGTCTTGTTGGGTTGTTTGTTGTTTAATAGTTGTTTTGTTTACCCTTGTGGTATTTTTATATGCATGTTTGAAGCCATTTTGTGTCACTGAAGTTCAATGATTGATTGAAAATAAATGTTTAACATCTCTTCATACATTGGTTGGGACCCAGAAGCTGAGGACCACTGACACTTCAGCCGCTGTGCTCTGTAATCTATCTATTTATACTATATATGAGGAAGTTCTTGTACTAGTTGTTGCTTATGTTTTCTAGTTCTTTCTGCTGCTGCATCTTGATCTCTGTGCTGTTAATACAGCATGGATATTCTTCTTCCATTCTCTAACTTCAGTAAAGCTCAGGTGATACCTGCAGATCTATCATTGTCCAAACGTCCATATCCAAATGTTTTCCCTGTCATTTAAACACACTAGACCCAATCTCCATGGTAACATGATCAAAATCCTGGGCTATTAAAAACTGGAACCTCGCAGAAGAGCTGTGGAACCAATATGGTCGCCACAGAAAATAAATCTTCTCCAAAAGTGTACGTACTACAACTTTAAAGCTCCACCCCCTCTTTTGTCTTTAAATGAGTGCTTTAGGTGCACACACACATACACACACACGAATACACACACTGACAAACGCACACTAAATAATGTTTGTGCAAAGAAAATAAATGACAAAATTTCAAACTGTCTGATAGATGAAGAGATGAACTACATTCAGCTACAACAGCCTGTGATAGTGCAATATCTACGCAAATACACACACAAAGACGCACACACAAAGACGCACGCACACACACACACACACACACACACACACACACAAACACACACACACACACACACACACACACACAGGCACACAATCAGATCTCAGTGGCGCCCCGTGCGCCCAGATCCTTGGGTTCTCCCCTGCAGGACGTCGTCCCATCTCTGGACAGAAGGACAATCAGAAAGTGAAACAAGTAATTTAAACATTCTTATCGAACAGCCTGCAACAGCTACATGGAACAACTGACAATAAGTTTTTTTGCACACCTTGAAATTGGAGTTTGCCCAATAAAGGGTCACCAGAGTACCAGTCATTAGGGAAGGAAAAATGGGCCATGACAATTTCCTCCAAGTAGAGGTGACTAGGTCGTTAATAGAGCGCGGTTTATACCTCTGTGGTGTAATAGATGGTGTAACCTACATATGTAGCCTGCGCTGGTGCAAACCATTTACAGTTGCGCTCATCAGTCTGGCTCGTTCTGTAAAAACACCACCCAAACGGTAGTCACTGTGTCTCTTTTGATTGTCAGGTTAATTTTTGTTTCTACTTCCTGCTTCACTTTCAACAATATCAATTGAAACTTCCACCCACATTTCATCTGAGATGAGCCCTATAATTGTCTGTACCTTCAAACTTCATCAGTTTTAACCTTTATTTGATGTCTTCCATATTTATTGATCCAAAACAATTCTGGAGCTGGATAAGTAGCCAGAAATACTAAAGTGGAAGCACGCTACAGCGTCAAGCTGACACAGAAGTATAAACTGTGCATAAGTCATGCAAGTTTCTAGTGGCCAACACCCCAACTCCCAACAAGATACTATATATGGATTTGATGCTGCAATTGGCTCAAAACTGGTGGAAGGTAGTATCTCTAATTTATGAATTAAGACAGCAAATGTTGCCGTTATCTGATACACACCTTGACCTTCCGGCCCATTTTGTCCTTCCATTTCTGAGCAACCGAGGTTTCAATCAGGAGCAACCTGAAAACACAAACAGCATTCTTGTTTATTTTATAATCTGACTGAGCAGTTATTAATGACATTGGTGGAATGTGAAATCAGGAGGTGAAAATGATAACTTGGGTGCATCAAGTCAAACTTGAAATATCTCAACCATCAGCTGGAGTGGTATTCAACCTTCCTGCAAGACATACCTGGATCTCTCCTCGTTCTCGTAGCCCATGATGAGATACTCTTCCCCAGGGGTCAGAGGTGGACACAGGCAGGAGGATGAGTAGTAGAGTGTCACTGTCTCCTTGGGGATGTTGACCAAAGAAGACTTGAGTACTTCCTTCACCTCCACCACTGCTGTGGGCTCCAGACCCCGGTTCCTCACCTCCCTCACCCTCGCCCTGATCACTGAAGGAAAGAGTCATCAGCACACATGGAGACACTGGAGAGTGGGCTGTAAAATAGTGTTTTTTTAAAGATAAAAGTCAGTTTCCCTGGCCAGGTTCCAAACTTCTGAGTCATTTAATTTTTGAAACAGTTAAAATAACAGAGTTTTGCGGGAAATTCTAGTCTAGAAACTGAGCAATTCTAGTGGCTAAATCTGCCCCTCAATAACCCTGAAAACAGGTTTTCCAGCTGAGTTTGAGCCAAAACTACTTGGCTTTTGGTTCGCCCCTTGATAGCTCTCTCACGTATGCCGTTCTTCAGAACACAAAAATTTCTGGTTTGTGTTTCTGGTCATAAGGCCTGCTGTTGCAGCCAAGAATCTAACCTAGGTCCAAAAAAGCCAGGTGGAGGCAATTTTTAACAATTAAGAGTTGTTTCACTGGAATCAGCAGACATTGTGATTGCATACCCAATTTAAATTACAGTTTGTCTTGCAGTTGTCCTCTTTGAAGGAGGACTTTTTACTTTTTCTGTTATCGTGTCTCGATTCCGAGAACACAAAGAAACTGTCCAACAGCAGCAACAGACCACAGCATGAACTAGATAAACTTATCGCAACAAAGCTCCTGTAATGACTTCATGCAGTTTCAGGATTGAGTCCAAATAATTTACTGTGATCCATTGCACATATTGCCCTAAGAAAACAAAAGCAGGGGAAGCTGCAGAGATGTTGGAGAAAGCAGTAAAACATCAGCAGCACTGATAATTAGCAAAGTGAGCCAAGAACAACATGCCACCCAGTTTTACTAAAATCCTGTTTCAATTATATCAGAATATTAAAAGTGAGTATTTTTTCTATAATGATGGCTGGAAAAAAGAAAAATCTAAAAGGTTTCCACAATGGTTTCTCTGGCCAAAAGCATTAGTGAAGTCCACATGGAAATCTGTGCAGCATTTGCCAAATCATGCCTCTGTGAGATAATCATCTGGAAAAGCCTTTTTGGTCTTGAGCTTTTATTTCTGTCTTTTATTTCTAATTGAATCTAGCTAACCCAAAAGACTTGGATCCAAAATATTTGCTTTTACACAAAGAGGAAAAACAAGTCCTATAGAGAGTAAGAAAGAATCTGCTTAACAGTTCGGTATTTGCTGTAATAACAATAAAAAGCAGGGAAAAAACATGAAACAATTACATTTCCCATTACAGCGAAAGTTTTGATCCCACGATTAACTTTTGATAATAAAATAATTATCTCACATACCACTGCTGTTAAACACAATGACCATCTGTCTCATATTTGTAAAATCTGGTATAAGTCAGATTACTCACCATAGTTGTAGTTGTTCTTCATGTAGGTTTTCATACTCACTCTGACTGTCTTACATCTGCAGCGTTCTAAGGACATACAAAGAGGGTAAAAAACACTAAAACTCCTAATAGATCATATTTGATAGATAAGTTTCTGAGACGTCAGCATCAACTATAATCCTACTGAAAAATATGTTGAATCTGGTGGGGCCAGTTCCTTTAAATGTCTTTTTGTTTACAGGCCTTACTGTTAGTAAATGTAAACTGGAGTATGGCTCAATAATAGCTCATGCTATTCAAAATTTTAGGAAAATAGAAAAGATATATAATTGGTCCTCTAAATGGCAATCCAATATTTTATAATAGCTTATTAAAGTCTGGAAGAAAACACTTTATCTCACCTCAGTGGAACAATTCAGGTATCCATAGCTTAGGAGACATCATGAATGGTGTTGCTTTAAGAAGCTTTCAGGATTTGAGAGAAATGTACAAACTGCCATCAAACTTGTTTTTTCTATATTTACAATTATGTTCTGCTTTACATGCAGCAGGTAATTTGACTGATCGACAACCTATTAATCATCCAATTATGGAATTATTTAAGGAATTATCAGGACTAACTAAAGGACATGACTCTGTAATCTATAACACTTTGTTGGAACACATGCAGACCTCTTTAGCAATAGCTAAAGTATGAAATAAAGACTGCTCTGAATCACCTGTAGACTGGGCTAAAGTTTGGAGGAATGTTTCATATTCTTCACAAAATCTAAATAATAACAAATCTGAAATGTGATTTGAACCAAATGGGAACTTTCTTACATATAATGTGGGAATGTCCATTAGTTAAAACTTTTTGGGAACAAATAACAAAACGTCTCTCTGAAACATTTGACTTAGAGATCGACTGCTCTCCAAAATATATGCCTGAGTGATGATGATGATTCTGGACAAAATTTTAACCACATGCAAAGATTGTTGTGGCTATCAT